>NC_140928.1:15678315-15685815 GCF_045865225.1 Trachurus japonicus | reverse complement strand
TGTGTGTACTAAGAGGTCTGTGCAGGCCATGGCTGTTTCTTGAAAGAGTAATCACCCTTGTACACACTAAATTCAGCTTTAACTTTCATTTTCACTCAAGTCTTCTGGTGAAAATCCTGCAGTACTCTTTGCTTGGTGGACGGACCACAGACACGGCTAGTGGGTGATCTGTTGTGGCTACCAAGCTAACAGGTCGCTCAACCAGCTGGTGAGCTTGTTACAGTAATTGTCAGCACTGCTGCTACAGTACATGACTGAGTTCACCATCGACCCCTGTTTCATAACCATTTCTGTTTTAAAGAGCAGTTCAAAGTGTGGAAAAATAGATAGTGTGATATAGCTCATGCTGCTGTGCCCTATACAGGTCAGCCCTGCCAAAATGTAATGTTTCTGGGCAATGTTGTAATTGCAATAATTTCCTTTGCTCTCTGTTGATAGTGATTTGGATTTTTACATTGCAGCCCATTTTAGAGTTCCACCAACTTTAATCTATGCTAAAGGAAAACTGAGTGTGGAAAAACATCCACCCTAACTTCCTTATTTAAATTTTGAATCACACCATATGCCACACCCACCACCAGTGTCTGTGCTATATGTAGACCATTGAAAGTGCATACAACATGTCTGCTCCTTATTTGTCAAAATCACATGTGAGAAACTTAGCTGTTTATGCTGCTAGTTAGTAGCTTTAAATGGCTGTGGTTGACACAGTGTTAGTGAGCCACTTGCTTTCTGTACTGACAAGGTTTCAGTGGTCCGGTAAAAAAGCAGTGCATGTCAAGATGAATAGCATCAGAGGAAAGATCAGAAATACCCAAAACTGGCTACTAGCAAACATACAGAATGATTTAAACAGTTAGTTAAGCTAACTAGTTGTGCTAATGTGAGCTCTGACAAGGTTTCAGGTTTATTTGGTCCAATCCTGTCAAGGGAGTTGATGGGATCAGTTTCTTTGGATGTATGAAACTCTGGCAGTCTGAATGTGTTTTATGGTTCACTGCAGAAAAACACAGTAATGATGATGACAGCTTATTTTTGTACTGTATAAATAACACAATATGGACATGTTAACAAGGATAAAAAATTAATTTCCATTGGAGTCTGTCTTCAACTCCTCTTCAGAATGTGCATACATTTTTTATGTCATACATTTTATCGCGCATTCATCCTTGTATCCATTGACCCATCCATCCACTTTAAATGTTCCCACACTACCGGCGCGTGAATTCTTTTCCATTTCACTCATTCCTCTTCTCTCAATTGCTTTCTCACCATTTCCACTGTTATTCCTGCTTCTCTCTCCTCTGATATATTTAAACCATCCCCCTGGGGAGAACAGAAGCCCGCCTCAATCTGGAACCAATTGTTTTGTTCGGTTCATGAATCCAGAACCAAACCCTGACAAAAGAACTCTTGTAAGGACCGCTGTGTTATTTGTTTTTGCCTGAGTTATTTGTTTTTGCCCGAGAGATTGTACTGTTATCAAAGTATTTATTGTGCTGCCGTGCTGCAGTTGTGGATGCAGAGATGGCCTGAAGCTTCACAGCACATCAAAGCTGTCACAAATATGGAGCAGGGGCCAAATGGCAAGAAATGCTGTGGGCACAAATGAAATAAGGCCGAACTGTTCCTGATAAGAAGCCACTTTTTAAGTCTCTTTCAGTGTTGTAGTGATTGTGCTGTGCGAGTTTGGGCTACTGGTTAATATTCTCACACTTCTATCACGTTGCTGACTTCTCAGAGCGACTCAGTTTAGTTCCATTCACATGTTCAAAGGGTTTACTAATTGGAAAGTAGCTTGGTATTGCAGAACAATGATAAGCAACTGATTAATAAGCTGAATTAGGATTTGTTCCTCTGTCAAACTAAATGAATAATAACAAAGTTATCCCTTGCACTACATGAATCCTCATCAGAGGAGTCTTGTGCTGTAGCACATGTGAGATCAGGGACTTACAGAGGAGAGCAGACTGCAGGATGTATATCCCCTGGAGGTCATCTCGACAGGACCTCTGGCTGTGTGTTTACAGCTGATGTAGTACGTAGGGCAGGCGTGGGTGGGTGTGTGTGCCTCCATGTGCTTGTGTGCGTAGGTTATAGTCTGAGCGACTCAGCTGGGAGCCTGTCAGCATATGCCAAAAAAGCTGTGTAATGCTGCTGGGGCAAGCTTAGTGAGTGGAGCCACCTGACCCCAATAGGTCACCTATTGATCTTTGCTTCACGAGACACAGGGCCCAAAATGACCAACTGCCAATCACCAAAATCCAGGTCAATCAGGAAGAGCTGGTCATCACATAGACAATACTGATACATAATGTTTAAATACCTTTGTTTGTGTCATTTCTTGTTCCATGACTGCCTGCGAGTCAATATGGCAAAAATGGCTATTTATTTCAAGCCGTATCACATTCTTTCTGAAACCACTGTGGTGTGTTTCGGTGACTTCTTGGCTCCTTGACCTCACATGTGTCTCCCTGGTCAGTCACATGCGGCGTCAGGAGACAGGAGGGCTCAGGTCTGGACAGCAGTGCAGGAGGATCTCCGACTGCTCTTAAACCCATTAAGGCCACCTGGGTGTGTAGCCATGCGTGGCTAGAAAGATGGCCAGGAGGTGTGTGAGAGCGTGTGCGTCTTTGTGTGTGTGTGAGCCGAGAGGTGGCCAGGAGGAGCAGGCTGCTCGGCAAGATTAGCAGGCTCTCACATGTTGCATAACAGATTTCCCCCCTCTCCTGAAAAACCTGCCCGCATGCTGCCGCCCGCTAAGCAGCACGGCCTTCCACTAACGCCCTCGATATTCACACACGGACACGTACGCATGAACACACCTGACACTTTACAAATTCATTGTCAAGCCGCTTCGCCGAGACGCTTTTGCCGCTTTGCTTTGCATCATTTGCGTGGCTATTTGTTAGCTTCTCTATTTATATCGGTGAAGTGTGAGAGGAAAGGTTGCCAGACTGGCCTCCTCACTCACACAGGTTGAGTCAAAGCCTTAACAAATGTCATTATCCAGACCAGCCTGGAGGTGATTAGGTAGTGTGCTGCTTATGGCTCAGTGTTTAGCATGGGTCTGCTGCATCCATCCAGGCCAACTGCTGTGTGTGTGCATATGGGCCTGGGCTTGCTGGGGGCTGTGATCCGATGGGTCCTATAACACCAAATCAAACACAGAGGGAGATGCAGTCTGCCTATTTCACTGTCATAGTGAGTGTGTGTGTGTTTGTGGGGCGAGGGGGGCGAGGGGGGTTAAGTAATAAACAAGGTCTCCATGGTGACAACAGATGCAGCTGTGGCAAAGAATGAAGTTGAGTGTCAGCAGTAAGGGCCCACTGTGTACGCATGTTTGCGTGCG
The DNA here is from genome assembly GCF_045865225.1 of Trachurus japonicus. Classification (NCBI taxonomy): domain Eukaryota; kingdom Metazoa; phylum Chordata; class Actinopteri; order Carangiformes; family Carangidae; genus Trachurus; species Trachurus japonicus. The sequence goes on along the minus strand of NC_140928.1, from coordinate 15,682,463 downwards.
TGTGTGTGTATATATGTGTGTGTGTGCGGGAAAAAACACCAGCAGTAGGGGCCCAGTGAGAGTCGTAAACACCAGCAGGCCATGACTTCCACAAATAGACCTCTTGGGGAGAAAAAAGGAGAGGCTAGGGGGGTGTGGGGAGGATAATTTCACAAACAACATAAAAAGAAAAACGTAGTGTAGCTTAAGAATGCATGGAACGTAATGAGGTTACAATCAAACAAGGCAAATAAAAAAGCTCGCTTACGCTCAAGCAAAGGCACAAACAAGCCATCAATTCTATAAGTAAGGTTGGAAGAAAACAAATCCACACATTTCTTTGCACTGGAAATCCTGAGCTCTGGCATCCACGCCTGATATGTCAGATTCTCACAGAAGCACGTCCTCATCCTTCCCCCATAGCTAAAGCGCCAACAAGCTATTCATCAGTCTTCATCATCTTTCATCATTATATGGTAATCCTCCTAGCTCACTCTGGGTCTGTCTTGACAGCCCCCTGCAGTGTCTCTTTCTAGTCCTGTTGTGTGGTGAGTGTGCCATCTTGATTCACACATCCTGTCAGAGGTTCATAATCCCTCCTTCATGGAGTGAGAATAGCGCACCACTGTCGCTCCTCGACGCCTAACTTCAAGGCCCGATCTCTGCGCAGCAGCCTCACGACGCGCTCTTATTGTCAGGGCGCCTCTGCTGCCGGACCGCATCTCGCCCCAGCATGACCCCCCACCCCCCCCCAAAGGCTATTTTCCAATATTATTTATGCAGGGACTCTCTTTAGTCCTTGCTAAGCTGGCTTTTTCAAGGCTTTTCACTGAAAGGCTAAAAACATACAAATCCCCCCCAAAAACCATATGGAGCACTATACCTTAATCAGAGCAGTCACTGTGTGTGTGTGTGTGTGTGTGTGTGTGTGTGTGTGTGTGTGTATGTCTGTGTGTGTCCATGCTCACTAATATTAGAATAATCCCTTGTGATTATGGGAGTGGTTATTAGGATGAATATGGCAGTAGGGTTGGGTCGGGCCGAGCTGAGCTGAGCCCGGGCTGTAGTGAGAAACAGATGTCAGTTGACCCACATCTGCCGAGCATGCTGGGACACTGGAGTGTCAGGTCACGGCTCTGATCACCTCAGGGACACTGTACATCTGGGCCCCGATAGATCATTGGCTTTTGCTCTTGGTTCACAGTATCTCCTGAAAGCTCTCTCTTTCTCTCTCTACCTGTCTGCTTCTCTGTCATGTGTGCACAACACATACACATACACATACACACGCACATGCATACACGAGCTCATGCGCACTTAGTACAAATACAAATATTTCTGGCACAAAGAACAAGTTCAGACTCTGATCTCGAGATCAAAGGTTTTGGCCAACCTACCCTCTTGGATTGTGACCCACACTGGGAAAGTCTGGGGATGATGGAATGTAAACACTCACTGGTACAACACTGTGGTTGAAAGGGAAATTGGATGAAGCCCTGGCAAGGAACTGTTAAATATCTAACCAATTCTATACAGCATTTATGTGTATATAAAATATCTACAAGCTTTTCGCATCTCTGACCCCATCTCTCTTCGCGAGCAGCCGAGCGCCAGCTGCCGTTCCTACACTGGTCAGCTCACACCATGAGGTGAATATACTGCATGTAATAACTGCACCACACTGAGAGGAATATGTTATCTAACAAGAGTTAGATTATTCTGGGGCTCATTTCTAATCTATGAATATTAAAAACACTAGTATTCGTTGCTTGAAAAAGAGGAAATCTCTTTGCACGCAGTGTCACGTAGAGTTGAAAAACAGCAGATCAGAGCATCGATATGTTCTAAACTTATTCATTATATACTTTATCTAATTTCTGAACCTATACCTGTAGCTATGTGTCTTGTTTTTAAAACTGTCATATACATATTTTCTGTATTGCCTGTTTACCTCCTGGACCTCGGATTTCAAGATCTCTTGATATGATCCACTTGACTATTACAGTTACTGCTGTGCTTAGAGAGCGTCTTTCCAGAAGTGTACTTACAAATGCTGATTTTATCCTTGACATGTTTTCCTCTCTTTGCAGGGTTTAATATTCTTTATGATGTAGTTGTTGTAGTAGTTAGTTCAAATATATGGGTTCTGTTTTATATTTTCATAACAATTACATCACTGTGAAACATGGAAGAAAGACTTTATAGGACAGATACAAGAGGACTCCTGCAGTGGCCACCTCGGACCGGGGAGAAGAGAGCAGCACAGAGTTCCCCCGGCCAACCCAAACATTGTGGTTTTAAGTTATAGTTGCATTTACTTGAAATGATGCGGTAGACCGACGCTGAGAATCAGCAAGCACTAATTGAAAACAGCTTGTTGGAGTTCCAATGAATACTGACTGTGGGATAGAGTTTTTTCCTATTGTGTTCTAATGCACTGGTTCCCTGGTCATTCCTCTGTGTTCCCAGGAGGCCTTGAGGGGTTACGGTCTTAGATGGCTGGAAGATGACTCATACGGGCCTTTCTCGCCATCAGATGACAAGTTCACACAGTGTCATATTGCCTACTATGGAGCGAGACTTCAAATTTCCCAAGATAGATGGCTCCATGGTGAAGCCCAAATTGAAAAGTGAATAGCTGCCTGTTATGGAGCACTACAAACTCCATGGTTGCACAATAACGTGTGGCTTTAGCTTTCTTCAGTATACAACGTCAAATGATATAATTACATTTCTTGCAAACAACTTACTGATGTAATCTCAGTTCATTCTCATTTCTCCATGACTGATTTCTCTCTCCTGCCTTTCCATCACTCCCCCTCCTCCTCGCTCTCTCTCTCTATTCAGCGGTATTAAGGTCCATCCTTGTCATCCCATAGGGCAGAGTGGTGTGATTGACAGCCGAGTTCAGCATCTTGACACAGGTCCGCGCCCCCGTCATCATTGCTGATCGTCCCATGCTGGTCCTCAGAGTGACAGGCGCTTGCAGAGCCATTTACTCCTGGTGCAGCCAAAAAAAAAAAAAAAATCACTGGCTTTCATTAGCACTGCAGACGCTCCCCCTCCCTCCTTTTCTGAAATTTCTTCTGTATACCTCCTATGCATAATTTATTTTCCTGAAACATAAGAACCTGTATCATTTTGTTTCCTAAACAAAATTGAATGTTAACTCCTCATCTGCTTTTCCTTGTAAATATTTTTTATGTATTTGTTGCTCCCTCACCTCCTTTCCTCTTCTTGACCTCCCTCTAATCCTCTGTCCTCGCCTCTGATATCAACTCCCTGGTATCTACTGCAGGCAACTATTAATCTGAAGGAATCTGCTAGATCTTAATTAGGGTAATTACTGAGTTTGTTTTAACTTAACACTGATGACTTCACTTTAGCTACTATCTTTGAGCAGGCCATAACAGATGGGGTGCTTAGAAGTCTTTTGGGAAGGCTGACAGGAGTCAGGATGGAGCTGTATGATTTTTGAGCTTAATGTTTCCCATCTTCGTTTACCTTGCAGAATCTGTTTTGCAGTTCTCCATAAAGGAGGTGAAGCCTCTTAAGGTGACAGTAATATGACAGAAATGAAACAGAAATAGCTATTTGCACCGGCAAAATGGCTGATTGGTGACCAAAATGAAATGTCACATTTGTTTTGATTGATGCAGTGTGAACATGCCTGTTAGCCAAACTAGTTAAGCTTCATTCACGGCCCTCTAACACAACATATAACATCGCCTGAAACTGGCCAGTACTGTCACACTGTGTTGCAAGTGCCACATGACTGCTGAGCTGCAAGGTTCTGCTTTATTTTCAGTGTTAACGCTCTATTCTTGTCATCTCACTAATTTCTATAATAAATCAGTTTAAAGACAGATGTATTTCAGTGGAAAGATCCTTTATACGCTTATACAGCACTGTTTTCATGGGACTTCTTGTCACCGGTTGTGAACAGGCACAGTAAGCCAGAAAGTGTGGGATAACTGACTTGTTCTAATTCATTAAGTGAAAAAAAGAAATACAGGATTTTTTTCAGCTTTCCTCTTTTGTTAATCATCACATAACCTCCTAAGTCCAACCTCAAATAAGCAAGTTTCTTTCTTATGCAATTTCGTTTCTTCTTTTCTGCCTAACGGGGTGATTCTCTGCTCAATTATGAGCAAGTTACATATTGAGTA
>NC_140928.1:15556954-15678215 GCF_045865225.1 Trachurus japonicus | reverse complement strand
GTTAGTCTGATTTAAGTAACTTAAGTTAGGGGCCAACACAATATAATCATGTTGGATGAACTAAAAAACTTTTTGTCTGTTTTACTAATGTAAATCATGTTTTGGATTAACTAATATAGCTTTTGTCCATTATACTAAGGTAAAAATCTTGTTGGAAGCATCTAATAAAGAGCCTTTGTCTGGTTTAATAATTTTTAAATCATGTTTTGGATTAACTAGATATAGCTTTTTGTCTATTTAGTACTAATGTAAGTCTTATTTTAAATGTAAGCACCAGTGCTTTACCAAAGATCCACTATAGAACATGCAAAAACCTTTAAAATTATTATTCAACATTATTCAACACAGCATAGAACCGACACTGGATCTTTACCATTGTCTTTGATGCATCCAAAGACAATGTGATCAGTACAACTTAACTGCTAAAACAGTTGCATTAAATCCTCTCCAGCTTCAATTAAACCATTTTTCTCCAAGACTCAAATTGTTTGTGTCACTATTAACTATATGAATGCTGGTTGCAGAGTTCAGAAATTACAGTCAAAATTTACATGCAACGTTTTTTTCAACCTTTTTCACAAATACTTAGATAATCTAAAGTCTAGACTTTTTTACAATAAAACAATTGACTGTGAGAAAACAGCCTTAAAACAATCTTCCAGGATTTGTGCATGACTGGTGACCTTTCAGTTTTAAGATTGAAACTAAACTTCTTAAAATATTTTTAAAAATGCAATATTTTTGTGCATAACTATAAAAATATGCATGTAATCATTTCAAACACTGAATTATTACAAACACATGCACACTTTTTGTTTGTAAATCAGAAATGGTCAAAAAATTACTGTCAAACTAAAGTCAGAAAAACTTTGTATAATTGTATATATTGTATCAATACTCAACCTTCAAATTGCAAGTGTGAATGTGCCACTCAGTAACTGCCAGCCACAACTGTCCATCTAGTAAAACCATCTAGATGAGTTCAAAAACACTGCTCTGTGTCATCTCCGTTTTCAACATATGAGACGATATCTAAGTGCATTGTGCAAACTAAATTCTGTTGGAACATCTTTCTTCAAATTTGAACTTCACAAAACAAAATCTGCATTGGCAGAGATGTGGACAAATGCCATTCAGTCTTCACCAAGCTAATTTACCCCATAAGCTTGTTCTTCAGAAACTGTGCCTTCGATGACAGTCTCTGCCCATCCAGCTTCAGCAGAATTTTCTGTAGGACTTCAAAAGTGCATTTGAGCTCGGGTGGGTAGCTCAGGTTGAGACAGTAAATCAGTCCAAATAAGAGAGCACAGGCAACAGCTGTGTCCCCTTAAACCACTCAGGACCTCCACACCTTCTATCAGGACCCCGATGTCCTCTGGACCGTCTCCCGGCTCTGCACCCTCCTTTTGTACGACGTACACGCCCATCACAGTTTGGCCCATTAAATTGTTGGCCTCAGTGTCCGTGTCCTATGGAGTAAAATATGACAATAAATACATTTGGTATGAGTCTAGAAAGTGTGTAAATAGACTTTTACACAATTTTATGAAGAGAAGTCGTACAATTGTACCATTTCTGTAATTACTTCTGTACATCTCCAAAGTGAAATCCCTATGAGCAGTGAGCACCGCCCTTTAGTGCTTACAGGGATGTCCAAATGAATGCTTTATTTGGACATTATTATTATTATTATTATTATTTATTTTTGAAATGAGAAAGGAAGTAACAGAGACCAGCAACCAGCAGTCACTATACAGGAGCTGCTGGCTTTGAGAGAACATGGATCAATCAACTACATCAAGAACACGGCATAAAATTGGCCAGCTTTTACCAAAGAAGACATAAATGTCCTCTCAAAACGACTGCTCTAAAAATATATCAGGTAAATATTTTTTACACAGATCTTTCAGCAAAATTACAATTTAAAAAAAAATGAGTGTCATTTCATTTAAGTGTACGCTAGATTTAGGAAACAAAAAATGAAATTTATCAATATAAAAATGATCGGGGGCAGGAGATTTTATACTTCGTATCAGACCACTGGATATGTCAAATATTACTTTTTCTTTTAGATTTTTATTGGCAATAATGAGTCCGCCAGATTATTGTAGTTTCAGTTTTTCATTTATACTCACACTTATATCCTCAGTGGACAATTTTGTTGTTACATTAAAACCACATTTTTTGATGGCAGAGCTATTCTGCAATCACAGTGGTTTCTCCTCTTGAGAAGATTAGCAGTTTCATCAGTAGATGGCGCTATTTAACAAGGCCTCTGGAAACAGACTGCATATTTTAGGCTTTTACACATATAAGGCTATAGTTATGGATTTGATCAGCATTATGTCTTCCTTTTTGTGTGCGTTTGTGTGAGCATACATATGTTGCTGCAGTCTTTCCAGCACATGTAGCACAGCACATTACCTAAGAAGTCCACTGCATTGGATTCAGTGTGAGTTTTTTTGTATATCTTTCCCCCCCTGAGCAGTGTCTTCAGTGTGACTTGCAGTACAGACAACATACAAGCTCTTTTGCCTCAGGCTGACTGGGTGCTCTACAGGTGGAGAGAACGTCAGTATGAACAGGGAGAAAGTTCAATGGTGATTGTCACACAGTTTTTTTTGTCTGCACGGCTTCTCTTTGTAGTCCGGCAAGTCACACAGAGGTCACAGGATGAAAAAAAAAACAACAACCCCCCAAAAAAGACAATGTGTAAGCCACACACACAGGTAGGCATAGTGCTGATCAAATCCATAAACATATTATAGCCCTTCCATATAAAAGCCCATTGAAAAAGCCTAGAAATGTACAGTCTGTTTTCATAGGTCTGAGTAGAAGTTAAATGGCGATGGACAGATTTTACTGTCCATCTGGTGATGGACAGTAAAATCTGCAAGTCTTACATCTTCTGAAGAGAAGAAACCACTGTGATCGCTGAATGCAATTATTGTTACTTTTGTGGCAATAAAAAAAATGTGGTATTGATGTAAGTCTATCGGACAAAAATGTCCACTAAGGGCATAAGTGGGCGAAAAATTGAAAAACAGAAAACTACAAAAACTAATAATGCATCAAAATCAGTTTTGTTTCTTATCTTCGACATATCTAGTAGTCTGATACCAAGTAAAAAATTTCCTGCCCCCAATCATTTTTTAATATTGAAAATCAGCCATTTTTGGTCATTTTTGTTTTCCAAAAATCTGGTATACATTTTATTAAACTGCCAATAAAAAAAATTAAAAATTAAATACATTTTCTAGTAATTTTGATAATAACAGAGGTTGACTGGTGTGTGACCCTTTGGAAAGGATACCAGAGGGATGTTAATGATAATGTTACCCAAAAAAACGGCTCAAGTCCGGCTGGTTCATAATAATGTTTCTGCCAATTCTATATCTCTAGTTTTCAACCTTGCAGAAATTTTACGAGTAGCATATGATGAAAAATAAGGGCAAGGCAAAATGTACTTTAGTTGTAAAGGATTTCACGTTTTAAAATGCAGGAAGTAAATATGTGCATTCTCTCACTGGCTATTTTGTCACATGTATGTAACTCACCTATTCCTTCACAAGTCTCTCGTGGTCTTCATTCAGGTAGACGCACAAGGACTTCAGGACGCATGCGCGTCTTGTATGTACTGTGTCATCCTGAGGGAAAAAGAGAACCAATTTTGAAATATGTATTTTAGCAGTTGCAAAAAAAGAATTCCACAGTAACTGATTTGTGGGACGTTTGCTATAGAGATTTATGCTCACACAATTGTCATGAGAGGGACATAAAAAGTATTATGCATAGGTCTCCATATTTTAATACAAACCTTTGAAATGGCCACCATGATGTTTCTGATCTTTTTCCCAGCCGCTCCTCCTTTTCCACGAAAGAGCTCCATCAATCGTGGAGAGTTTTGGTCGAGCTCAGCAAAGAATGTAGATATCAACGGAACAGTTGATATTCGCATGAACTCATTGTCGATCTGAAACACATCAACAATACACTTGTCACTCATCCTATATGAACATCACAACAATATAAGCACAGGACAGATGAACAGTGACAGCGGACAGAAAAAGGATGAATTTTAACCAGTTTAAAGACCTGCAGCCTTTCTAAACAGAGTCGAGGCTTCAACAATTAATCAGTTCGGTGAATCATGCAATGTTACTACATAATAAAGTAAATGTACAGCCCTGTATAATGTAAATGTGATCATCATTCTGCTTTTTTCCATGGTTTAGTGCTAAAAAAAGACAAACAACTGGTCAACACTGTATTTGATTTGTCATGATCTTCATGTACTTGTGTGGACATACTCTGAGGTATAGATAAAATCTTAGCACATATAGGATATTCACCTCTTTCGGAGTGAACAGAGCTGGCCACCTGCTTTTGAAGTCTGCAACGAGGGCTGTCCCTGAAGAACTTCTTGCCTTCTATATGAGAAAGTCTTTTCCATTTTCAGTGCCACTACATGGTCATTGTTTCTCTTCTTTATCTCTGAAAGCAGTACAATTCTCTCATTTTCCAGAGTGTCAGTTGTTTCTCCTTTTGGATGCTGTGGACAGTAATTAACTTCTGCCCTTCTGGGCTTTTTCACATTCAAGGCTGGTTTGTCTTGGGCCTTGTTCTTCAGTGAATTTATGGTCACCTCATTACATCCAAGGACTCTTAGTTTGGTCCTAAAGTTGGCCATTTTATATTTTAGGCTGATCTTCCACCCGTAACAACCATTGAAGGATCCTGTTTCCTTGAGACATGGATGCTTTTTCACAAGAGCTTCTGCAACATCATTCAGATCATTGTCAGTTGGGTAGGCTTTGAATTTAATGATTTCTTCGGCCAGTTGCTCCAAAATTTGTGATTTCAGCTTCGGTGCGGGGATCAAATGAGTTCCACTAACACTGTACTCGGCATTGGCCTTGTTAAGTTGCAGTTCAGCGTCATAGTTGAAACGAGGGACTGTGAAGACACTTGGCCAAACTGACAGCCTTGTAGATGGTGATGAACCTGAAGATGAAGCGGGCTCTGTATCATCTGTTTCAACCGAGGAGACTGACAATAAATCTGTTGAGCCTTGGACTGCTAGAGGTTGACGTGCCATTATGTCATCATTGTTATGAGCACCTAAGTATACAACCTTTACAGTTGCTTTGTCGTGTATCTCGGAGGTCACCGACAGGTTTACAAACTCATTGCCAAAATCAGCATCTTGGTATTGAAGCCGAAAATCTTCTTGCAATCCAAAACTGGTCTTTATTGTCTGGTGCAATTCTTCTATGGAGTCTGGTATCCCTGCTGGCAGAATTAGTTTCCTGGCATCATCTTCACCTAGGATGACCCTCAGTCTAATGGGCTGGGTCATTGTGTGGACCTGAACAAAGACAAAAAAACACTGGTTGAATATTTCACAATTAAAAAACACAGTGTTGATATACTATTTTTTTAAAAATCAAAACTAGGATCTTATGTGATATGTATTAGACTGCTCAACAGCTATTCTGATTTAACCTCTTTTGCTACACGAAAAAACAGAAGCTTCTCAAGTATGAACATTTTCTGTCTTATAATGTAAATTAATTAAATATTTTGGTTGTGGATTAACCCTTTACTGATTACTTAAAAATAATAAATTCATTCATTAATAAAATCATACCTTACACGATTTACTGTGCCACATGATATGGGGAAAAAATACTTACAAACATTACTCCTGTCTTCCAATTAAGTTAATGTGTCTCTTTAGTGTAACCATACGCAGGCCTCCCACTGAGTAGACAGCTAATGGATAGTCATCAAGTAGTGTCCCATGCTCAATCAGAGACACCTCTCTCACATGTGACATGTCAAGTTCAAATGATCTGAAGTGCTCTCTATACCAAGAGGATAGCTTTTTTACAATAAAATGTATCTTGCCTTGCAAAACACAAATCTGCAGAATTTCAGCAAACTCAGGAAGACCAAATAATTGCCCGTGGACTACAATCATTCCTTTGTTGTAGTTCATACCATTGTATGACACACTTTTTGTAATATGGACATCAGTCTCATCTGGTAATGTTTGCTTAATGGCAGTTGCAATGTTGCTTTGCAAAACATCAACTGTACTGATGAGACACTAGTTACCAGCAAAGGTGTCCTAAGGTCAGAGGAGTGCAAGTCTGAGGCAATTGTGAGCTGGTGTTTTCTGGCAAGTGTGAGAGGAATGTTTTTAAAACAGTTGGTATGGCGAGCAATCTGTTTGAAAAAACTATGTTTCGCCTCAAATCTCATAGTCCATTTATGGATAAGAGGCCCAAAGAGGCGAATCAAAGCTGGATAATGCTCCAGAAAATGATGTTTAGGGAGCAGATGGCTGTTTGGAAAAACCTCTTGGTATCTCTGGCGATGTTCACTGATTTTACACTCAAGATATGCAATTGATTCGTCAGAGTGGACAGGGGCTACAACAAGCTCCACTATATCCTTGAGATCCAAAACAACATGCCATATAGGTTCATCCTCTGGAACAAGTGGACCAATAATCAGAGGCAACAATCTAAGCAAAGACCAATTTTCATGAGCATTTCCACCAATGCTTTTTTTTAACTGAGAAGGTCTGTGGAATCGCGTGAGGCTGATTAGTTTTATCTCCCCATTTGTACTCAAAATTTTGGATTAAATTGTTAAGTTTTTCCAAGGTGAAATACTTTTAGAGATCAAAAGAGAGAAACAGTGAGCGAGCTCCACGGGCACTATGCCTTCTAACAGATCATGTGCTACATCTGGAGGATAGCCTGCAGTGACATGAAAATGGGTGAGATTCTTACTCAAAACACAATCCCGTTTAACTCCACAGCACGTGCTTGTTGTTTCTAGTGCACACTTCAAATGGGCTTCATGAAGTTCCCATGTTCTACGCTCAAACAGATCAGCAGTCAATGACTGGATTTCAGATTTCTTGGCAGTGCAGAATCTACAGATGTATTCCCCAGAAAAACTTTCTACAAAGCCAGCCAGCCCGTGGGCTCCTAGATTGTCAGCTATTACGCCGTTCACAGTGCCTTTGATGCACTCATTCAACTGACTGATGAACACACCACGTTGCTCCAAAATTACCAGATCTTTCAAAAGTGGATCCAAGACTTTTTCGTACCCAAATTTCCTCAAGTCTTCACTTTTACAAACAACAGCCAAATATATGGATGAGAGAGCAGAATGACAGCCAGGGGGCAAATTGTCCAAGACCCAGTATATGCCACAAAGCTTGTGCTTTTTGCGAGAGGTCCCCAGAGGGTTACAAACCTCAAAATCGTCAATATAAAGTTTTATGGAAATTCTCAATTCATCAACTGCTAGAAAGCTATTTGTTTTATAATGCTCACCATCTCGAAAAGAAGTGTAAACACGTTGATGAACACCATGCAAATCCTTTCTATTTTCTTGAGCTATGTGTTCTTCAATCACTCTATTCAGTATTTTATTGTGACTCAGTATTTCCTGCAATGACTGCAATAAAGGGATGTACTGAAAAGACCTCCTTTGGTCTACACATAAAATATACTCTACAGGCTCGACAACCCTAAAATTTAGTTTGTAGTATTGTTTTCTTTTATGAGACGTGGCAAGAGGACCACACTTGCCAAAAACTTTAGCCACAGGGTTAGCAACACATACAGAATTGGCAAGTTCTTCGATAATAGCCTGATCGATATGGAGATTATGGCTATTGAAAATTTCTGTAATTGTATGCTTTGTGACAGGTGCACTAGGTGAAGTTAACAAAAAGTGCAACTCTTCCAATAACTCATCTACTCCTTTTGCTGGAATATGAAATATATGTTCCAATTTTAACAATATTACTGCTAATTTTTTCTCAATTAGTTGTGGAATATTTTCAACAGCACCGTCATCACTTTCTGTCACTGACTCAGTTTCAACTTCACCATATGATACATCAGCAGAACAGCCAGCCCTCACATTATCAGAGGTATCTGACACTTGCAACGGGTCCACAAATGTAACTACACTGGCTTTGAGATCTTTCAGTGTGTGTGGATCATGCTTTCTGTTTTTGTGTGTATGATATGTGCTGTAAACATTTGTCTTGAAAGGGCAACCAAGAAACACACAACTAACTGTCTCGTTACTTCGCAGATGTGTTCCAATATGAACAAAAAAATCTTTCTCAGTGGAGAGGTCCCTGCATTCACATAACTCGCATTTAAAAGTTACTGAACTGGGAGCTGTCTGTGTAACCTGAGATGAATGAGCTTTATAGACATGACTGTTGAGTCCACTCCATGTCTTGAATGTGCATGGACAATTTACATATATGCACAGAAAACGTTGGCTTCTTCCATAATGATGATGTAGTCTATAATGCTTAAGTAATTTGTACCTATTACTTTCTCTGGCAACACAATGCTTGCACTCCCACATACAAGTCACTGAAAGAGAAGAGAGAGAAAAAAAACATTAGCACATGATAAATAAATATACTACTTTTCCTCAAATACAGGCCAGGGGAAAAACAAGGCTGAATAAACTCCTGGTACAATGCTACATGCCAACTTAGGCTAACAGATACACAATGACAAAAATATTAACAACTTACCATGTATTTCTGAGGTGCATGCAAATCTCAGAGCATGGGGACACTACTTAATTTTGGGAGGTATTTCTGGTTTAAAAAAAAAATGAGAGAGAGAGAGGGAGAGAGAGAAAGAGAAATTGTTTTAAAAGTTAACACAACATCATGTATCTATCTTAACTAGGGCACACCCACCCCACCCCACTAGCTGTCCCTATGCTACCAAGGGCTAGCATCAGAGTGGTAACAGAGTGGAGGAGGGACTGCCGCCGGCAGATGAGGTCCGTAGAGCGGCTGCTGCAGCTCTGTCAGCCGCTGCGCAGGTCCTCCGTCGCGGCTCACACAGACTCTGCACTCCTCCCAAACAAACGCGATGCAAACTGACCACAGACTTCCAATTAAACTGTGACTTTCTCGCATGAAAAACTATTAGAACTGTGACGTGTTAACAGCGCTAAAGCCAGCATCAAAACAGGTTTTATCAGCTTTACTGCTATGGCTGTTGGTGCCGCAGATTAATTTATGTGTATACAGTAATTCAGTAACAGTTGAGAATATACCTTTGTACGGTTTATTTTTAACATTTTATCATGCAAAAGCAAGCTCATTACTGTCTGAACCATGTGACCAGGCTGGCGGCGAGATCAAAAGCTGTCGCCACTCTGGTTAGCCTATATCTATGGCTATGGCTAGCATGTCTGTCTCTCCCTGAGCAGCAGCAAGGGAATTAGAGTTGTCACGATACCAAAATGAGTAACCACGGTACTATACCAGACAAAGTATCACGGTTCCGGGTAATATCGCGATACTGCAACCTTTTTTTATTATTATTATTTTTATGAACTGCAATGTATTTGTACAAGTTATAAATACTTATTAATTAGGCTACTTATAATGTTGTTTGGTGCATGATAAACATAATACTGGTGAAGTAGGAATTAGACTGAAACTAAATATTTTTAAATAAGCAATAAAAAACAAATAAATGAAGTTAGAATTTATATGGTTGAAAATAAATAACCATTCAGTCTCTTGCACATTAATTTATGTTTAACAATAAATAATCAACTTAGGATAAAAACAAATCCACTGTCTTTAAAAAAAAAATCTATTTGACAATAATGCTTCTTCTCCAATCATAGAGGACAGAATACAGTGAACAGGAACTGATTCCCTGTGAAAACTATATTTTTATGCATTTTCTAGGTGCTTTATACTTGGACATCCTTTAACTCTTTATTCATCAGCCTGTGCACGGAGCATATAGCCTGATATTAGCCAATGAGAAAATAAACAGAGCTAAATTAATTAAGTGCCACTGACGACGACACCGCGGCAGACTCGCCGCTCGCGCCCGGTGCTTCTGCCGTGGTCAGTGTGTTGTCTCGTGTTTGTGAAGCCGTGCGCACGTCTGGGCGAGACAGAACTTTAGCTCGTTGTTTGTTTTGAAGCGAGTTTCTATTGAAGCGCTTTCTCAGCTGTCTTCATGGAGTCCGTTCTTGCCGGCATGAACACGAACAGCCAATCAGATAACAGACGGGCGGACCCAGCGTGCGGAAACAGCCTATCATATCCCCGGACATCACCAGTAACAGGCAAACAGCCAATCATTCAGCAGCTGTGTAGTTAGGTTGCAGTGGGTGCATGTGGGTTTTGTTTACAAGGGAGTGCGTGCAGTGAGAAGCCGGGAGGAGAGGAGAGGCGGCCGCTATGTAGCGGAAACTGGCACCGTAGTAGTAATCCACGGTAGTACCGTTGTGTAGAATTTCTAGTATAGTAGGAACCGTTACGTTTTGGCACCGCGGGGCACCGTGGCTACCGTGGGTATCGTGCAACTCTAAAGGGAATTCAGCAGCAGCAGTCAGGACCACAAAGAAAAAGAAATAGAAGAGAAGCGTTGCAGCCACGGACCGATTCCCGGCCGCCACGACAAGTAAAGCCTCAACTCGTAAGAAGTTTGAGAGCTTTAGCAGTGAGTTAGCTCGATGCTAACTTCGGCTAGCAGTTAGCAGTCGCCGCTAATACCCCACAAGCACACAGGCTAACATGCTAATCAGACTCAGATAACTGGAACAGAAAACATGTTGACAATTTTGCGCACCTCCTTCTCAGCTCTTTTTCTCGGCCACAGAACGACAGGAAAGGATTAAACTTGAGCTCCGACCCTGTGTCTAAAATAAAAATAAAAAAACCTATGTTAGCCACAGCAAAGTTAAGGTAGAATTAGCCTAACTGTGAGAACTAAATAGGCACTAAAATATGTCTCACAAATGTCTAATGTGTACAATTTAACACTCAGGCTGTTTAAATGAATACATTCCTGTATATATATCTGAATTACTTACCTTTACAATCACAAATGGCAAACAAGTCTTGCATGTGCTGGCGGTCAAACGGTCCAAAACTTTTTTCTGCATCCGGTGGGTGTGGCGCATGCGCAATCTTCTTCTTCTTCTTCTTCTTTGTTTAACGGCGGTTGGCAACCAGCTTACCGGCGCATTACCGCGCATGCGCAATAGCTGTCTCTATCAGAGTCATTGAGTTGAAGGATCTCATTCTCGTTGCCTTGAAATGAATGCATTTAATTCATCTGAATTCTCTTGGATTCATGTTAAACTAACAAGAACAAATTATTTAACGGGGATAAACATGATTAATTCATTTAATGCAAACATATTTCTAGTTTGCTAATCAAACACATGCCCTGGGTTCGTTTTTTGAGTGTATGTGTGTGTGTGTGTGTGTGTGTGTGTGTGTGCGTGCGTCCGTGCGCAGAAAGACAGGAGGGCATCAGATGAGTACAGACTGTTTCCACCTGCCAGGTGCCTGGTCTCTAATCCCCCCTCTCTGTCTGATTAAACAAACACACATACACACACACGCACACACACACACACACAAACACAGAGACGCAACAAGGTCATCTCTCTGTCAACCATACAATAGTGCTGTGTACCCATCTGGCCTACATCCTAAACACTTCCGCTTTAGAGAGCAAATAAAAAAGCAGAAGAGAACTAACACTCTGAGGCTTAGGAACAGGTCAGGAGTAAGTTTTAATGTACAACAGAAAAATATGGTTGGATCTCACACTATTTGATACATGTTTTTTATTCGTCAACCATCTGGGAGTGCTACAGACACGGTTGTCTTCTTTATTGTGGGAAAAACCTACAGTCTATGGGGAAAACACAAACACACAACTTGTGTTGTCTCACGTCTCTCTGCTCTTGCAACACTGAGATCACCTCAGTGACCGGGATTCCTCACACAGTACTTTCTTTGTGTGATATCAAAAACATCTTTTAAGAACAATGTTGTGCGCCATTGCCTTGCCAAAACCGTTTAAAATACCCCACCCCCATCTTTTCTACGATGACGAAACTTTCTGTCTTTCTGCTTTTACTTCGGCGGCAGATAAGCTCCCCCTGTGGTGAGTCATATCACTCTGATGATATTTTATGCTGGGAGTACGGCGCTTTGATATCTGGAGGATAACAGGGCTTTGTGGAGACAGTGACACCCACCCTCCTCCCTCTCCTCCTCCATCCCCTCCCACTCCTCTGCTTTTCCTTCCCTTGGGGAGGTTTGGCTTCTCCTGCCCCCTCTGACGGCTTTCATGTCTGACGAGGTTCTGCGCTGTCGAGGTGAGGACGAGGTCAAATGACTTCAAATGTGGTGCAGGGGACCACCAGACTCCAAATGAATAGAGATTAGTGAGTGCAGTAATGTTTGTGTACACTTGTGCACACAAATGCCTTAACACTGTGGTTTTGTTCTAAATCCTTGTGTATTTGATCCTGTATGTAAAACACTGACTGAAAACACTATAACACACTGTGACACAATATAAAATGATGAACTGTAATATCATATGTGTCAGATGAAGCACTGTGCATTACTTGCTGTATTTAGTATTACAGTAGAGAGCTGTGTATATTCACCATAATACTGGATACTGTGTGTGTGGTTTGATCTACATTATGATAGTGGAGGAATTCCATGTGGTGCCATGCTGTCTGCACCGTCTCCTCTCCCCACCTGTTGAGGCTGTGATTAGATACTGTCAACCCTCAGGCCATAGCTATCACATACAGGTAGAGCACAGTCGGGCTATAGCTTTCCCTTATGCTGTGGGATGGGAGGGAACTGGTGAACTCCAGAAACTACAGACGGTGCTGAAAGTTTGTGTCACACTAATGAGCAATCTGTCAACAAGTGTGCGCTACAGGGAACTTGGAAAAAAGACGAAACATTTGAAAAAAAATGTAGATTATATGGCGGAAATCCTTGTATGAATCCTGCCAGACTGCCACACACACACACACACACACACACACACACACACACACACACACACACACACACACACACACACACACACACACACACACACACACACACACACACACACCATGTGATGATGTGACCATGTCAGAATAATTACAAAACACAGTAATCCCCCGCAAACACAGTGGTTTAAAGTAGGCTAATATTTCAACAGTTTTTGGACTCTTTATCTTTGTCTTGTTACTGCATTTTCTTTTTGCATAAATTGTTAGTAGTTATCAGATGAAAGGATATAAATCTGAAAACATGTCACCATATGTCACTGTTTAAGATTTTATCCACTTAAGTATACACATTTCATAATCCCATTCAAAAAGAGTATAGGGAAGAGCAGCTTGTGATCTAATTTTACATCTATTTGGAAAATTGTTCACAATGTTTATGATTATTCTTTGTCAAGATGTTTTCATCCATTAACACCCATTGAGCCCATTTGACTATCATTAAAAACAACAGCCTGACATTTTGTTAATATAGCCTATGCTTATTCCCTTTTTAGCCTTGTGTTTATTATGACACTGATATCACTCTCATGTCAGATATTGACTGATTTCTTTCTTTCTTTGTTTGCAATTAGAAATGTAAAGTCAGAAAATGTTTTTATATGAGGATTTGTGTTCTCTAAATTTCCATATTCATAAGATGGCTATGTACGTTAGGACTTTTCATAACCTTGCAAGAAGTGTTTCTTTCTTAATGTTATGTTCATTTCTCAGGTCATAGTTTATGGATTACATACATATTTTCTCAGGCATCTGTAGGATTATTTTGGCTGAATTTAGTTAGGCTACGTAAAATTAAATTGCTTTATTTTTTCCTTGTCACATGATGACAGTTTCATTTTCCAAAACTATTTTGTTTTTGTTTCTTTTGCAATAAATTAATTATGATAATATTATCTTATTTCAATCATATTATAAATAAAACTACACACAAACAAACAAATAAATAAAAAACTTGGGGTTGCGGTTGTTTGGCCTCATGACCCTCCGTAGTTACACTCTCCTAGCAGGAAGTTCGCTTGCTCTTGCTACTAGCTTTTTCTCACGCAGATGTGTGATAAACCGTCTTTGGTGTTACTTTCATGGATCTATTATAAGGCCATCCATGGCTTTACACGATGTTAAACACATTTTATGAGCCTGACGCTGATAGCATGGCCAGGCGGTTGACGACTGATAATTTACCGATGAGGTCAGACGTTTTCCCCTTTGGAAACTCCGCCATGTTTTGTCGTGAACGTATCAAACGGACTTCCGGTCAACTCTTCTCCTGTCCGCAAGACTCAAGGACCCTGGAAAGTGAAGTGAGTCCGACTACATCACCTGTAGAAATTCAGTGAGTTTTAAGAATTAGAGTTTTATTCTTCCCTTTCATAGTTTTATGGTTTGGGTTGTGTTTTCACTTGGCTAGCAAAACATGTCTCTTGTCATGTCAACAGTTTCTCTAGTTAGCATAATGTGCTGCCATTTTAATCATCCTCTCCTGTTTGCAGGTGTTTTATTACCTCACAGGTCGATTAATTTGTCCTTATCCTCTATCTTACCTGCTCTGAATTTTGCTAACAGTTTTAACAATGTTGTATTTGTTTTCTGCTGAGCTCTTGCAAATAGTTATCCAATGTGGTTTCCTTTTCTGCAAATGGCAAATAAACTGACTCTTGGACTCTCTAACAAGTTCCAGGGTCATTCACCCAAATTATGAAAACGAAAATTCCTAGTCATTTAGAAAGTTGTCAATTAACTACTACTACGTTTGAGTGGAGGCATAAATCTCAGTTATATTGCAGGAACTTTGTACATAAATCATCTGCATTCCTCCCAATCACAAGGTGTAAGTGGGAAAATATAGGTTTGTGTAATTTTAGTAAACCGACACTTTAAATATAATTGCTTTGAGCCTTAAGCTACCTTAAAAGAGCTATATATCATGGCCCCTGCCTGCAGTCACTTAAACAAGACGGTTCTTGGTTGTGTACCGGAGGAGCCCGTCTTGCAGACAGGGATCCTGGAGGCTTGACCCTGGGCTGAGATTTGTTGTGGTGCTGAGTCTCCGGAGGGGCTTGTCTGGAGGTTAGCTGTGCTCTGTCTGGGCCGTGCTGCTCTCTAATCACCCTGACACTGCACTTACAGGGCTGACAGCTATGGCGCCAGAGAGAGAGAAAGAGAGAGGGAGAGAAAGATTGTACACGTGACAGGGCCCACCTTGGCCCTCCACTTGTTCCCTCTCCAGATAATAGCTTTCTACTGATTTTCTTGGCGTGCACGGATCCCTGTTACCTTTCATCCTCTTTGGTACCGCTTGTCAAAATATCTAAGGGCAGCAGCATGCAGACATGTTACCTATTACCTTCCCTGATCCACTTAATAATGCATCATGTGTGCCAATGAAAGGAGTGGAGTGAAGCTGCAGGCCTCCACTTTTTGCGCCACGATCAATATTGAAACTTAATCGTAAGCACAAATTTTATACTTCCCATTTGAAAAAAATCAGGGCTATTATTGAAGTCCGAGGTTGTGTGTGTGTGTGTGTGTGTGTGTGTAAAGTGAAAGATAAACCCAAACTGTGTGTGAAATGAATAGTTGTGTGCTTCATTCCTTTACAGCTCGTATCAGTGAGCTGAGGCGTCACAGCCGGCGCCCTCTGCTACTTACCTAATTAGCTCTAGGAGCCCCTGCATTATTAACAGGCCCCCTAAATCATTCAGAGGGGCCCTAATGTGTGTGTGTGTATGTGTGTGTGTGTGTGTAGGAGCACGAGGGAACACACAGAGGGGGTTCGGAGGATCACTGTGATAATGTCCCTCCCTATTCACGACATGTCAGACGTAATTATTCACCCCCGGAAGACACGGGTCCAGAACACTAGTAATGGCACTCTTCTTGTCCCCTCCTCTGTCTCCTCCTCCTCCTCCTCTTCCTCCTCTCCCCTCCCCCTCCCCCTCCTCCTCCTCCGACTGCCTTTATGACTGACAAGGTGCTAGATGGCGCCGACACACTCTATAGATAGACAAATAGTGGAGGACGGCCGGCATTGTTGGACAAGAAATGTTCATGTTACAAAGGTCATGTGTTAATGTGGGAAGATCAGCAGGAATAGATGGATAATGTTTGTTTTATTGTGTACATGGATCTCATTAACGTGAGCTGTATGCCATTTGTAGGCCTCATTTGGTTATATTACATGAATATTACTGCGATAATGGTGTGAGTGTCATTTAGCTACTTTAACCACTGCGTGACTCACAATTGCGGCTGTTGAGCAACAGAAGTGCTTGATGGGGAAAAAAAAAAAAACTAATTTGGGAAACAAAATGCAGCTGAATCATGTTCAGCAGAATGTGGTTGTTTTCTCTAGGTTTAGCAGCTGGAAGTGGTTTGGTCCTTTTGTCAGCAGAGTCAGCAAGACTCAAATGAAAAGTCAATATACATCACTTCCTCCCTCTCAGCCAATAGCTGCCGTGCAGTGAGGGGGGGTGATATTGTTCTGTATGAGACAATATTTGGCTAGGCTGGTGACCAGGAGCTCCTGCCCTGGTAATTCCACATGTGTTTACAGGAATGTGACTGTTTCCTGAAGCCGTGCAGTAGCTCTGGTATGTGGGGTGAATTCCAAAAAGCATGCTTTCTTCTCTGTGGCCTAGTGCACTCTCCCTCATACCGTAGTACTGTGGGCTGAAGTATGTGGAGATGAGGAGAAGCTGCTTTTGAACAACAGAGCTCTGATGTGTGTCACAGATCCATTTCTGAAATTAATTTAGTTTTTCTAAACAAACAAGATGTTTTGTCGTGCTTTATGTGTTTTCTCTATTTTCGTAGTCTGACCTAAGTTTGAATTCAGTTGAATGTTAACTTCAAAAGTATCAAATTGATGGATTGTCAACGTAAACACACTATTATCAGTGGGCATTACTCCACAAACATCAGACAGATTCCTCACATTCAGACAGATACACATCCATTCAAAAACAAGTCGGGCCAATCACAATCATCGATCTAAAACGCCGGAGGAGGTGCTGAAGTATATCTGTTTGCTGCCACTGACAAGAAGAGGTCAGAATAATGTGTTGTTGATCTGATTGATTGGCCTGCGGACGTTGATAACAAAATTGAACTGTTAAAAAAAACAAACAACAAAGAGAAAAGTGATATTAGTTCTAAAGAGTGAAAAATGAAAGATATCACTCATTTAAATGATTAAACAACCTATGCAGTTGACTTTGTTCATTGTTGGCAAGTGTATGCGTGAACGACGTGTTCAAGCTCTTAACAAACAAAGCAAGACTGGCAGTCAGTGCTCCTCAGAAATGTTTCTGCATAACCCCGTCTCGATTTTAAGATGTGTGAGGCTAAGTAGATTACAGGCTTCTTACTGCAGTTGTGGGATGGAGCAAAAAAAAAAAAATTATGGTGAAAACTGTAATGGGAAAAAGAATTAGACAAGATAAAATTCTCAAGATGGTGTGAGAGAGAGAGAGAGGAGAGAGAGAAACACTCCTTTAAATCGTTAATCTGGTCTGCCCCTCCCCCCTCTGTTTCAATTAAGAAAATTACTTTTTAGTTCAATTAACAATAATTCACGCTTAACTGAATAAAGTTTATTACACAATCAAGGCGACAACAGAGCAAGTGAGAGAGACACACAGTTACACTCACAAGTACACACACTCCTCGCACACAGTGGGTGTTCAAGGCCCCTGATCTGCTGACCCATGTGGGCTGTGCGGGGATCTGTGGCCGGGGGAGGCAGGATGCTGGAGGTTTTTTTTTGGGGGGGGGGTCGGACGATGTTGTTAAGGGATGTTAGTGAGAAATATGTCATCACACTGTGAGATGCAGGGGCCTCTCGTCCTCCATCCTTGGCCTCAGGCAGCAGCTTGCATCACAGTGATTAGCTCCCAAACACAGACAATAACACTCGCTGCCACGTCGTCACAATCGCCATTACCACCACCCCTCGCTCACCACCGCCATCATCACCGCAAAAAACGTGGCCGAGTCTCATTTCTTGGAAGCTTCCTCTTTTTTTATTTTTTTTTATTCAACTACAGATGAGCCGTCTGCCTATAAACATTTAGGGAAAACGAAATACGCGCAGCATATAAATTGTCCTCTTTTGCATTTTTATACCAACAATAAGGTGCCATTTGCTTCAGCCGCGGTTCATCCTCCTTTGTTCCATCCCTCCTCCTCCTCCTCCTCTCCCCTCTCTTCCCCTTCTCTCCTTCTTTCTGCCCCCCCCCCCCCCCCCTCTTCTGAAATGATTTACGCTGCTACAATTATTGGGTAATCTCCACTGTCATTACTCTTAACATCTGCTCTGTCACAATGCTAAGGGCTTTTGGCTGTGCTCGGCGACAGTTATTCTATGTGCTTACAGTCCTGTGATGCAGACAGACAAACCACCCACCCCCCACCTCCCCCACTGCCTTTTCTCTTTATGTGCTATCTGCATTAGAGAGATGAAATGGCTTTTATATGAGTGGGAGCAGTATGGTGGGGTTATTTGCTCTCGCTGGTGTGTGTGATTAAGAGAGAAGACGTGGATCTTGGGGAGAGGTGGGCTGAGTTATATAGACTTAGCTGACAGGCACTGCGGAGGTATCTAGAGGTCAAAGGTCGGGCGATGAACTTGACTGGAAAGTCAGAATGTACCTTTTCAACTTTTTTTTTTTTTTAATGTTTAATGTCAGCTCCTGTAGTCAAGCGATTTCACTTTTTCCATTTGAAACTGACAAAACTACCTCCCACCATCTCGATCTGCTCTTATGCATACGCCCGGTCTCTCGTGTGTTTCTGTCTGCCTGTCTCTCCGAATGAATAACAAGCAACCACCCAGCAGACAGGCAGTTAAGTAGGCTAACCTTTAGCGAGCAGAGAGAGGAACATTCAGAGATTTCCATCAGATTACCCTCTCCAGTTTCCATTGTGTGTATTGGCCCCCTCCGTGGTATTTCTCCCCCCCCCCCCACCACCACCACCACCACCACCACCCCACCCTCACGCAGCAAATTGGAACCATTTGGTATTCAGATAACGGCAAACAGCTCAGATCTGCTGGAACAATGAGCGGTTTCCAACCAATCGCCCACCTGGACTGAGCTGTACTAAGACAGTCTTGATAGTCGTCAGTTCTTTCACCACTTCTCAATTGCCAGTGAGGGTTTCTTTCTCCCCCCCGCCCCCCCACCCAACAGCTAACATTTCTCAAGCGTCCCCTCTGATTCTAGTTTACCTCCCTCTCTCCTGGCTGATTAGTGACCTTCAGCTACTTCACAAAATCAGATATCACTCAGGAGTACCATACAAGATGAATTCTTGTGGATGTCACAACCTGGCAAGTGTTAGGACTTTGTGTAGTAGTTCTCTATGCACCGAAGCAGTTGTCTGTTGAGCGTACATTTGTGTATATACTTTATGCTTCACCCCAGTGAGAGGAATGTAATGACATGGGTCCAATACTGTGTGATTGAGATAGATGACCTGTTTTATTATCTGTGTTTTGTATGTATGTGTATGTGTGCATACGCTCCCCGAGTGCTGAGGCAACACATTGTGACCCTAGTTGTATTTGGCCACCAGAGGCCATGCTGGCAAAGGCTGAAATGATGATTAAGGACAGGGGGGCTGGATGGGAAAATGTGGATTAATGAAGCTCAGATAGAATTAATAGCCATGACATCCCACAACAGCGGAGCCGCTAAATGAGAATATGTCGTGGGTCTGCAGGAGTCTCAGTGCTTGTTTTGCTTTCAAGGTGATGGTGAGAGTGAAGAAGACAAAGTTGCACCTCTCGGCTGACTTACCTCACTTCCCCTGTCTCCACAACAAAAAGAATAAAAGCAGTGTTTCTCTCAGGCGGAGAATTGCAAAACACCACTCAGCTTTCCAATGCCAACCTTTATTTATTGAGTGTGTTGTGGAGGTTAGGTTGTCAGATGGGAATGCAGTATGCAGTTTCACATTTTTCTTTCATCTGGGACCATAGTCTTTGCCTTACCATAAAGTCAGTGTTATCATTACTTCCTGTATTTGATCTACTAGTAAATAATCTGTTTAAATGGCGTCAAAGTGGGTTTGTCTGTGGAGAAAGGTGGTGATGGATTTGTTGATTGGTTTTCATGCCTCCACACAGGAGACAGCCAGGGCTGGAGACACTGTATTCTCAGGTTGTCTGTCCGTCCCAGTCTTGTGAATGCAATATTTCTGTAATGCCTTGAGGGAAATTCTCAAATGTAGCACAAACGTTCACTTGGATTCGGGGCTAAATAGATTTGACTTTGGTGGTCAAAGGTCAAGGTCAGTGTGACCTCACTGTTTTGACAGACACTATTTTGGCCTTGTGTCCAAAATATCTCAAGGACTCCTCAGGGAAAACTCTTCAATTGTGGCATAAATGTCCCTTTGAGCTCAAGAATGAACTGATTTGATTGGCTCTTGAATGTGATGTCTCATGATTGCCTTGGTCTCTGACTAGAAAGGTCAAAGTTCAAGGTTACAGTGACCTCATGTTCCTCTGAGGGCCATTCATGAGGAACGCCCAGAGGGACTTTTGTTACATCTTGAACAAACATTCACTTGGACTCAGGGATGAACTGGTTAGAATTTGATGGGCAGCGGTCAAAGGTCAAGATCACTGTGACCACTCAAAACATGTGTTTGGCCATAACTCAAAAATGTTTCCTCTAATTATGCCACATATTTCTAATAGAATAAAAATGATGATCAAGTGATGATATTCTATACCCAACTGGTCAAAACTGTGACACTGTAGTTGTGAAGTTCAAGTGAAATCATGGCATCTTTTAACAACTACTAAACTCTGGTCAAACCGTAACCGTAGCTTTGCCGTAACAGAGGACTTCTCTACAGTAATATATAAGTATAGTACAGTAAAGAGGTAATGCTAAGTAATGACAGAAGATTTACAAGAGACACCTATATACACATTATTAAAAAAAGCTCAAACTTGCTGCAACAAAGGACAGATACCCTGATTTTTTAACCCCATTTATGTGCCAAGATTGATGCAAGTTCCCATAATGCAACTCAGCAGCCACATCAAAGCTCTTTAGTCAAAGCTCCCCTCAGAGCCACAGAAGACCTGATACAGTAGTGGACTTTGCATTGATATTGTGGAAATTAGTAGTTCAATAAAACTGGCATGGGATGCTAAAAAACATTTTTAAGATTTTGCAGAAATATTCAACACATGTCTGCCCACACCTGTGGTCCACATCTGGGACATGTTAGGACTGGGAGGAAACTCCCAACACCTGACACATGAGCGTCATTCACATAACAGAGTTTTATTCTGTAGCTCAATTCCAATTATGTATTTTTTTTTTTTGCAGTCTTTAATTAATGTAGCATTGTGGGAGAGTTTTTTCTTCTTCTTTTTTTTCTTTTTTTCTTTTAAATCTGCACTTAGTCTCGGGAGACTTTTAAAAGAAAAAACACACAATGACATAAAAATGTATCTGTTGCACAAAGAGGGGTACATGTATAGAAGATACAATATATGAGAAACCCTGCAAGAGAACAATTTTGTTGCTCTTCAGCTGCAACATGTTTGGCTCTCAGATGTTATTAACAACAGCTGCAAAGAGTACAGATTCAACTCCCTGAAGTTTTTACTTTGGCTGTTTGAGGATAACAGTTGCTGGACCAACTTGTCTTCTCTTTGATTTTACCACCTGGTTCGTTGTTCAGTTGGTGGTCTTTCACTGCTACCTCCTGCAGGCTACAAACATCCCAGCGTGCACTCACACACAGACACACACCTGGACAACTTATTAGCATGTTAAGTCAGGAACTGAAGTATGGTTTAGCTCCAGGTGGTGATCAGTCATTAATGTCTGATCAGCTCCGCAGGTAAATGTTTACCTCAGACTGGTTAGACATTGTTGAAACCTGGAGGCAAGGTCCATAAAGACTCCACTGGAAGTATTTGTAACAGTTTGTAACTCTTTGTAATGGTGGTGTCTGGTGATAACGATTCATTTGTTGTGTTAAGAACTGGAAAAAGTGCAAACAAGCACAGCAGCAGTTACAGTCTTAAAGGTAAACATGAAATGCATCACTTGTGTATTTTATCAGTGTGTTTTTTTTAAAGAATGCAGAAAATTGTCAAACCCCTGGACACTAGATTTTTTGTTACAACAATAGCTAACATGATACCACATCGCATAGTTTGGTGAAATAGAGAGATTTAGAAAAAACACGAAAGGGGCAAAGTGGGAAGCAGTTCGTGGAGTTCACACCAGAGTGTCTTGCTTTCAATGAAAACATGCAGATTGTTTTCTTCTATAGGGGGGAGACCACTGAGAGTGAGAGGGACGGGGATCGTCAAAGACATGTTGGAAGAATTACAGTGATAATAGTTTGCTAACACTCTGCTTACCTCTCATACAGAAGATCCTGGACTAATGAGCTGCTCAACCAGCCGCGCTGCCGTGCACTGACAGTCTGTCCTGCAGTGAAGGTACACATTAAAAAAGTTTATTTTAAATGCTACATATTTGCTTTGGAGGATGAACTGTTAATGATCCTGTCTCTACAGGTGTCAACGTCAAGCTCAAGTCAACCCGCTGCTGCAAAAACACAGGACACTACAGGTAGGCTTCACTCTTGTTTAGCCACATCTCTTAAGGCCAATAAGAGCACTGGCTTTGTCTTTCTTTTCAAGAGGGCTTGAACTCTTCCCCTTTTCACCGTTGCTGCTGCTGCCCCACCGGGGTTAATACACCAACCTCCCTGTGCGGGTGGGGCGGCGTGGGGCAGGGGCACTCGGAGAATGAGTGTAACAAGAGAGAGCATACAATACTGAGAGGGAAACTGAGATAGTGAGTATTGACAGGATTGAGCTCCCAGGTGGGGTGTCACCCTCAGGGGAGGCAACAGTTGCTGACAAAGCTGTGTGTGTGTGTGTGTCACATGAGAGGGTTTTGGCAGGTTGAGTTCCTCGACATGAATGAAGATTTTTTGGTTGTTGCTCTTTAGAAGTCTGTGCAGGTTTTGTGTCTGGGATTTTTTCTGACAGTTTCACATATGGATATGTCTAAGTGGTCAATGTTGCAGAAATACTGTGCAAGTCAGATGCAGAAGTTCAATTGTTGAAATGAAACCGCACATCCCGCATGCTTAATGACAATATTCTGCACAATGACATGGACATGAACAATAGACATTTTCCACTTTGACTGTTTCTTTCTGTTCTTTTTCTTTTCTTTTTTTTTTTACAGTAGCTTTAGTCACGCAGCAAGTGATGTTGACTTTGTCGCTACCTTCCCATTGTGAAAGGGTGACCTTCCTCTTTCTCCCACTCTCTGTTCTGCTCAGCTCCGTACATCTGTGTCTGTTTACCAGCCTGCCTGTGTCTCCCTCAATCTGAACTGATGAGTGCAACTCACAGCTGCTCCTCTCTTGTTTCCCGCTGCCTGGGTTGTGTGTGTGTCTGTCCGTGTGTGTGTGTGTGCGCGTGTGTATGTGTGTGTGTGTGGCGTCATTGTGCTCGGCTGTGGCAGTGACAGCACCATGCTCCCAAATCAAAGACGACTGGCTTGCCACCACAGCAGAGCTCTGATCGCCGAATCGAGTAGAGTTTAGATAAAAGGAGAAAACACGGGTTCATGTTTCACTGTCGTCCTTCTGCTGTCTTTAGATATACCCTCTCAGCGTGGACGCATTCGTGCGTGCACACGCCACTCTTACACATCCACCTGTGTCACCTGAGCCTTTTGACCTGCAGTCTTTTCTTTCCTCTCCTTCATGTTTTTATCTGTGTTTGGTCATTTCCTGCTCTGGCTTGAACAAAGTGACAGAAGTCTTGTGGTTTTGGAAATGGCTCTGCGGTAATTAGTCTGAATGACTTTAAACTGGACCTGTACACTCTCCGCCGCAGCACAAAGATAAAGATGACAAAAGACAGTCAGTGTGACTTTCAGTGTGCGTGGAGAGTTGGGAATTCATTTCAAGGTGCATTTGAGAGGGTTGGTGCTCACTAGTGGCGAATAATGGCAACAGGATGTGTATAGTTTCAGGGAGGGCAGGCAGAGGTGAAGAAAAAGGAGGTTAAGCGCTGATTATGTCTTGAGGCGGGTATGGGATACCAGTGAGACCATGACATCATCAGGACAGGTGTTGTTTGCTGTTGTTATGCTGGAGTTTGGGTGAGAGGGTGGAGGGTGGTGGTGGTGGGATTTTGCGGTGGCTCGACTGTCAACCTGAGCCTGTTGGACCTGTTTCAGACCCTCGGGACCACTTCTCACCTCAGGTGCTGGGTGAGAGCGGGACCGTGGCGCATTTGAAACATGAAACCCGATACATTTAGAGTGAGTCACTGTATAGCAGCGACACAGTATGAATTTAATTCCTACCATAATTTAGCTTGCTTTCTTATTTTGAGTTGAAATTTGCTTTAAGTTAATTTAATTAGATGTCTAGGGCTGAAGTGTTCTGATAACTGATACTAAGTTTTTATGCATTAAAGTCATTCTCCTGAGCAGAAATATTTAAATGATTCAAGGCTGGTTTTTCGCATGCAAAACTTAATATTTGTTTTTGAGATGTTTGGCATTTGTCACAGTTTTCTGACATTTTACAGGCAGAGTAATTAATCAGCAGACTAATCAAAAATGAAAATTAT
This sequence comes from Trachurus japonicus, assembly GCF_045865225.1. NCBI lineage: Eukaryota > Metazoa > Chordata > Actinopteri > Carangiformes > Carangidae > Trachurus > Trachurus japonicus. The sequence continues at coordinate 15,653,653 of NC_140928.1, read as the reverse complement.
TATTGGTGTTTGCAGTACTGTTTTTGATAAGGTAGAATCGTAGTATTGCCAAGAGTTAAGCGAATTCATAAAATGAAGACGTAGATGTAAAAATGTATAAAGAGCAAAGAATCACATTATAGAAGAGCGACAGGGATATGTCACGAGTCTCGGGGAAAGTCTGTATCATTGCAACCTGGCTATTAAACGGCAGAAGGAGCACTGTTTATATACAAAGAGTTGTTTTTCTGTCTTGCATCACAAAAGTCAGAAGCTCCTGTATATAAACCCCACATTTGCTAATGTATATATACACATACATTTGCATACCTACATACATCCAAACAGGCTTCAGGGGACTGCTGGCTTAGGTGGAAGTTTTCTAAGCCTCCTATAAATATTTCTGTGAAAACACTTTCTCCTTCAGGTAGAACTCGTCTCCGTGTCGTGTTGCCTGTTGGTGCTGGTGAAATGTTTCTTTGGTAATTCATTTGCAATTAGGAAATGTAAATCAGACAGGTGCTGCTGGCATCTATCAGAGTCTGTATTTGCTTTACCTAAGGCATCTCAGATCCTCCCTTTGTAATTTCGCGCACACGCACGTTTGCACATTCAAAATGTGCATGCACACACGCGCACACAGACACAACAAGGTCACCTCCACATATCACTTAGGGTCTTTTCTACACCCATCTGAGGAGACTTCAGAAGTGCTGTGTAAAAAGAGAAGCAAACTTTTTATTCAGGGGAAGGAATACAGAGTCTGCCTTGTTTCTGACTGACATATGTTCGCTGTGTGTGAGAGAAGAACTGGGATCAACACTCTCTGCACATAAGGAGAGGTACAGCTGCTAGATAGCATTGCTTAGTTTGTGTGTGTGAAGTGAGGGAAAGTGTGTGTGTGTGGGGGGAGGGCACACGGGGATGCACACTTTTCATGAGCGTGGTGCGAGAGAGTTTGTGTGCAAGTACGAGGCGAGTGACTTCACACAGGCGTAGTAGTAATGAAGCGTGCCAGTGTGGAGAGAGTGGAAGTTGAGTGTCAAACTGGTGAAGAGGAAGGAGGAATCTGCAACATTTGGTTTCCAGTATGTCACTTTTCCACCGCATTTTAATCACCTTTATTAATGCCAAATACTGAGCATGGGAGATAAATCCTTGTTTGCGAAGACTGACCAATATGACAAATGTGCAATTTTAATATTTGGACCGCGGACAAGCAACTTTTAAAAGACAGTTTTTCATATTCAGATGCCCTCCCACACACGAAGGCACACGCCGACCACACTTACAAACGCGCACACACACAAACACACAAACACACACACACACATACGCACACAGTGTTTTATGCCACTGGCAACTGCCTTATTCCCACCAGCTGTCTGAATGCATAAAACCCAGGCTTGTTGTTAAGTCTGGGGCTTAAAAGCACTGCCAAAAAGAAAGCTGGGCAGGAATAACGGCATTAATTCTGTGATTTGAGCCACTACTCAGACTCAGCATTTAAAAGTGCTTAAAACTAGCAGCTGGTGTCAACAAGGTAATAAAAGCAAGGCACAAGGGATCACTCTGCCTGACTCGTGTCGGGCCGCAGCACGTCCATGTTAGTTTAAACGCTAGTGATGCAGGCAGAGAGGAGACACTGGCACGGGCCGCAGCCCGCAGCACTGCCAGAGAAAGAGAGGGCAGTTAGGGTAATGTGAGATAGTAATTTGTAGTTTATCAGCGCGTGTCATAGAAATATAACATACAATAGATTGATGCTGGCAGGTCACGCCCTCCCTGTTTTGTTTCCTGTGTTGTGTTTCCAGGTCAAGCTGTTTCCCAAATGGCTTGAGAGCGCTGTGCCAGTGACATCACTCTCACTGCAATTCCTCCCCCTCCTTCTCCTCCCCTCCCCTCCCCTCCCCTCCCCACTCAGGTGAAAGGTATCACTTTGCCACAGCTCCTGCCAAGTCAGGAGTTGGAAAACTTTAATTTCCCCGGCTCCAGGGACGGTGCCAAAGCTTTGATGTCCATTACCCACGTCTTGAAACAAGAGTCGACGCGGACCTGGAGTGAGCGAAGCACTCTGTAGCAACATTAGCCAACCCCAGAACCTCTGTATCATCTTTCTTACTGTCTCTCTGCCTCTTCATTACTTACTCCCTCCCTCTTTGCTCTCACTCCCCCCCCCTGTTGTCTTTCTTTTCCTTATCAGCAAGGTTGAGATTCCTGTTAAAAATGTTCCTGGCTGGACCCGGGCCACAAAGTGCATTATGATCCACCTCCACTCGGCTAGCCATTAACTTGTCCTTCACGATGTGGCAGCGGCTTGTAAACGCCTCAGCACTTCAGCACTCAAGCTCCTCTGCTCTTAAATCTACACGCCACAGTCTGTAAAATATCTCAACTGTCCTCACCACTTTGCACCGTTGCACACCCCTTGGAAAGTGAAACTCAGCCTGTGAGTCAGCAGGGGTATTTGCACATCTTAACCACACTTAATGTGATAGAACTATTAACAATACAAATGCCAGTAAGGAACGATTTATAGGAGTGCTTTCTAACAAGGGAGACTAATCACTCTTCGCACCTACACACAGTTATATATATTTTTCCTGACTCTAATGTGAATTTAACTTTTCCTTGTGACACTCAAGATACTTTGACTTTTAAAAAAAAGCTTAAATACCCTTCAAATGACGCAGTCCAAGAATCCAACAATCACTTTTTGGTTTAACTCTTATCTACAATATAACCTGTATTGAAAGGTCACCAATAGACGTTCGCTTCATTTTATGAAGGGTCACAATCAAAAAAGGTTTGGGGCCACTGGTGAATGTCTGAGTAGAATTTTTCAAGTACGAGATTTTACTTAAAAGTAATAGCGTTTATAAAAATCTACATTGAGCTGTCAGTCAAAGCTGAGGGCAAGTGCAAGGTGTCCTGAAGGTTAATGGCTTAGGAAACGCTGAGTGATTTAAACACCATATGGATAGGCTCATCATCTGCAAGCTGTTCAAGGTTGAACCCATCCAGAACACTGTAGGATTGAGATAATAGCCTTCTTCGCCCAACTGTTGTTAAGCTACCAATCTCCCGTCGGCTGCAGAGGAACTGATAGGCATTAGGACCCGAGACACCCCGAGTAACTTTCCCTCTCTCGTCCCTGCTCCATCTTTCACTCACTTTCTCTCATTTGTCACTCTGTCAGGTACACAATACAGAGGTGTTGATGACACATCATTCTCTCTTTTCTTTCCTCCACTCACACCAACATTTTTTTTTGCCTCTCCTTTTTTTTTCTCTCCCCCCTCTTTCCTCATCACTTCTGTTTCTCTTCTCTCCCTTCTACTCCTCAGCCATACACATCCGTTGGAGAGTGGCTCACCCTCACAGCCATCTGTTTCCAGGCAGCCTGTGAGTGTTGCTGAAATATGTAGGGCCTAATTAATTCAACCAAATTGTTTTAGAATAGATTAATACAATAATGGCAGCGCATGAAAGGTTATTTCAAGTACACCACTCAGCTAATCTCATCAAAGGGTAGATTTCACTGCTTTGCACTCCGCGAACACCCACCGCCGTATAGACCCTCATAACCAGGAAGCCAGTCTGTATGTACTGCGAAGCTTCTCCGTGTGGGTGCTGATGTCACCATCAAAATGGAAAAGCAATTACTCGAGAGACAATCGGGGGAGGAGACGAGAGGCTGGACCCTCATAGAAAACATGGTGTTGAAAAATGTGTAATACAAACCTGTTGTCGTGTGCTACAGTTGTAGAAGGATACACATGTAGTTTTCAAGTGGAATAATACTCTGTAGTAGAGTAGAGACGGCACAGGACCAAACTTTAAGGAAAGCCTTACAAATTTATAAAAGCCTGCTTTAATATCAGCGCAGGCATTATTCCAGTCACAGTGTCCTAGCAACAGAAAGAAGGATCGTAACACACAGTATCAACCTGTTTGGTAAATGATTTGGGAAGTAAAATAAACTTAAAGTTACTTTCACTCAGTTAGGATGAAAGCTATCGAGTCGAGATCTGGAATCATTTTTTAAAACTTTTTTTTCCAATTACATAACATTTACGCTCAGGCTTTGTAGAGGCTTGAGGGTCAAAGCTTGTTTTTGAACCATTAACCATTTTACTTTTTAGATGGGGTTCACTGATCATGCCACGGTTCCAGCTCATACATTTTAGAAGATGGATCTGTGATTGTTTCCCCTTTGATGGTTGTTTAGCAGAACAGCTGGCGATGCTTTAAATCCTGTGACCTCTAGAAACAAAACTACAGTCGCTCACTTGAAAGCACTTTATAAAGGAGCCGACAGTAAACTCATTATAATGGGAGTCGTTTTAAAGTGCGACGTTTCCTTGATGTATTATTATTTTTTTGTTGTTTGTGATTGTCTGTTGATCCCTGAAGGAGGAATGTGACCTTCTGTGTGTGAAAAATGTCTCCCCATTTGTTAAACAGCACACCCCGCTGCTCTGGTGCTTTCTCAAACTCTGTTTTTCAGGGAGTTTTGTGTCAGTGGAGAACATCATTGATATTTTGAAGCGAGATCGGTCTCCAGTGCTGCAGTGTACCGGCGGCCTGTGTGTGGTGTGTGTCTTGCCCTCTGCGGAGAATGATGGTTCATGCTCCCTTTTGGCACTTGAGTGGATTAATTACCTCGAGGAAATATGTGAATCAAGCCAGCAACGATTTTTAAGAGCAAGCGTCACATTTTTTAAACAGTGGGTATCTCATTTTCGAATTAAATTCTTCATAAACCATTCCCATGAGACGGAGAGGCTGCGCCATCAGTCACCTGGCCTAACCTCTGCAGGGAATGATACAGACAAGCAGAAGTCACAGGGTTGTTGTTCATCAAGATTAATACCAGCTCACTGTCCTCCCCGGAGAGGCAAACTAACAGATTCCCCACTTGACTCTCAGAGCCGGCTCCTATAGACGGCTCTGGTTCATTAACTCATTGAGTGCCAACCACGTAATTTCTCGTTTTTCGTTCCCATGCGTTGAGTGCCAAAAAACGAAATTTTTCGTTTTTTGCTTTTTTTTTAAATTATGAAAATAGACACTTTAATACACATTATATGTAAATTTGGGGACTCTACGACGAGGAGAACTGAAATAGATGACGATCAAAGTCACATGACAGCTCATGATCTGGAAGTTTTTATCATAACTCAGCTTCTGCAAACGGAGTTCTGCATGCAGATGCAGCAGCTGCTCCGCTGCTGCTCCGCTCTCACCCGCGAGGCTGCAGCAGCTGGGAGCTGAACCAGGAAGCTCTCAGCCCACTGTCCCGCCCGGTCTTCATCTGGAGCAACACCGTGTCCTCCCCAAAGTCCTCCCGCGGTAAAATCTGATGGTCTCTGGGTCAAAGCAGACCGGCACCACCGACCCGTACCACAGAAGGACCGTGACCACCGGCGGGACCGGTGTTCGCGAGCCGCTGTGGCCGACAGACCCTCACGTTCCGCGGCGAGAGGCTGTGACACGGCACGGTGCGTCTGTGTTATTGTTGTTTAGTGGCGCCCCCCCCCGCCCCCGATGGTGGTTTTGTGAATAGAACAACAATTGTTGTGTATATTTATCTTATACGAGCCCTTTGATCCAGAAATGCGAGTGTCAGAAGAGCGACAGGCACAAACAGCGCACCTTTCATAAAAGACGCTCTATCTCCTTTTCTAGAAAAAAAGGAGGGATTTTGGTGAAACCCAGCCATGTTTAGCTTGACTTTTCTCAGGAACGGAGGCACGTAGAAACAAACGGTTTGTGGCCATTTGAAGGATAAAATTAAACCTTTCAAATGAGCTACAGTATGTGTTGGTGGCAATAATATAGAATACACTATGGCTCTAAAATAAAAAGTCAAATATGGTCTAATTTGCCGGTACACTTGACTAAAACTTTGGAAAGGAGCGCGGCACTCAATGAGTTAACACGAATATTATGGCTGAACCACTTGCAATTAGGAATGTGTTTAAGACAGAGCCATGCACATACAAGCGCACGCACGCTTACACCAGTTGTGTGCACGTCCGAGAACACACTCACCCCTTACACCTACACCTTATACACACACACAGACACATGCACACACACGCACGCACAGTCGCGCGGTGTCGGGTGCATTTTTTTTAAGAGGAGGAATATGATAATGAACCTGGCTTGATAGAGTAATTAACTGGGCTAAATGGAAATCCCACGAGGTTCAGTGATAGTTAGCAGATGTTCTCTGAAATACATTAAAGACCAAACGTCTTGTGAAGGGGGAAAAAGAGAGAGAGCGCGAGCGAAAGAGACTCAAAGAGGGAGGATATTGCCACTGTAGATAAAGTATTGGGTATTTCAAATAAGGAGAAGAATGAGGTCTGGATTTCTGGTAGGAGTCTTTTATTTGGAAACAATGCCTCTGTATGTCTCTGCAGGGGGGGTGTGTGGGTGAATCAGCTGATCAGAATCATGTGGTGTACGGGAGCAGCGGAGCCGTTTAACAAGGGCAACCTCAAGCAAGCTTTGTTTTAAATCGAGGGGTTTTTACGACCAGGAGAAAATTCTGGTGACGCGGTTAGTTAAATTTGTTTTTGATTATGTCGGTGAAGGAACATGCTTGGAGTTAGGAACAAGCTAATAAATGTGACCCAATAAATCTAGCGCTGGAAATGACTTAATAAAGCCTCTTAACGTAGCGGCATGCTTCTCAGTTGGAGTAACTGTTTCCAGTGGCACTGAATAGCGATGTGGGGGGATCAATAGTTGTCTCTCACTGCTTCATCACCATCATGGCCAGTAAGGTGACGTTGTTGTCGTGTGTTAACAGGATGCACAACAAATTATTTCATCATAGACAACTCTGTTTAAGCTGAGCACAAGAAATGACACTGAATAGAGTGTAAAAGTGTACAGCAGTGATCTAATGATGTCTATTTCTTTACTTACTATAAATGGTGGGGTTGCTAATAGCTGACAGGCTCAGGCCATCGATTGGTTTTTGCCTTGTATACAACAATATCAGTGGCACCACCAGAGGCAGTGGAGTCGCACTCCACAGCTAGCTAGCTCGCTAAGTCACACTGAGAAGAGCCATCTGCTTCCCTGTCTGAACTTTAGAACAAAGACGCCAGGCTGTCAAAGTTTCCCTCAAACAGAGAAATGCACCCTGACTCAATCACAAGCAGACGCATACAGGCAGACCGCCATGAGCACATATACATACACACGGACATGGACACACACACACACACACACACACACACACACACACACACACACACACACACACACACACACACACACACACACACACACTCTCCACCCACATAATGCGCACTCATTTTGGACTTGGTTCCTTCTGTTCTGGAGACTAATGGACTTTCCCATTCTTAGTTTAGTGGCTCCTCTCAGTAATTTTGGATAATTCCTCATTTTGCAAACTCAAAAATAGTTCGCAGAGGGAAAAAAAACAAACAACAACTAAATGAGGCATGGGAAAAGAAGCATGTGTTTGTGCTTGTGGAGAGGAACACCTGTTAATATTGAGTCTATTACTGAATTTATTCCAGTCAGTCCATGTGGTCAGTAGGTGTAAAGCAGCTGCAGGAAGTGTAATAATGACTTCCTGTTCACTCCGCCTCCTCCCGCCCACTCACCGGTTACAGCCGGCCATGTGGTGCTGCATGGGCCAGCTCCATCACTAATGGACCAGCACAGCACTCAGACCTATGACTGTCCAACCACATATTCTTTGTTCCTTTTATAAGTCTGTTGTGGCAAGTGCTCTTTTCTTGTGTGTGGCGTGTTGGGGGGCCGGAGCCCGTACCTCTGACAGAAACCGGTTAAAACAAGCTGATCAAAAAGGCCAGCTCCACCGTCGGCATCCCCCAGGACGGTGTGGAGCAGGTTTGCGAACGTGAGGATGCTGAAGAAGCTAAATTCCATCCTGAACAATGACGGGCACCCACAGACTGAGCGCACACAGCAGCAGGCTGATCCCTCCTAAATGTAAAACTGAGAGGAACCTTAAGTCCTTTCTACCAGCTGCCATTAGGCTTTTTAACTCACAGTAATCATGTGCCATTAGGCTTTTTTAACTTACTGTAATCATGTGATTGTGTCTCTGCCTCCTTTTTAATCCTTATTTTTAGACCTTTTATCACTTATCCATGCTTTAACAGTTGTGCAATATGTTGTTATTGTGTATTCTATCTGGTGCTGCTGTGGTAACAATGTAATTTCCTGCAGAGGATTAATAAAGTATCTTTAACTTTAACATATACTGTACACACGCCTCACCAAAATGTGCCTGAAATCTCGCACTCATTCCCATAATCTGATATGACCTTCATTCGATTCAGGCGACACACCAGATAGTGTGGGTGATCTTGAACTTCCAATGACCTCACACCTTAATGTATCGGTCAATTAGAGAGTCCCATTAACGCCGCCCCTGCTTTCTACTAATCTAATCTTTTGTTTTCTCTTTCCAACTCCCGCAGGCGCATCCACACAATCACACATGAGCAGAGAGCAACAAACCTGGAAAACCTTTTAGCTTAGTCTTATTTTGACATCCATAATGTGTTCCAGAGGAGCACACTCAAATCCTCAGCCACGCTAATCTGTTTATATTAAGTGTGAAGAACGCCCGAGCGTGAACCCTCCTGCCCTGTCATGAGAGGGCAGCTGATATCAAACTATAACACTTGGCATGTTTCTGTTTATCACACAGTGAAACAGAGTGAATTATTAGGCAGGACGGTAACTGTCCGTAACGTGGCGTGAAGAAATATTACTGACACTTTGACATTTTGCTATCTGTAACACCTAAGATGAGAACCAGAAGGCTGTGAGTTACAGTTGTGGTCATATCTATCAAGTACAGCGCCATGTAAAGCGTCACTGTCGATAAAACATAACAGTTGTTGCGTGCAGACGTGCCTGCACTAGTAAGCTGCCATGCAGTTTTCCTCTGTGCTGATGTGGAAGTTGATATATTGCACTTCTCTCTCTGATGGTAAATCCTATTGGCTAATACTCTCTGATAACTTGTGGCACAACACAGAAGGAAGTTCTAAATCATACGACTTGATCTGCTGTTTTTTTATGACCTGACAAAGATCCAATTAAGATTGAAATGCTGTCGGTGGAGTGGTGGTGTGGTGTGGAACGTTGCAGCGGTGGTGGTGGTGGGGCTACCTCTGTGCGCATGTAGCCGTCCGAGCTCGTCGTCGTGAACACCGGGAAATCTGAGTGGAGATTGAGTTTCTGTGTGTAACTTGATGTGTTTTATGATGCTGAGGACCGTTGCAGCCTCGGAGGAGGGCGGCTTCCTTGTGAACCTCACACGTGGGTGTAAATGTGTGTTTACATGTTATCAAGAAGATCTGTGAAAAAAAAATCCTTTAAATAATACTCACAGAGCAGTGAGTTTGTACTTTTATGTGCAGAATCAATATACAGTCTGTAGTTACTGATATGAGTAGCTATTATTTTCCCAGTCATTACACATGGCTCACACATCTAAATGCACAGAGTGTCTTCAACGCAGCATACAGTGGTTACAGCCATAATAGATTTGTCAGTGTCTGACCACCCTGTGCTGCCATGGTAACCTCTTTAATAGTCCACAGAGTATGGACGTGACATCTGCCATGGTGTGCTCGGCTTGTTTGATTATTGAAAGCTTAGGAAAAAAAGCAAAAGGCACATTGATTAAAAACAGAAACTGTTTCCTCACAAGTAAATGACTACAGCTTCCCTCAAATATGCACAGCATGTCTCCACAGTTATAAATTATGAAGGCTAACAATACATTATGTCAAACAGTCAAAATTGCTTTTTTGTTTTTGCACGGCACAGAGTTTCTACATCTTCTCTCAGTGTAACTATTTGACAGAAAGCGGTCGGACATGGTTAAGTTTGTCGAGAGCTTCTTTCAGAAGTGTTTCTCAACATTTCCCAAATGAATGTGAGGTTGGTTTTTGTGTTGTGTACTACATCTCCCCACCCAAGTTTATATTCCTCCCATTGAGCACAAGGGTCAGCTCAGTCAAGCGCTTCAGTTAATCCGTGTGACATTCCCAGGAAGACAAAATCACTCCATGCTGGTTAACCATTACCACACTCAATTAATCATTCTCAGAGCCTATATGAGAATTTCACGATGCCCATCTCCTCCTTTTTCTCCCCCCCACCCTCCTTCCTTCACTGTTTCCTCATGCCACTGGTCTTACTTCACATCCTTGTTGACACCCGCTGGCTGCACGGCGACAAAGCCTGCTTTTCATGTGCTAACCAGCCGGCTCGGAAACACCGGTGTTGCAAGCACCCCGAAGCGCCATCTGCCACCGCCGCTTCAAGCAGATGATAAAGTTAGCGTCGAACGCTTTGCATCCTCCCCCTGGATATGGACAAACAGATACACATGGAGACACACCTACACAAACACATACGGCACACACACACAGTATGTTCCAGGTATTAGAGTATCTGTGTGTGTGTGTGTGTGTGTGTGAGCTCAAAGGGGAAATGACCACCTGACAGCTCTTCTGTAGTCTCCAGAGGTGGATGCAGTAAACAGGCAACCATAGGGTGTTTGGGCAGGCAAATGGCAATCGATGCGAGGGCAGGGACAGTGGGGGTTTGTTTTGGAGACTAAATGTCAACTCGGTGCACTGTTGGAAAACATAAAACATCATTTTACAAATTAGGAAGTTGCTGACAAGCAGATTTATTGAGATTTAGTTGATTCTTTTAGAGCTTTAGCTATTATTGTCATTAAATCCTTAACAGTAAATTGAGGTTAATTTTTGTTTTCTAACATTTGTATATATCCAAAGCAGATGGACGTGGATGTAATGTGACTATCCACCCTTCTTTACAGCTTCTTTTTTTTTCTTTTTTTTTTTTACTGCAGTTTTGCATAAACTTTCTTGATTTCAGGAGCAATTAGAGCTTGAGAGAAAGTAAATGAAACTGACAGTGGTTCGCTGAACACATCTTTTCCGCTGCGCTTCCACAGCTTAGTTTCTCTATCAAGATAGTGTGACATTTTAATTCTGTTGCAGCGTGGTTTTAATGTAGGGGAATTTCTTTCTGTGCTGTCTTACTTGCTTCCAGATGGGAATGATAAAGGTGAGGTAAAATTTTAGCGCTAACATCACACAGAAGAAACTGGCGGGTCTGTTTTCTGAAGCAGAGGATCAGGTTTGGTTGAGCACATGATTAAAATCCTCGCCTGTCAGTCAACAGATTTCGTTGAAATTGGCAGCTTTATCAGAGCACATCGTGCATAGATTAATGTAATCAGATTCTGCTTTAAATGCATTTCGCCAGCATGATAACCCCAAAGAAATCTATAATGACGGCTTTAGCCCTAAACTAAAACAAGCCAAAGTGTCTAATGGAGTCATCAGCCCACTCAGATTATCATCATCTGTTTGGGCTAGCTACCTCCACGGTCCTGCACACACACAGGAACACACATACACACACATGCATATCCCTCAGATTCCCAAATACAAGGAGCAAAGAAGCGTCAGGAGATGTTTAATTAAGACAACAGATCAATTAACAGCTCAATTAGCCTGGCTAATTAGGGGCTCAGTTGGAACAAAAGCTCGCTCTCCTCTGCTCTCCATTTCTCTCAGTGTCTCTCGCTCTCTCTCTCTCTCCTGCGCATACGTGCACACGCATGCCTGCACGCGCTCACACCCTCTCGCAGGGTTTGAGCGCAGGACACGGTTGTCCCGAAACCTCGCTATAGAGCACATAATCCTACTTAATCGTCAGTCCCGATTTTGGCTGTAATTTGCCTGGAAGGGAGGATATGAGCAGGAATTCTCTCTCCCTCTCCTTTTTATCTGGGAATCCAGGACAATGATCATTTCAGACGACTAATTGAAGCTACAGCAGCCTGGAGTCCAGGGCAAATTTTAGTTAACCTGCTTTTTTTTTTTCCTAACATTAGCCTACGTCATAAGGTGTTCATATATTGAAAGAAATGCCTCCATGTATTTATATGCTGCCATAAACAGTTATTTCAATCTGCACATTTTCCTCTTCCTCAAGGCAAAAAGTGTCTGTGTGTTTGTGTTTGTGTACACAAGCCGTGTTGCCTGGTGTACCTGGGCTTCCTGTGTGTATTGAGTCTTCTGGGGGTGGCAGCGGGACAGCGCCAACGCTGACATCACCTCTGGGTGTACATGTGTGTGACCGCAGCTCTGGACCGTCCTGCATGGTCAGTTGGGATGGACGTGGGAGTTGAAACACTGAAGATGTGTTTCCATTGAAAATTCCAGCATGTTTGCACAACAGAGTGTTTCCATGAATTAGTCTAGTGACGGTTACAAGATTATATCATTAAAACAGCATGTGTAACCAAGGGCGTAGATGTGGGTTTAATTTAACATTTTTTTGTCAAAGAAGCAGTGTGCACTTTGTACTGTAGGTGTGTGTGTGTGTTGTGCGGTCAGATTACTCTTGCTTTATTCTGTATTTACATACCGATACCGGTATAACTTGCACATGAAAGTGAAACATGGAATTAACTGACTGTGAGTAACTTGTGTAAGCAATAAAACAAAGTCAATGATTTAAATGATTTTGTTGTAAAAATCAAATCTCTTCCACTTTACTGTTGTTCATGCATCTTCCAGACAACTATTAGAACCTCAGGTATGTGGTTGTTGCCGGATAATGAAGCTCATGTTTCTTGCTCTGTAGGGACAGTTTGACATGCTCATTGGTTTTGATTGGGACATGTCTCAACTTCTAAATGAAACAAATACATGCCCATGTCCGTCACTTTTCTGTCAGCCTGGAAAATGTAGGTATTTGTGACATTACCCCCCCCATCTGCACAAACTGTGTTGTGTTATCTGCTTCATCCTTTATGGGCTGGTGAAATACAGTAAAGACCGTGTCAAGATTAAGAAGAATCATCGTCATTTACTTGAAAAATTAATTTGTTTCTATCACCCTTTATTACCCCTTTCCTCATTAACAACATTTCTATCTCAGCCAATCCTCAGTTTTGCAATATAATGATGATTTTGTCAAACTGAGCGTAAAAACAGGTGGGTGCACACGCTTGTAGAGACGGACCGACAGAAGGGGTGTGTTTGTTTGTGCTGGTGGTGAGTGGTGAGTGTGAGATAGATGTCCTCATCTGCCCTTCCCCTGCTGCCCCTGGGGTGTTTGTCTGTGTGTTTGTGCGTGTTCGAGCTAAGCATGCATGCATATGCACCAGTAAGTGTGTGTGCGCGTGCGTGCGTGTGTGCTTGTGTGTGTCAGGCAAGGTTCAGATGCCCAGTCACCCCATATATCTCCAACGCAGCAGACAGGTCTGGGGTTCTGTTGCTGATGCACTGTCTGCTCTCATTACTGAGCAGGCCCAGGAGGAGGCCCAGGCTCAACACACACACACACACACACACACACACACATAGAGTACACGCACACACACACACACACACATGGGTTTGCTAGGACAATTAAATGCAACTGGAAACACTGGAAGAATCTGCGTAAAGTGAAGGAGACGGCTGGAAAACAGCTTAGGACTGATGCATGTTGAATTACCTTCATATAAACCCCCACAACACACACCCACACACACTCACGCTTGCCCACATACACACACAACAAGTCTTGTGACAGGATGACTGACAGAAGGACAGGCTGTTACCACATGACTTCCCCTCTCCACACACATACACACACACACACACACACTTCCCCATGTTCCACTGTTAATAAATTGTGTCCCAGCAGCTGTGTGCTCTGACTGCAACCTCCGTCTGCTGTGTGATCTGATCTGGCAGTGACGTCCAGTAGCCACCGACTCTCCTCCTTCCTGTTTCTCTTCCACTTCCTGTCCATCTGAACCTGCCCAGCAACACATCTCAGCTCTGTTTATGAGCACAGTTGAGTCTTAGTTTCTGAACTTTCATGGAATTTGGGTTCTGTACTTTTTCCTCCCTGACAGCTGCCAGTGTTCATCAAAGAGCTTGTCTCTCTGTTGTCCCTCCTTATGCTCTTCCTGATTTTGCAAATACTTTACACACACACATTTTACACACTGACCGGTCTCATAGCATATTGACCTCTGATCTTGCTTAAGTGTGAGGGGTACTGATATAGAGACTATTTCTACAGCAGCAAAGAAATCTGTTACTTCTTTTCTTTGTAATTCTTTGTTAAGAGGAAAGAACCAGTTAACACCCTGACAGATGTTGAGTTACAACACTGTGTGTGTGTGTGTTCGTTCATTCGTTCCCACTCAGATGGCCTGAGTAGACTGATATGAGTGTTTCTCTTCCCCCAACATGGGTCACTCACCAGACCTTCATGTTACCAACTGTATTTAGTCTGGAGATGAACATTTAGATTTTTTTTTCAGTAACAATAACCATCGCTCGTTAACCGATTAATGACCGAACTGATAAAATTAAAATGCCTTATTGAGTGTCTGTGATTAGGTTTGTGACGATCGGCGATAGAGAGGATGATCGACTGTTTATTTCTTGCCGATGTTATAAAACAGCGTCGGCTGATCGGCGCTCAGATTGCGGTTAGATCTTCCAATTTTGAACTCATTTTATACAAAGTGCAGCCAAACGCCAGGCTAAAGAGAGGAACAGCAGAGGCTCCTTTGACAGTTCGTCTGGGCTAGGTGAGCCAGCTGGAAACGGCAATGTCGTCCTTTTTTTTTTTCTTTTTTTTTTAGCAGTGCCGTCCTTACAGGTGATGCACATGCAGATGTCTGTGTACGTTTGTCGTCTGACCTTCTTTCAAGGGAACTTACTGCGCTGCAAAACTGACACATACTGTAAGTCCTCCTGTTTAACTTTTTACTGCGAATTATGGCTAAAGGCACGAGTGGAAGTCTGCATGTGTCAACACGCCCCAATGAGTAGATTAACAGTAGATTAACATAAGTAACTAATTTAAAGAAAAAAGAAAATTTAACTGATAGTATTATCTGTCAAAGTTCTTGTTATCGGTTCAACAGTTAATCACGTGCAACCCTGCACCTTATATTATTTGCATTCTCATTGTATTGTCTTTATCATCCATGTCTATATAGTATATGTTTGGGTGTGTGTGTGTATTTATACTGACCAGCTTATTAATGCTATTATCCTGTCAGCTCATCACATGACAGTCGCGCAATCCATAAAATCTTGCAGATACAAATCAGTATCTTAAGTTGGGGAAAAAATGTGAACTCTGTGACTTTGACCGTAGCATTATTGTGGGTGCCAGATGGACTGGTTTAAGTGTCTCTGAAAACTGCTGATCTCCTCGGATCATCACGCACAACAGACTCCAGAGTTTAGAATGGAGTGAAAAACAAGAACATGTTGAGTGAGGAGACAGGTCAGAGGAGGATGGACAGACTCTCTGGAGCTGACACAAAGGCTACTGTAATTCGGATAAACACTCTTTTACAGCTGTGTTGAGAAGATGAGCGTCTGAGAATGAACAACACCTTGAATCTTTGAGTTGGCTCGGCCACAACACTAGAAGACTGCATTGGCTTCCACTCTTGTCGGCCAAGAACCGACTCTGAGGCAGCAGTGGACACAGTAGTACGCTCTGATGAATCCCTTCAAGACCACAGTTTACCATCTTCTGGTGGCTCCGTCCACCATGACACTGTCACTGTAACACAAAGCAGAAGAAAGAACACATTTCATGAACATGGCAATGACTTCAGTGTACTTAAGTGGCCTCCCCAGTCACCAGCCCTGATCAAATCTTGGGATGTGGTAGAACAGTATAGATTTGGAAACATGAACGTCCTTCTGACAAATCTTTGGAAATGATGTGATGAGATCTCGTTTCCGACATCTTGTGGAATCCAGGCCGCGAAGAACATCGGCAGTTTTTAAAGCGAATATAGGCTCCAATCTGTAGAACTATGGTGGTGACGAAGTGTTTGATCAGTGTGTATATGTATGTAATATGTGTGCGTGCAATATACTGTAATATAACACAAAGAAAAGACAAGAGAGAGACATTGAGTGTGGAGCAGAGGAGCCAGCCAGTGGAGGATTCCAGCAGAGGATAATTGGCCTTAAGCCATTCCTCTGGCCTGCTGCTCTCTGAATAATGCATGGTCTTTTTAATGAAGCCCCTTTTTTGTTGTCTTTTTACTTCTCTAGGATGTAGGGTAAAATTAGCATACTCCTGTGTCTGCATCCTAATGAGGGTTTGGCTACTAAGGCTTGGCCGTGCTCAGAGCTACGCCCATTCCTACTGAACTTAGTTTAAAGGTAAGATAAGGACAGCTGTAATAAGAATCCAGCCACCCTACCAGTTGATGCACACAGTGCGGCATCAACAGAGTCCTTTAAAAAATAATGAAAGAAATGTAGTTACCCACCGCTTGATCTGGGGATATAAGGAGTAGTACAAAGTGTGGCAATCCCCTCTGAAGTTCAAAGCCTATAGCTATTAAAAGTAATGTGTGAAACAAAATGAGTGAACATCACTTTACTTGCAAGTGTTCTTCTATACATTTCTTTTCAGTGTCTCTTTGTTTCTTTGTAAGTCTCTGGGGCATTCACATACTGTCTGCTACAGAGTACGTGCACGTGAACACTTTCCCATGAGTCTTACAGTAAGACCCTTTCACCGTTGTCCAGGTCTTGGAGTGACGTCGTTTTTTCTTTTTTTTTTTCTTCTCCAGACACACTGGAGACTGGAGTGTGTGAGCCTGTCCTTGAGTGGGGCAGGAGAGCATTCCTCAATCATTGGGGCATGTACAACAGTTCCTTAATCCTACTGTAGACCCCCTTTCATCTACAGGCTAATGCTTTGTGAAGCACTGAGCTGTGATCAGGCCCAGTGCTGGAGGAACGGTGGAGCTGAACAGGTCAAAGGGGTCAGAGAAGAGGAGGAGGAGAGAGAGAAAAAAAACAGAACAAGGAATTGGAAACCGAACTGTTCAATTTAAAAATGGTGCTGCCTGTGATATAGTTTTGTTAGTAATGAAAGAACAGGAAAAGAGTGTGTATCCTGTCTTGGTGATCTTAGTGCTTGATGTGCTATGTGACATCCAACGTGGGATGGAGATGGATGAAGACAACAGAGGCCTCACTGTGTGTGTGAAAATTGATTCGCGAATCATGCCATGGTAATTTCTCAGGTTTCTTTTGATTATAGGAGCGTCTATAGGATGAAGATGACAAAGTGCATTCTTTACACTGGCAGTTTTTGGCGGTGGATTTGTTGCTGTTTACAGTAGACTTACAAAGCTAGTGGCTGAGTGATTTTACAACATCTGCCTTCATTTGTCCAGGCCATCAAGTCACCAGCCTTGAAAATGATACTTGCTTCTTGGCATTTCTTTATCGACCGGTTTATCACGAGCTGAGAGGACTGGAAAGTCGAGAATATCACGGATGACAACAACAATGCTGGCCTAACAAACCACACATTTGGCTGGCATTCTGTTTTCTCCAAACAGAGTTGCCTGGATAATTAACCTGTACATTAACTTCCCAGCTGACAGGAAGCGGCATGTGGATATGAGCTCAGTGAGTCATGGAGATTGATCCTGAGTGCGATGGGATGGCAGAGGCAGGAAGCCTCACAGTTTGGCAGACGCTGCCATACCTGTCAATTCTCACATTCTGTTCAGTCTACCAGGTTCAGAGAGAGTCTCATTTCCTAGTTTGGCTCGGGAAGGAGTTTGGCACAGGAACCGAATAAGAAGTGAAGTTACAAGATGCTGCCTCGCTGGGATTGTGTACCAGCAAACTTTCTGACAGCTTCAGCAACTGACTAGTTCCCTATGATGGACTGGAGTCACAGCTGGGTTGTTGTTCCACCTGACAGTACGCACAATTATCATATCTATTGAAAAGTATTGTGTTATTTTGACAGTGTGACAAAACGGCGGCAAGCTCGACTCATAGTACTTTTCATTTTTAAAAACTGTGACTGAGTTTAACGATGAGAAACTTTCCATCTAGTATACCACCCTTCATTTTAGTTTTTTTCCTCTTTGTTGGAAGCCAGATTGCCAATCACGATTGCGTCCCGCCACTGTGTGTATCGCTGTTTGTTATTGTGAAACTGGTGATGACTTCTCGCAGCTGATGGTGCACACCACTGCATCTTTAACTATTGGCAAAGACCTTTCCTATGTGCTGGGTGAACGCCTGTGGGACTCCAGGTCAGCCAACCGCTGGGCACTGGGCTCAGAGTAATGGGCTAGTGGCAGCAGGCACTGGGCACTCGGCGCTGAGTTGGGACACAATAGTGGAGGGTTAGTCCAGGCCAAAATCAGGCCAAGTAGTTGCAATCAGTGGTGCATGAGGAGATCTGGCACAGGCTCTCAGCTGCCTCTCCTCTCCTCAGCAGTGAATTGCAGTGATGAGCACTAGGACCAGCTACTGTCTGTCCTGTCTCAATTAGTGCTATTCTTTTCTCTTTGCCCCAGAGAAGAGAGCCAGTGTCCTCTCCTTTTTACTTTGTGCATATACATACATGACATGTGTTTTATTTGGTAATGCTTTATTTCATGTACCCACTTATTCTAACAAAGTCCAATGAAGTTTCCTGGGACCATGTCATTCGGTGCCAATTAGAGTGAAAACAGACAAGTACATCAGTAGGTACACATTCAATGCTAAAAGAAGGGAACAGTGGTGTAGTTACAATGCAGGTCAAACTTGTAACTTATATTCATGAATAACATGTTCCACAAGCTTGACTATCATTAATATCCCCGACTGACTGACTCACTGACTGAATGTCGCATGACTGAAATGGGTTTTCCCCAGTAGGGCTACAGTACACCGCCTGCCACAAGCAGTCACCCAGCAGGACCGGTTACAGGAGGTGATCAGTTAGTATGACTGTGGCATGCAGTGTGCAGAAACGCAGAAATAAGGCTTTGGAAAATACCTTTAGCCCATGGCACAGGTCAAATGGGGAGTTATAAATAAAGACATGCATCTTCCACGAATCTGCCTTTTGCAGGTAAATAAACACCACGGTCACTATTAAAATAAAGTAAATACAATTAAATAAAGTTGCTGGAATAATGTGATTATCTTAAAATCTGCTAGTTGAACATTTCCTTCTTTTCTTTTAATCAGGGCCAGATTATGTAGTAATTAAAAGTGGCATTCAAATTAGTTGTTTAGGATAATAGATCCTACAATGTCCTTACAATGTATAAAACAATAAAATGATCAATTCTGAGAAGCTGTAACCAGCAAATATTTTGAAATTAGTGTGAATTGGGACTCCAACAAACAAATACATCTGAAGAAATGAAGTATGTGTCACCTGAATTTTGTACATACTCACCAGTTCCTTTCTATTAAATCATCATGAAACTGTATAGAATGATAATATTTTGTTTGGTAAAAGACATGAACAGAAACAACGGCCTCCTGCTGCCTAGTTGTGTCTCATAGTGGGGATTTTTCATGATGGAGAGTGTAAAAACTCTTTATCTACAATTACAAACTAATTGGACTTCTGTTCCCATATTTGTTTTAATTGGTGACCACGTGAATTGTTTGGACGCATTCTTTCGTATACAGCCACACTGCACAGCTGCGTTTTGATCCGAATTCACATGCTTTTGGCTAATTTTCATCACCATCTATTTTTAATAAGCACGCCACTGTCATAGAATGGCAATGAACAGGACACCTTCAGTCATCAGTGCGGATTGGAGCCCCAGCAATGTTAAATTAACTATGTGAAGGCAGCTGCTCTTTGAGCTCAAACACTTCTGTTGTGTGGTGAAAACAATGAATAATTCTCTTTACACCCCATATGTGGGTGTTGGGAACAGGGCAGCAGGCAGGAGTACCATCCGCGTCTCAGATCAAAAGCCAGGCAAAGTTTAGACTGAACACACGCATATCGAGCGGAGGGGGAGGTGGCGGCGTAGAGGAATGTTTGTTTGTGTGAGGAAGAGAGCCTCCCCGTACCGTAAGGCAGAAAGGAGATATGTGTGCGTGTCTTGTGTGTTTGTCTGAGTGAAAGAGTCAGGATGTTTACATGTGACA
The DNA here is from genome assembly GCF_045865225.1 of Trachurus japonicus. Lineage (NCBI taxonomy): Eukaryota > Metazoa > Chordata > Actinopteri > Carangiformes > Carangidae > Trachurus > Trachurus japonicus. Next base: position 15,633,629 of record NC_140928.1, on the reverse strand, counting down.
AGTGAGCGCGTATGTGTTCACCTTCAGAGATGACAACTGCATAAGTGGCTCACCGTTGTTCCCGGCGTATGGTTCAGTACAACGTACTGCTAAAGGATCCGCAGCAGCCCAGATGCATTGGGGATGGCACCAGATTGTCAGCAGTGAGACGAGTAGGTGGGAGTCGCAGGTTGGAATTTTTTTTTTGACACCTCTGGATATAAGACTCATCTGACCCACAGCATGTGATACCGCATGACACCTACACACACTAAAGTCTATTCTGTTTTCAGGTGCAACTCTAAAAAAAATTCAACACAAAATTTCCACAACGCACCTGTAGGTTTCTTATAATAACATTTTCAGTTGAACAATGTAGTGAATATGTTTTTTTTATTGCCCCCCAAAAAAGGCAGTTCAGCCCAAAGGGAAAGTATCGGAGCAGCTCACCTAAGAAGAAATGATTCCCCACTGGTTAAAGAAAAAAACAAAAACCTGGCAATTTCCATCAATATAGTTCAGCTCGCAACCTTACCTGCCACTTACCACAACCTCACCATCTCCCTCAGATCTTTTTCTCTCTCTTTCTCGCTCACGTCACCTCACCTGTGATATTCATGAAGCTTCCGTATTCCCAGAAACAGAAACACCTTCAGAAAATAAAGTCAGCCTATTGGTGTGTTGTCTGCGGGGCATTCACCTGCCTGAGAGATATGCAGGGAGGGGGTGAAAGGAAGAGGGAAGAAGAGAAACTGAGAAGCAACTTGTTACCGTTCTCCTTGACATTAATCATTACAATTTTTTTTTTTTTTTTTGGGCTTCGTGCTGAAAGTAAGTACCGGAGTGCAGCAGGTTCAGTAACTCACTCAGGAACACTTCTAGGAACGGACGGATGGAGAAGTTTATTATTAGCCAATAATTCCAGCAGCTGCAGTCAGGCAGTCAGTCTATATGAGAAAATATGGGAAAATGATGCAGTGTGTGTTTACCATGATTTGGTTTGGAGGAGGAATCCAATAAAGATGATGAAGAAGCCTCATCTCCGCACCTCGCGAGGCCGGGCTGGGTGGCGGAGTATTCAGTGGAGTGAGGGGCGAGGGAGCACGGGGAGAGGGAAGTGATTACTGCCGTTAAGTCGACAGGAAATGTTGCATCTCCTTGACGTTTAGTAATGATCGCAGCAGCTGGGAACAATAAAACTCCAACATTGCGCAATTATTGGCCTGCCTCACTCACATTGGATAAAAGTAATAATGCACATTATCCCCACATCCCCCTTTAAAGTCGCACCAGCGAGGGCGCAGAGGCAGCAAATGAGATTTGCTGCGCAGGAAGCTGAGTAGGCTGACGGTTATGATTGACTGGAGGAAGACTTCCTGCTGTGTTGTGTGATGTGACCACTTTCGCTCTCTCCCGCTATCAATTCATCTCTCTCTTCTTTTTTTTCTTCTTCTTCTTTCTCCTTTCCTTTGCTTTATTTCTCATGATTTGACTACGTGCCTTTGGGACAAATAGGGGAGATTAAAAAGTTAAAACAACACCCAGAGAGTGTTGATAGCAGCTTGGATTCATGACGGACAGAAACCACAAACATTTGCCACTGGCCATATGAGAGAAAGAGGCAGACGAAAAGACAGACAGAGAATGTTCTCACATAATGATCGCGTTCAATTATGAAATTATAGCTGTGATGTTTTCGTTTTAATCTTTTTGTTTGTTTCTTTCATTGTAGCACGCTATAGAGCTTTGATTCTGAATTACTGCCCTGTTAACATTTTTGGCATTGCACAACCTGTTTTGGCAATACTATACTTAATTATAGTGACGACAATAAAGCGGATTTCAGTGTAGTCACTTTAAGAAAATGAAAATCCATTGACACAGGTTATTGCACACAGAGATCAGCAGCTAGAGGAAGGTGCTGCTTCCCATAGGCTGTGGAAACAGCATCAAGGGTGGTGCTGAATAAACATGAACTGCTCTCCAATCCTTACGAGTTTATCTATGTTTTATTTCCATACATGCATTAAAATCTACTATATTTCCATTTGACCTGTTACAGTTTTTGATTATTTATTTATCCCGCATTTATATATTATTAAATTCTAATTAGATTTATCAGTGTTTATACAGTAGGTGTCTCATTCCCTTTCGTGTTTTGAAATTGAGAGCGTTGGCGATGGAGATTCTGAAGTATCATCTTCCATATTTAATTGAGGCCTACAGATGTCAGATTGTTTTGACCTTTCTGCTCTGTGTGAGTGCGAGCGTGTGTGTGTGTGTGTGTGTCTGCATGCATGAATTTGAGGAGCATATAACCAGTTGAATATTAATGATTGATTAGGCCTGTCGTGGCTGTGCATAAATATCAAGGGTAGGTTTTATACCACGAGGGGCATTTTCTCTTCTCTTCTCTTCTCTTCTCTTCTCTTCTCTTCTCTTCTCTTCTCTTCTCTTCTCTTCTCTTCTCTTCTCTTCTCTTCTCTTCTCTTCTCTTCTTTTCTCCTCTCCTCTCCCCGCATTTTATTTGTTTCAATTGCTTGTGCGTTCCTCATTAGTATCAACATCCTCCCTCATGAGCCTTAAAATATCTAGCTGCTGTGACACTGCGTAGGTGCACTAAAACCATGACATCTTTAGAAAGACGTTTTCTTTTTTGTTGAAGGAAACTAGTTTATCTTCATCTCATGCCCTGGCTTCCTGTCTGTCTCGTTGTTTCAAGAACAAAAGAAAAATCTTGTTCTGTTGTTGAAAGAGCAGGGTAGAGTTTTTTTTTTTTTTTTAAAGGCAGATGTATCTCTGAGTGCCTTCTCAGAAACTCCTCACCGGATACTTACTTCTAGATATAGCGAGTGTGTGGTTGTGTGTGTCTTCCGGGACACTTTCACCTTTTGGAGGGGCTTTGAAGGAAGTTATCAAAACCCTCACTCTTTCATCTCCTCCGGCCTCTCGTTCTCTGCTCCTCCGCAGGTGGTTTCCCCTCGAGTCCCTCTCTTCTCTCGCTTGCTCTTGCCCACACCTTCATCACCCTTACCTCAGGAAAGAAACACACACACACACACACACACACACACACACACACACCGCTGTCCTCAAATAGTCTTCCAGTAACTCGTAGAAATAGGGTGTGCGTCGATGTGTACATTTTTGGCACCCCTCCCCTTTGCTCACTCATCTCAGAAGGTGCAAGTAGGTAGATGATAAAACAGAAGAGGTGGGTGCCGGCGATGATGCTGCTGATGATTATGTCATGTTTATGTCTTCTAGGGTTATATCACTTGATATGAGTCATGCCAGGGTGCAGATTCTGCATGATAATGGCGGAGAAGGAGTTGACGTTCAGTAGGAGGCTTTGGGAAATTACCTCCTTCTTTCATTCCCACAGGTTTGAACCGTTAGCGTGTATACTGGCCAGAACAGAAGCTTCTTTTTACCGGTCAAATGGTTTCATATGGTGTGATAATGTTAGTTTAAGATAGATATTGCTGGGTTTGTATGATTTGTATGATAAACCTGTCTGCCAAAATGGCTAAATGCCACTGTCATTCTCAATTCGAGCTGCGGAAAAATTCTCAGCACTTGCTTTTTTATCAGTCTATAACCGACTTGCCAATCATTTCAGGTCACTGTTTGTCGCACGTCTTACCAGTCAGACAAGTGAGACCGAGCGAGATGTGGCAAACTCTCGAAAATCCTTCTCTCTGTTTCTGTTTCTCTCACCCCTCTCTCCCAAAGTTTTCCTCTCTCTGGCTGGGCGGCCGCAGGTTTCCAAACAAACTAGCTGAAACATGTTGTCTGTGAGTCCGTCCATCCAGCCCTCCTGCTGGGCACCAAAGCTGCCATCCACAATGTAAGCAGGTGGCGCTGGCATCCCAGGGAGAATGGGCAGAGCGCGTGGGCGTCACACAGGCGACGCCAATCCAAAATTCCCAGCTGACCTCCAAACCAAGGCTATAGCCGCGCTCGCCAATCTTTGACAAACGCTAGTTTTTGTTTGTCCGCGTGAATCTTGCCACTGCGCTCTGGTTTCTCCAGCTGCATTCAGATATTCTTTGAATAATCTGGTCTTCGATGTTTTGTGCTTCACTTTATGCGAATGTCTTTCTCTTTTCCTGTCTCTCTCTCTCTCTCTCTCTCTGTTTGCTTTGTGGGGGTGCTGTTTAGCCGAGTGGGACTCGCAGTAGGCCCCAGGCCAGCCGCCTTCGGTTGGACGTTAATGAACGGAACAGGAGTGGGCACATCTTACGAAGCTGGCCATGCTGTCAACTGATTTTCATCTGGTGTGTGTGTGTTTGTGTCTCTGTGTGTGTCTGCCAACAGGTGCAGACCAGATCTCTATGCACTGACAAAATACAGACTCTGCTGTGCCAACACAGGTGATTTCCACCTAGCAAGGCACACACACGTGCACACACACACACGCATCCTTTCCACTTTCTGCAGTTTTTCAGTTTTTCTTACTTTCTTTCCCCAGCCTGAAACAGAGAACGCCTTCAGACCTAAATGACAGTTTGATTACTTAGATTGTCAGGGGAGTGTGAACTCTCTCTCCACTGGGGCGCCTCATTGATAAATTCTAAATCATTGCCTTTGAGCTGATGACATAAAACCAGTCTGATAGACAAACAAGGAAACACCTGTCACACACAGCCCTCAGTCAAACAACTCGCTGGTGAGCTGCATGCACACACACCCAGTGGAAGGTCTGAGTGACAACATCCTGTTCCTCTCTGGTTGTCAACAGGCCTGAAGCAACAACAGTATAAGCGTGTGTGTTCATTAGAATAGTACCTGTCTGGGGCTCCCTTTGCCACCTGGCTTTTCAAACAGAAGCAACCAACACTCCTAATCTTTCTTTCTATATGCCACAGGCAGACAAGATCCAAAGCTGCGTCGAAACAACAAAACCAAACATCACAGCGCTCCCAAATGTCACATTATTGTGCATCGCACACGGACAGAAGCTAACGAGACGGGGAGACAGGAACGTGATTCTCCTTGGAGAGAGACAATTTTCGCTGCCACGTCCGAGTCCAAAAATAACAAAGAACAAAGGCGGATAAATGAGTGAGTTTTTGAGCACAGGCTAGTGGGCTTTGGCAGCACTGGCCAGGCGGGAGGGGAGGGAGAGACAGGGAGAGCTAGCTAGCGGCCCGTCCACACATCTGTCCACACAGCACGGGGTGGGTTCCAGCGACACCCACAGAAACAGGCTTAACCTTCTCTTCCCCCCACCACCTGTTCATTACTATGGGCCCCCCCACTGAGCCACCGCCACTCTGCTCTTCTCCTCTCACCCGCTCCCTTGTTCTCGTTCTCTCTCTGTCTGTCGCTACTCGTTCCAGTTCTCTCTTTGTTATCCTGCCGTTTTTTTTTTTTTTTTTACCCAATCTCTCCCTCTTTCTTTCTTTTATTTATTTTTTGCCTTTTTATTTCTCAGCAGTACAGCGTTATCTCTCTTCTCGCTGTCTCTTCCCAATGAGTCTTTTAGTCAAAGTTAAAAATCTGCGAGGCTAATAGGAAAACAGATCTTTCTCTTAACAGGAAGGGATCATTAGACAGGTTGTTTCAACTAGTTCGAAGGAGAAAGCAGTGGCCGGCATACGTGGAGGGGGAGAAAAAGAGGCTTTTGATGAATTGTCTGTGAAAGTGTATCAGTCTACCCACATCTTCAAACCCCCTGGTGCCTCTTGTCTGCTTTCAGACCCATTTTTCTCCACATTGTTGGTAATTTGAGCATTCTCGCCCATGGCATCATTCATAGTTGGCCCATTTAAATCCCCTTAGAAATTCAATTTGGAGAAAGGAAATGACAAGATTTAGCTTATTGAAGTATGCCAGAACATCCACAAAAATCAGACATGGGAATATGTGAGATTGTAAAACCATCGTCATTGTTCCCTGTTGTTACTGTGTGAAAAAAAGGACCAAATAATCTCTGTACTAGTTGGAGCTCATTTGCATTTTTGATCATTTATTTAGCCAAGGTGAATCATGAAATAGCCCCTACATCTGAGGGAAGTATCACAGTAACTGGACCAGCAGTATTTTAGCAAAAAAAAAAAAAAAAAAAATCTAAATTACAGCCAGCCATCACTTTGGAGTAAAGTAAGAATGTTTTTTCTATACCATAATTTATGTCCAAAAGAAAACAAAAGAGTGACAAAATAAAAATAAATTGCACCCGCAGTCTCTCATATGGTACCACAGTGAGAGCAACTTGGCATGTGCCTATGCCATCATTGTAGATAATGTGGTACATATTTCAAATCAGCCAATTGTTATTTTTAACTGTGAAAGTGGAATCACATAGTGGGCCGTGCATGTAAGGAATGCAAATACCAGTCATGAGAACATGCACAAAAACATGTTTTATTTTTAAATATCGCACACACGCGCTGAGACACGTCCGCGCAGGAGACGAGAATAATGATCATCGAAAACAAATTTCAGTCTGACTTTAATGAATAACTGATGGGCCTGTAATAAACTCTCGCTTGCATTGTAATTTCAAATTGGACTCTGAAACATATCAGGAAAAACAAATAATGACAATCTGTCACTCCAATCCTTCTCTTCTTTGGTGTGTGTGTGTGTGTGTGTGTTTTTATGTGAGCACAGGGCACCTTGTTGACTTGCGTTCTGCTCTCTTGGATTCTGCATAACTCCAGATATTCTTTTTGACTCTTTAATTGCTTTTGCACAGTGGCCCTGATGATGATAAGGAGGACTTGGTGACAACATCTCAATTTCTCTCCCCAACTGAACGCTCCCCGTTTCAATTATCCTCGCTGCTTTCCTTGCCGCCCTCACTCTCTTGCCTCCAAATAAATTTCATTTCCCTTAAGCCTGCTGGTTTCAGTATCTGATGGCGTCTCACTCAGTTATCCATGCATGGTATTATCAGGAAGACAGGCCCTTACTGCTCACTGAGAGGGAAAGGCTGCAGGCCCCTTATTACATACCAAATATCAGACACCATATTCAAATCCAAAGTAGCTGGCTGTAGGGAATATGCCTAAACTGGTTCAGCCTGTTAAGAGTTCTGCACCGGCCCTGTGCAGATAAATGAAGCCCTCATTCTGTATGAGAAGGCAGAATTTGCTTTGAATGCGAGGCCTTTCGGTGTATTTACATATTTTTTTCCCAAAAATTTCTGCATATTTGCTAATTTGTTAAGTCATTTCTCTCTCCACAGAATGCGAGTTAAACAGTCGCTCTCCATCTGCATCTGCGAGGATCAGAGCAATTTGCAATCTGAGAACGTATGTAATGGTGTGTAAAAGGAGGCTAAATTAAAAAAAAAGAAGCAATTTGATAGTGCCTTTTACCACATGTCGAGATCAGTGGATTCAAAGGAGTGAGCTTGCCTCAGCTCTCCAAGCTATGAAATCATCACAAGCATTTTTTCCAGGTTGTCTACCATTAAAGAAAGAGAACAAGGAGGTAAGAAGTTGGATACAGCCCTTGGGTAGTTTGCAGCGTTATAAAGAAAACAATGAGCCAATCAAACGGTGTGATATCATATTGTTTTATTGCCTCCCAAAAGCTCCAAGTAATATTCTTTCCTGCTTTTGAAAACGACTGAAAGGATCTCTCCCCAGATTATAGCTTCAGTATGAAGCGATGTCATGACAATTTTCCCACAGAGAAGAAACTCAAAAGTCATATAATAATTACAGAGTAATGAATGTACAACAATAAACACGTAAGCTAGTCAAGGCAGCAGAGATAAGATAGTGTTTAAGCACCTTTTTTATTGCAAGAGGCTCCCACAGTTCAGGGTGTTCAAAGGTCTCTAACACAACCACAGATGTCCATAAAAGCCAGCAGTTCTTGATCAAAGCAGAGTGAACACATACGAGTCATAGATGAGCTACTGGTGATTAGCTTGGTTAACAGAAGGCAGCCCCTTTCATTTTGCAGATCAGCCCACAGAGTAAAATAAACAGAAAATTCACATTTCATTAAAAGAGAGCATCTCTTCTACCCTGTAGTCTTTTCCAAACTTAAAGTAGTAAATAGAAATATCAGTTGAAATCAAACACAATTATCTGCTTAAGTTAAGAATTAGTAACACAAATGCTTCATATTTTAAAGATAATAATAACATAGAAAGTCATATGTTTTGGAAAAAAGTGTTTTAATTTGAAGATTTTATGTTTTACTCCCTGCCCACTAAGCAGGTAATTTTAGCGTATTGTGAATCTAAAATGAATGTTAAGTCTGAATTCTTGACATCTGAGATATTATGCCGTGAAATCAAATGAAACCATTTCACATTTGTTTCAACATTTTCGCACATATTCAAACCAAGGTCTAATCTGTGAGGAATCTTTTTAGACCTGCACAGTATCGCTGGAAACTGGAAAAACACAAGTGTCATTATCTTGTGAAGAAATATATTTTATAGGAATATGGGGACCTATGTAATCATGTATGGAGAAGATGATCATTTGAGTGAGAGAAATTAAAAAATAATTTTGAACAGTTGAAAAAAACAAACTTTTTTTTGTGACTAAGGTTAATGAAAATTAAAAATTCATAGAAGAGAAGTTCATAGATATATATTCAATGTAGGAACACAAATACTCACAAATAAGGAGCTAGAATCTGAAAATGTTTGGCAATGTTTGTAGCTTGAAGATTTGATTGTGTATAAATTCCCATTCATAGATTCCTGTGCAGTAACCTAAAACAGTCATGGCTGTGTACACATAGAGATAAAAGGGATTCACTAATTACATACTCTGGGATCATTACTCTGAGAGGACGGTCTATAGAGGTGTTTGTCATGAGTGGTGGGAACTTTATAACGTTTTTGAGCTGAACAGCTCAGAGGTGGGCGGATTTGCCTGCTGTAAAACTGACCGGCAAACTCTTTGATGTGTGGACTTTATGCGGCGTTGCGGCCCTGCCAGCGTGTTTGTTCACTCTGTTATTGAACGGTTATCTTTGTGACAAGACGACACTCAATACCAGAGCAGATAAAGATGAAAAGCATGGATTGCGCTATTTTCTCCTCTCTTTTTCAAACTGTGAGCCTCCTATTTTCAGGGTCAGTGGACCGAAGAAAGATAGAGATGGCCAGAAATGAGACGATCAATGTTGCATGGTCTGAGTCTTAATAACACAGTGCTTCGCGTTCACGGCGGAGCGAACGATGGAGATTTGGCAGATCGATCGAACACAAGTTCAGCTATTGAGTGGGACACATTGCTGTAAATTCAAAAGTCATTAGACTCATTTACTGGCAGTCCTGTCAAAAAAAAATTGGAGTAAGGCAAGTACAGGTCAACTGCCTGCTTTACTTCAAATAAAATCAGAATATCAGGAAAACGAGGAGCTGTTGTCAGAAGAAGTGTGTGTAACAGCAGCTCACATTATGCCGGGCTGCACTGAGATGCACCAGTCCCCTGTCTCCACCAGCCTTCCTCTCCCTTATTTTGGGGCTAATTCAATTTCCCTCAGACAGACTCTCACACGCTGACGCCGTCTCCATTACGACGCGCAGCCAAACACAAGCATTCATTAATTAGTGGCATCGTTGTCTTTTAATTATGCATGTGGCTTATTAGGCACCTCACCCATTCACCCAAGCCCTCCCGTCTACACTCCCCTCTGTTTCCTCGCCGTGTTCATACGGGACCTTTAAACTTCCACCTGCACATTATAGCTCTAATAAAGCTGTTATCAGCCCGTGAAGGAGATGGCAAACAGGTGAGAAGGAACGAGAGGGAGAGAGATGGCAAACAGGCGACTGAGGGTTCTGATATGTCAGCAACAGAAATTAGCTAACTGCACTCCTGACTGTGACACAGGCAGGTAGAGAATAAACCCATGACTCCCCCTCCTCACCCACCCCCCTCCCTCCCACCCACTCCCCCTCACTCTCTCTCTCTTCTCCTTTCCTTTAACTCTCCTTCCCTGCCTCCACAAACCACAGACAGAGAGAAAGAGAAGGGAGAGAGAGAGAGAGAGAGAGAGAGAGCGTCAGCCGGTGAATTTTTACAGCTCTCCAAAATCATTATTGGCAATTAGCGTTCGTCAGGGAAGACAGCAGCTGCTTGTAATTACAGGTAGCCCCTCATTACTTCTCAGTGTAGGGGAGAGGAGGGATGGGAGAGGAGGGATGGGAGGGAGAAAACATGTTCCAGAGCCAGTGTTTATATTTATTTATATATTTCTTTAGCCGTGATGTTGAGCCACATAATGTATACCGGCTATAGCAGAGGGCTGGAGCCTTCAGCAGGTGTAGCTTGAGAAGAGGAGGAGGAGGAGGAGGAGGAGGAGTAACTAAACTCATTGTAAACAGGCAACGATATCACACAAATATTGTGCTATTGCAGTAGTGTTGTGTGTGTAAGAGTGGATATGATTGTATATATAAGGATTGGTGCATACTTATTACTAGGTGGTGTAGTTGTCATTTGCAACTATACTTCTGCTGCTTATCATTCACGGCTCTACGCAGCTAGGGCTACAGGAATATCAACATCAAAAAAACTGAGCTTGGCCGAGGCATTCTAGGACGCGGTCATCTCCATGTACATTTTTTAAGATGTTTTGAGAGCATACCGTTAAATAACAATAACTTTCAAAGGCAAGAGATCTCAAAAGTAAAAGAAAAAGTCTGTTATATAAGAATATGTTTATATAGTACTTATATATTCAGGCACCATATACTAGGTGTGTTCCCAAAGTATATACAGTATTTCTCTGTGGTAACAAGACTGACAGTGTTTGAATGTGATCAGGTCAGTCAGTTTTGGTTTGTGTTGTCTTGCACTGCAACAATTTATCTCTTAAAAGTAAGAATAAAAAACAAAAACATGGAGAAAATGTTACTTAAAATAAGTAAAAAATATCATCCAATCCAGGAAATCAATTAAAAAGAAGGAAGAAATTGAAAATTGTGAAAGTGAAATGCTGGGATTTAAAACATTTTGGATGATTTACAATTACCTTTTTTCTGTGTATCTATCTTCTCTTCCTTTAAAAAAAAAAAAAAAAAAAAAAAAAAAAAAGTAATTCCATCAACTTATCTCTTGCTTTTCTGTCTTCTATTGTCCAGTATCCAGAGTTTTGACTGTTGCAGCCTTTTCATTTTCATTTGTTAACTGATATTTATGTACACAGTACTCAGTGTCCAATAATAATCTTCCAAGAAAAAACAGAGATATCTCATTTTAATTTGCAGTCCACTGCTTTACACAAATTGTGCTTAAACAAAACCATTTTAACGTCATGTAACCTAGTGTATCAGTCTCACACAGGACAGACAAACAACTGTGTTGATTAAAGATAATGTAATAACAAGATCATTCCCTACCAGCCATAACCACATCAAATGAAACAATGACGCAGGTGATCAGATGAGAGTCATGATGTTTTTGTTTTTTAACAATATCTTTGCAGCACGTCATGTATTTCATTATGATAATACTCCTTGCAAGAAATACTGTACCAACCTCAGTGAGCTCCGGGGTGGATGCGACCGTGTGGCTTATGAGCTAAGTTTTTCTGGCTTGTGGAGAAGCTGTGAGATCTCAGCCTGACATGGCACAGGTTGAGGTTAAGGTGACCTGACAACTTGACTGTTAGCATGCCCTAAAGATCGGCACAGCATGGCACAGCGGCGTGTTTTCTGGCCTTGGAGGTTGATATGGTTCAGCCTTTGTGATTTACTCCACTAATGGTTAAAGATAGATTTATGTTAGGGTGGCTTCACCTTAGTCAACCAAAGGTGCCAGGCACTCTTGGTTGACTCATGCAGGATGGTTTGCCTGATAGACCAGAAACTCCTTAGCGAAAAAGTGATTTAAAAAAGCACTCCTCCACAAAAGAGGTATTTTCACATCATCACACTGAAGCTTAGATCTGGCACAGGTTAAACAGTGCTTCATTTCTAAGCTATATTTTTTTAATCTCAAGGCAAGCAGTCTCATTAAAGCATCGCTTCAAGTTTAGATTCAACTATCAAAGGACTTTTTTTCCCATACCTTTCATACTACGTTCAGCATTTCCTAATGTTTGGCAAAAATAAAATTGTCAAGAGTTCATTCTGTCAGATCTGTCATGGCCACATTTCATGGCCAAAAAAATGCCATTATGTAAATGTTTGCACCAGACCCGGGCGAGGTTGATGATAATTTGACAGCATAGCAGAAATAGTTAAACCTTTACTCAAGAAGGTGGAGAGATGCAGCTTCTACGAACTATAAAAGGAGATGTTTCTGAGGGCGATGAAGATGTGGTGAACACATACCTCAGGCACAAGGCTCGACTCCTATGAATCCTTAATTAATACCATCTGAATGCTTTACGTGCCCTGGTGACTGCAAGGCTTGAAATCCCACACAGAATCTGCCATAGCCTGGGGCAACAATCACACCAATTAACCCAGGGCAGAAAACAATGGAGGTGGAGTATGTGTGGCTGGGTTATACAATATGGACCATCGCCTCAGACAGAGCAAGGTTAGGTTCAGGGGAGTGGACGCCCTGCTCGGTGTCGGGGTGTGCTTTTCAACACGGAGGTCAGGTCTGCTACATGCAAGGCCTCTCTGCAAGGCTAACAGAGGGCATGCTAATAGCAGCCAAGCATTAGCCTCTTAGCCTCCGCGCAGGGTTTGGCCTGTTCTCAGAGGAAAGGAACGTCTGAGTTTGTTTTTCCTCTTTGTTACTGCCCATAAGTATCAGTCTCACTTACTGAATGACTCACATCGGTTCATATGCTGCATAAAAGGGAAAAAAGTCACAGCTGTCAATCTTTTCCTGACTACCATGACAAGCCAACATTTTTCATCTCCTAGCAGTACACACAAGTCAATAAACATAAACACGGTTCCTGCTAACAACATAAACCCCTAAACGTGTTCTCGCTAATTTCATAAAGCCATTTATAGTCTCTTTCAATGAGCATATACTATAATTGTCTGTTACAAATAAAAAAAAACTCTCCTCAGACCTTGAAGATGTCTGCAGAGCTTTATGCGCTGCGAGAGTGCTGGTATTTATTTTCTACACACACACATGCGCGCACACACACACACAGTCTCCTGCTCAGTTACAGTAGAACAACCGGCATCCTGGCAGCGGAATAGCTCACATTTGCAGGGCATCTCTCGTTTCCACTGTAGACCGTCCAACGCAAATACAAAGAACAACTGTCACATTCAAACTGGAGCTGAAATGACTGGCTGGGTTTCGATTCATCTTGTCTGTCCGGGTCCCTCTTTTTTATTCGCTGCCATGAAAAGTTGGAACTGTATGAGAACCCCGCGCTAGAGGGAGAAGATCAAGTGTGTAAGGATTTAACAGATGGAATTGGGACTAAATGAAGCGCTAATGCATGGATGGTATGAATCCACTGTGCAAGCTGTAGGTTGTTGAGAATCTTTTTAGCGGTGATGTGATGAGATCCGTTCAAGGTGGAAGTTAGTTATTGATTTAATTTCCACTGAAAAAACGTTGTAGAAAGTGTGTTTAAAGATTTGTTGAAATATTATCTGTGATTTTCCTGTTTTTCAGCTCATAAGTCTTTGCAGGGATGATTAATGCAGCCAAGTCAACTTTGTTTCAGATTCAGAGTGGGTGAGTATCTGTGCGAGTGGTACTAGTGGTTTATAACTGTACAAGAACAGCAGCAGCTGCACTGTGGTTTGAATGTGTCCTCTGTGTTATTTATTACTTGATTAACTTGTCTGAAGAAAGGGATTAAAGAATAACTGGACATGGGTGATTTTTTTTTCTAACAGGCTTGTGAAGACACTTCACATGTTGCCCCACTATTTCTGCAATGCTGTGACTTTGATAACGAGCCCCTAATGTGCCACCACTACACAGAAATAAGAGAAAATTATACTGTGTGTGTTTAACACTTAAATCAATTTTTAATTTACGCAAAAAAAGAAAAGAAAAAAGACACACACACAAAAAAAAACACATTTCTCCTCACACATCCATACCAGGCTCCATGCTGTGCTCATGTGAAAAGGAAGATCTTAAAAACAAACCCTTATTTGGATGCTCCTGCTGGTTGTTACTGTGGCAGCTTTGAGAAATATTGTCGTTTTGTTCTACTGATGCTCGCGGTGCTGCAGTGCTGCATTTTAAACTGTTGAGTCAGATTTCATTTACCAGCTCTTTCATCTGTTTTAACTCAGCGAGGCGAGGTATCGCACAGAGTGTGTCTGTGTGCGCCTGTGCGTGTGTGTGTGTGTTTGTGATGTAGCAGCGAGAATATGTGTATAAATTTGCGTGTCTGAATTTGTGTGGGCCTGTCTGTGAGCTGTGATTTTTTTTGTTCTTGTTTTGTTTGTGTGGGTGTGTGTGTGTACGGTGTGTGTATCCAAGTGTGTGCGTGTGGCTCCCAACCCAGAGCTATTATGTGGAGACAGCAGGTATAATATCTGCAAACCTTTGCCGCTGTGCTGGATAAGTAATGGCCTCAAGACGTCACCTTTATCTGTAGCCACACTCCTGCAGCTGGGCTGTGTATTCCCAGCCTCACACTCCCTCCGTGATACACAGGTGTGCTGTTATATATGTGTGTGCGTCCGTGTGTGTGTATGCCGTTTATTCCACAACACCTCCCCCCTCCTTATGTATTTGCCTCACACAAAAGTGGTCATGAGGAAGGCAGATAGGGCCAAGACTGACACATTCATTTCCTTAACGGCTGTGGATGTGGTGGCAGCGCCGGCGCCTTTTAAGCAGCTTTAGCTATATATCCCCTACAGACGTCGACGCTGGGTGTAGCGTGGAGCGAGGCGCCACTGGGAGCATCCCATCATACCCTGCAAACGGAGAAAGGGAGGCCATGGCGGGGACAGATAGGAAGAAGGAGGAAGAAGGAGGAGGAGGAGGAGGAGGGTGAAATGTAGACGGCGACGGCGAAAGCAGAGAGATGCGGGAGAAAAGAGACAGAGTGACATGCGAGATAGATAGGGAGAGAAAATTGAAATGAGACAGAGAGAGAGAGAGAGAGAGAGAGAAAGAGAGAGAGAGGTGAAACAAAGAAAGAGTTAGATGGGGAGTGAGTGAGCTTTGTGGTCTCAGGCTCCATGGGAGGTTCAGCCCAATCATTTATAAAAGGTAAATGCTGTCAGGACGTGGGGCGTTTAAAGGCGCGGCGCTGCAGGTGTGATTTATGCTCTCGGTACGGGGCTATAAATCACCCTGCCTTTGTTTCCACAGGCTGCTGCTGCTGCCGCTGCTGCTGCTGCTGCTGTGTCAAGACATAAGCATCCCAGCCTCATCTATAGCAGACACACGGATCCAAACACACACACACACACACACACACACATACGTACAGACTGGGCAGCAATAAAGACAGAGCAGAGAAGCATGGTGATGGGAATGGATGGCTGGATGGAGAGTGAAGAGAGAAAACGGGTGACCGGTTGGAGTCTATCAATGAAAAGTGTCGAGTCAAAGAGGTGTGGGTGTGCTCACACGCACAATCGCACACGGTTATCAGTGCAGAGCAGAGAGGATCGAGTCTGACACGGGACTCATGTCTCTCCATTGTTGTAATTCAAACTGTGTTTATGAGGGCGTCTCCTGAAGACGGTCCTGCTTCTAGTGCCCATCTCCAAACCTATGTATGCTAATGTCCAGGTGCAGGTTTTTATAAAAACTATATGTATTTAGGCATATATTACAACAATCCCAATATGATAACCTCTTAATAAGTCTTTAAGTTGCCCATTTTGTATATTTTTTTTTATAAATTATGCCCATTTTAGCGATAAAACTATTTGACTACAGAATGTCCCCAAGTGACAAGATAAAGAAACACAACTTTATTGACACTGTCTACCTTGTTAAACCTATAATTTAGAAATTGCAGCTCCTGGGTCTTATGACAGCCTGTGTAACACATAGTTAAGGTTTAGAGTAATTGTAGTTGGTTGGGTTGCAGACTCAGGTCTTGTGAGTGATAATGGCCGATATTTATTTATTTTGACCTTTGGACATTATTCTGCTCTGAAGGGTCCAATGTGTGTTGTTGAGTGTTGTTCATTATCCTTTGTCATAAATCGGGATGAATGTGAAACTGCAGATGACATTCTTGATGCAATTACAGACAAGATTCTGTTACCTCAAACTAAATGGATTTCCAGACGTCTGTGGGCCTTTTTGTTGAGTAAAATATCATCTCATTCATTCATGTGATTCTGGTTTTTGGGTTCTTTTCACTGTAACAATGCAATCATGGTTGCCTTAGTCACAAGCCAGAGCTTACAAGAAGTTAGTGCTGAAGACATAGGCAGTATTGATATGATGGCTATGTGGGAGGGAATGGCACTTCAGCAGAGTCACAAGTCCTGCTTATGACAGTCACGTTGTCAGCATTCTTCAACCGGAGCGGAGAAGCTCTTTGTTCTCCTCCAAACACCCATCACTTTCGATGGGGTGTGAAATGGGCCGTATACACACACAACGCAGGGTTAAAGTGTATACGGGGCAACATTGTTGAGAGTGTGAGAAAAAGAATCTAGATAACATTCTCTCTGTGACTAAAAACGCAACTTTCCTATAGTCTGTCATATTCAAAACATGCCAGGGGGTATGTTAGGAGGTATGGTGTCATAAATTTCATGTCGGTGCATCCTGAGTCAGGGAGTCTCTGAATGACTTTTTACAATCCCCTGCGAACAAGCCTGAAAGTGCCACAACCAAATGGCTTCATAAGATGAAGAGATTGTCGGCAAGAGTAATAACAGAAGCTCTGAGGAGAGCATCTCAAGTAGTTTTTCAAACTGATAAAGAAGAATAATTACCACCCTTACTCAAAGTGCAACCTATTTTGTATGCATATACGACACTGAGGTTACTGCAGTGATACTGGTACTTTCTGGTGTTGCATCATGAGGGGTTGATTGGTAGGAAAAATGTTATTATGATGCACTAGACTGCTGAAAAATGGAATATATGTAAATAGGCTATCCCTATTTAAAAAATATGCTGTTCCTGTTTAAAAAATACAAACTGTTTCCATGATTTGAATTATGAATTTTATTGCTTCTCTTGCAGAAATTTTCTTGTATAATCATAGAAGAGAAAATTGTAGCTACAAAAAGCTAAAACCAACAAGTATTTGGTTCATGTGAGAGATGACGTTAAGTGCTTATGAAATGCTCATTAACTAATTATCCCAACAACTGATTGACTGACTCATTTCACTACCTCCTCCTCTCCGTCCACCGCTCTGTACACATTTTAGTTTAGTTTCCAGGAAGGAGGACATACTGTCCTGTCACAAAAATGATGTAAAAACACTCCAAACAGCAAAAGCAGCACTTTGTCTTCGCGCATAATCAATCCCTTCACCCAAACCATATCCCTCCCTGCTGTGCATCACTCTCAACAGAAACCCAATTGTGTTCCAGAAAGCGGTCAACAATGGTCTCCACTCAATACACAATACCAGCGTATAAATCACCTCAGAGAAGGCTCTCTGTCTCTTGCCGCGAGGGGTGGGGGTGGAGGAAAATGGAGCTGTAACATGCGGCGAACACGTACATGCTGACCTGAATGGCTGCTGGTATTCTGATTTCCCCCAGGAGCTCCTCTCTGGCCTGTGCCGGTGTTTTAGATTCCAGAGGGAGGCCATTAATGCTCAGCCTGTCGACCTGATCCATATGTATGGCTGGCTGTTCCGTTCTGTTCAGCTCCTGCCTACCTGACTGTCTCAAGGCCTGCCGGAGCCCAAATTAGTTCCTCGTACCACAAAAGACAGAAATAGAATAAGCGGACATGGCCGTAGCGAAAAAGGACAAGCCGGGTGGTTTTGCAAGGTGATTATTCAAACCGTGCGTCTGGTTGTCGAGCAGCAGCTAACAGGCTTTATTTGCAGATGGAGGAACATGAGCGGGATCCTGTCCTTTTTTAACTCACGGACCAGTTGGTATGGGTCATCAGTGCATGACTGACTACCACGCTGTCCTCTCAAACAGTCTGCACTACAAACTACAAGTGGAACTGATTCTCACAGCAGCAATTATCCCAGCCTTGCGAGTTGAAAATAATACAGCACATCGGTTTATTGATTGCAGCTCACTTTGTTTCTCTTCTCTTCTCTTTCTCTCATCCCCTCTTCACTCTGCAATGCAACAGGACGCAATTTGTCTGATATCCTTTTAATGGTCCCATACATTTATGCACAACAATCTCCCATTGGCCAGATGTACTGAGAGCAGTTGAACAACGTCTAGACAGTCTAATTAACAAATCATCTCTGAAACACTAATAACCCTACTTGGTGAGAGAATGGAGACAGACTAAAAGAAAGAACAACTGATTAGCTGTATGATGCACATCTGGATCCTTCACTTGTTTCACAGGTTAAAAATAATTCTCTTCCTCTTGACATCAGTTTAAAAACGCTCGTAGTGGAGAGTCTCTTTGTCTCGAACACTGGGGGCTGTTTTAGCCTGTGTTAATATTAAAAATTAATAAAGCCAGACCAGAAAATAAAGTGTTCCGTCCAGATATAGCCGGCTCTCGGCGTGTCCATTTAGCACTCAGCATGAGTCTAAGTCATCTTCTGTAGCAAATAGTGATGGCCAGGGTATATCACAATACATCGCCTCACTTTACAGTGAGAGGCAGGGGCAGGGTCTGTGCAGGACAGAGGAAGGGTGAGTAGATAGCCTTTAGAAGCTGAGCAGAAAATTTAATTATAACCCCTTTGTTATGGGTGGATGTACCATTCCTGTGTCTGCGACTAGAAAAACAATGATACAGATGGATGAGGCGTTCCCGGATCATCGGTATTAAATGACATTTTTTTATATGCCTCTAATATTAGAGTAGATGCAGGACGTTTTAATATAAGATATTGCCTATGTTCACATACAGTATCGAGGTCCTTCCTTACCCAGCAAATACAACTACACTAAAACATGAGAGTGGACACAGGCACACAGGGATCGCAATAAGACTTAACTATTCATATTTTAGATGCTGGAAAATATTAAACACATTCATTGTGATTAATTCCAAAATCCTCTCCTAATATCATAACAATGAATGATACGCAGCTATTTCTAAATGTCTGAACACAGAAATACTTTTTTTTTTTTAATAATCATCAGACGACGAAGGAAAATCTGCGCTCATGAAACATCTTTCAGTTCCTGAACAGAACATTTGAGGATGGTACAGAACACTTTGTACCTAAGCCTTCTGTAGGATTATGGCGGCTTAAGGCAGAGACATTTCAGTAATATTATATATGTTATTTTTTAATCCAATTTTTCATTGGTTGATTTTACACTTCTGAATGAGAGTGCTCATGTAAACTAATAAGTTGAAAAAAAAAACTACAGTAGAAACTGAATAAATCAAAATCATCCGTTCATATTAAGTGATAAATGAGAGTCGATGTGTTAATTTGCATTAATTTGTATTATTTTAAGTCTTATAATTAGATGACTGGATTAAAATTAACAAAGTAATTATGAATTTAAACAAGTGAAAGATGGTGTTATTATTGAATTCAGTGTTATAAATTGACATAAACGTTCACTATTCCCAGATCAAGGGTTCAAGCTCAAACCTGACAAGCACGTTTTAAATTTTTATTTAATTTATGTATGTGTTTTTGTATAAAACTAGTTGTATGGTATGTAATATCACTGACATACTGTATGCGTTTATCTGTTTCACTTTGATTATCATAATTGTCATGAATCTAAAACAATTAAGATTTACAAGTCTTTTGCCAAGTGGAAAAATAAGGCTTGATGATTGGCTGAGAAAATGATCAAGGAACAGTTTGCCCATCACTTGTTGTTGGCGAGGGGTGTAATCCTAATGTTGGCAGTCTAAAAAGAGTCGACTGCCTTCCAGTCGACACTCAGGGAATAAAAGTCCTTTTTTTTTCTTTTTTGATGTGATTTTTTTTTTTAAATTTAATATCAAATTGTTCCTCTCAAATGTGTCATCTGTATTTATGCTTTTCATTTTTTATTTTAATTGTTCAATATGAGCATTACATTTTGAAATATATGCAATTCAAAGACGTTTTTCTGCTGGCAAAATGGCTCCACATATGCGGTTCTTTTTCTCTTCTCAGATATGAATGATAGAAGAGCGATGATGTCTCGCTGGAGGTGTTGAATTTTCCTGCCTGTGAGTCTCCAGTGAATTACCCTGTCAGACTTTCATTAATGACAGCTATAAGCCAGAACATGTGAAGAACACACTCAGTGGGACACAGAGACCTACTCTCCTCTCCCACCACCTATCTCCCCTCCTCCTTATCTCCACTCTGTTCTCCATCATCCTCTCTCCACCATGTACAAAACCCTAGTAACACTTTACTTTTATAGTGCTTAATGGAAGTCTCTCTTGTGCATAATGTGCTTACAAGGGTGTAACAACAGTGTGTCGGAGCCGGCGCGCAGATGTAGCTGCTTGTTTTGACGTCGTTGCTACATTAACTTAGTGTAATCAAAGGATTTTCACAGAGGCGCAGTTTTATTGTGTACTCGACTCAGACTTTTCCATACTTTTACCGCACATTGAAATAAGGCCATCCTAAAGTAAAGTGTTACCAAGTCGATCCCTAAAGCAAGAGCTTTGAGAGCTATAATGCTTACACACTATCATCCCTGGTTAAAAACAAGGGGATTTATCAGGGATGTCTCTGCCTCGGCTGGGGCTAGGGGGACCAAATTACAGCCCCAGTGTCTGGTTGGAGGCGGAGAAGGAAATAGATGGGTCTAGCTATAATGGTGATGGCCCCTGGGTGGTACTCCTGTGAGGGAGAAAGAGGAGATTAGAGTGGAGGTGTGAGCTCGCAGTAAGATTACATTTTCCCTCTTTTTAATGGATAAGTGCTTCTTTTTTTTCTATTTCACTCCCACTATTCTGCTTCTGTTTCACAGTGTTCCATCTCTCTCTCTCTCTCTCTCTCTGCCCTCCGTCGCCACAAACACACACACACACACACACACACACACACACACACACACACACACACACACACACACACACACACACACACACACACACACACACATAAAAAAGCATACACATGCACATATGCATGCACACAGACTGAACACACACGCAAACACGCACATCTCTCCTCTCTCCCTCTGTCACCCTCTCCCTCCGTCCTCCCTCACTTGATCCTTACACCTACGTGCTACAGATGGTTTCATTTTATAAGAGATAAAACCACATTTGGTGGAACTGATTAAACAGAGGGAACAACATCCCCATCTGCCATTTATTCCAATCTGAAATTGCTTGGGCAGATGCTGACATCTTTGGAGATGATTGATTCACCCCGTCTGGCCAGAGAGGAGTGGAGAGGAGAGCGGAGCTGGATCCTCCCCGGGGCTGCAGCTCCCTGCCTGCCCTGCCTTCCTGCCATGGCTCCACCACCACAGTGTCACTTCACCAGCGATGAAGCCCCCACCCTCCCAGTCACCCACCCTCCCAGCCAGCGCCCCCTCCCCACCACCCACATATCTCTTGTCTCCAGCAAGCTGCTGCAATCAGCACAGACCCTGATTGGACTTGGGCAGGTGAGCGCAGTACACTTTAATCACGGGGCCAGTACATGCCAGATCATCCCCTCTGTATTGGTGTGTGACTGTGTGGTGGCAGAGAGGCTGGCTGATCTGTGTTTGTGTGTGAATACATTAAATCATTGGTTCATCCAAATTACAAAATAAACATAATTTCTTACTTACCTCCATCCAGCCGTGCAAATAGTTTGGGTTTCATATGCCGCCCTTCAGTACACATATCTGAGGCTTTTTTCTCAGATATTTCCACATCAATACAACAACTTCACAAGTATGTGTAAAGAAATTGAAATTACAGTTCAGAAGCAAGACTTAGAGTCCACAGCAGGTATTTTAAGTGTTAGATAAATGACAGTTTTAACCTTTATGATGGAAGAGCTGAGTGAAAAGTAACATAGGTCATCCACAAAAGGGGACGTAGATTTCATGGTACAGTATTTTCACCCCAAACCACAGATAGCTAGCTGTTGACAGCACTTATTATCACCATGCGAGGACTTAAAGCTGCCTGACGTATTGTAACCTTTGATCAAATAATCAAAGCTGGTTTCACCTCATCCTGTTTGTGAACTTTCCTGGCACTGCAGAACATGAGCTAGAGCTGTTGCAAGTGCTCACTAGCACCGAGGTCACATGATGTAACAGTTATATCAAAGCGATACCAACGAGTCCCTGGCGATCAGGCATTCCACTTAACCTCCATCCAATCAACATTTATATGTCCTGCTCGTGGAATTACGCTGCCCTCCACTAAATCGACTCTGCGTCGTCACTTGTAAACACTCAGGCATTTTAAGATGGAAAACTCTTAACTGCAAAAGTGCCATCAAAGCCAGCGGCGTGTGAGTTCGAGTGCGCACACAAATGCGCACAGTCTCCATAAAAACTGCTGAGCTGGGCTCTTCAATGCAATCAGGCGCCGGTCTCAGCTCATATACTTGTTTGATGATAACCGAAGATGGAGGGAGAGTGATGGAGCTCTCCGAGGGACCGCAGTGATAATTTAGCTCGGGGAGTGGGTGTGAATCATCGTGAAGGTGCAGGGGGTGGAGGAGGTGGAGGAGGTGGATGAATCATTAGGGTGAGGGGATGGGGGGTGGGTTGAAGAGATGGAAAAGAGGGTAGAGTCCCTGGGGACTTAGATCCATCAGACAGCAGCAGCACTGCTGTGGCCTCGACTGCAGCATCGACCCATAGGACAGCAGCCCTAACCCGGCCATCTTTCTTTTTCTCTCTCATCTCGCTCCCTTTTCGCAAACTGTTGGTCTCACTATTCCTCTATCACTGTGATTCATAGTGGCCTCTCTCTTTCTCTCTCCCTCCCTCTATCACCAGGCATGTCATTCCACATCAGAGGCCTCATCTCTCCCTTCTCCATGTCTCTCCTAAGCCTCTTGAAGTATGACTGGGCCTGAGAATGGCAAATGAATTCCCAATCTGAATGCATACTCTCACCCTCTCCTCTCTCTGCTGCCCTCCATCTCCCGCCTCAGGCTACTCATTCTGCCTCTCCTCCCTTCTCTATCCTCCGCTCCTCCTCCAACCCCCCCTCCCCTCTCTCCCCTGTACATCCATGGCAAAACTCTGATGGGATTCAGAACAAATTGCTCACCCCTGGAAAAAAAAGACACAGAGCAACATAAAAGGAAAAAAGTGAATTGTTTCAGTTAGCTGACTGCCATTTTACATGACATGACGAACAGTGTGCGCTCTAAAACATAGCCCTAGACTGCCCTACTTCTCCCAGTGCAATAATCCATTACCAGCAACATCCACGCCTTTTCAAGAGTTTCAGCTCCCCAAGGCTTTGACTTTGGACAGGCAGAGGTTAGAGGAAAACAACCTGAAAACAGCCTTATCTCCCAACACACGAATGTTTGTTAAGGCTCCCCATTAAGTCTCCCCCTGAATTTGCATATTAATTGCATTTTGGCTCTACTTCCCTCCTTTAAGGCTGCTGTTTATAGGTGCTTTATTTCTTTGAGAAGACACAGACGTCCGCGGGGAGCTCACCTGCAACAGAGGACAAGAATTGAATTCCGCAGGAAATTGCTTTAACTTGAGTGTAATCGAATTTGCACCCACACACACCTTGACTTGAGGACCTGGAGGGCATGCATGCATGTGGATGTACATGTACAGTACATAAAAATACACAAATCCACGCACAACAAACTTATCAAACACAGGAAGAAAAAAAAAAACCTTCTCAAACAACTTCAAGAAATGAACACTACTACATTATGGAAAGTCAGATGGATGTTGTTTTCCAGCTCTCTGGCTCCCCCAGTTCCTCTCACGTTGTACATATTCTTCCATCATTTCCCTGCTTTTTTTTTTTTCCTCCTTGTGAATTATGTTTACCGCTTAGACATCAGGGCTCAGTTTGACAGCTTCCTCAACAAATGTTTGAAAAGATGTGAAAGTTTTAATGACTGGATTGAGTGGGGGATAAAGGAACAGCTGGAGATTCTGTAATGTAGTGGCTATTCTTATATAGGAGAGGTACACTCAAGCTGTCTCATTTGAAAACCAGCGTTGCAGTTTTATCCATACTTAAGAATAACAGGTGATTGAGCATTCTCTCGTCCCTATCTCCAAAACAATGTGACCATATGGGACTTATTTGAATATTATGTACTGAAAGGAACTCTATATGTGTGATATCACATCATGCAGAATGGGCCTATTTATTATTTTCAAGATAATAGTTTCATTTCACAGACTGAGTCACATGATTTTTTTTTTCTTCTACAAGCTTGGTTGCTGTGATAGCGAACCATTTAATAGAAAATACCAGACAGTGACTGTTTTAGCTGAAGAAGTCATTATTTTGATTATTATCCACCGCCGGTAACAATGTTTGTGATGATCTGTATCTTGAACATAACTATTATATTCCTGAGATACAACTAAATTCCACCACAGGAGACTTGGTTTTATGGTAATGGTCCTTCATTCATCTGAAAATCTAATGATCTGCACTCAGCCCATCGGAGTAACTCAGTTCCGGGGCATTGATTTCCTTTGTGTCGCAGATTGATCTGTGGCCTGTTAGAGCTCAATATGTCACAGCCTCCCTGCAAAAAGGGCCACAATAAAAAACAGATGCATGAACATGCACCAGAATAGAACAGAAAAGAATAGATGCAGTGTATAGGAGATAAAATATCACGAAAAACATTCTGCCTAATCCATTTTGAATAATGTATCTTGCGCTAATGCATTCCTACATATTCCAAATTATCCACATCATGGAAATATCTAATGACAGAGTCATGTTTGGACTCTGAACATGGTCATTAATGTGCTGCTATGCCACTGGCCCTAATGCCTCTGCCCTCTCCAGTGTAGTGTGAATAATTCGTGAGCAGTAGCCTGGGAGAACACTGAGTCTCATTATGGCTACCACTGCAGTGGACCACTCCCCAGATCTCCCTATAGCAGCATCATCTCCCTTCATGCACTGAACCAAGGCCCCCCCTAAGGCGGACGCACACAAGCGTACATGCGAGTGCGCGCACACACGCACACATAGATTAAAGCCTTCATCTTCCTATTAGGCCATTTACTGTAGCACCCTCCTCTTAACATGGTTGTCTGACTTCTCTGTCTCGTCTGTGCTAATGCAGACTGGGTGCAGACCCCCCGACAGCGTGTGTCTGCTAGAGAAAGCGTTCGGTGTCTCGGTTTCGAAGCATTTATCGATGAAGAAAAGACAAACAAAGAAATGTACCAGAGACCTGCCAGTGCTGTACGCGTGATGAGCAAGAGCCCCGCGAGAGCCCGCGTGCCCGTGCGTGTGCTTGTGCACGTATTTGACTCAGTTTTTTAGGAGGTTTCTAAGCGATATGTGTGTATAATGTGTTCCAGGGGGTTCGGTAGGCACGCAATGGGACACATAGAGCTGCTCTCCCGCAGATGCAATTAGGCTAAATGGGATTATGCCTATCACATTTCAGACAGGCCGGCCCCACAGCCACCTGGGGGAGAGGGTGATGGGTGGAGGAGGAGGAGGAGGAGAAGGAGGGGTGGGTGATGAAGAGGGAGAGAGAAAGGGGGAACAGGGGTGGTGAGGTGGAGAAGATGCAGAGAGGAGAATGTGGTCTCTTAGAGACAGCATCCAGTGTGGTTGTCATGCAGGATGTAGCAGAGCACACAGATGCTGTTCTGGAGGAGAAAACATGTCTGGCTTCTCCAGACTGTGCTGAAAAAGGTGTGTGACAATAGGAAGTAATAAAACAGAGTCTGTGTTGGGTGATTCACATTTCTCACCCAGCATACAGTGGCATTGTGTGTTGTCTTTGATGCAATGCACTGTAGTGAATCCCCTCTGATATCAGGCTAAATGTCAACAAAGAAAACCGAGGCAGGGGACGCTGACATTTTCACACCGGGAGATTGCGCCCATAGATTTTCCTCCCACAGCAGCAGTAATCTATCGAAGTGTGTGGCCACTGAGTGAAGGAGAGTTCAGCACACTGTCTGCAGAAACTCGGGTTGCACAAGTAGCAGTATTTATGAAGGGCTTGCATTAAGGTGAAAATTGGAAAGAGGTTTTTCCTCCATTTTATGTGGAGCAGTGTCTCCATGACCACGCCTACCCTTCAAAACATTTCAGTAATGTTGATTGTAAGTTAGAATTTAGACTACAAACTATGGAACAGATTCCTGCTGTATAATGAGCCAAATCCTATAAAAATGTCCCTGTACAGTTACTGTATGTGTAGATGCTTAGATCCTACTCACATGTTGTATATTATTCTCTTGGGAATCTGTGAAGTGACATTTGTCAGAGTCACTGTCTTGACATGATGATATGCAGCATAAGGAAACCGACTGATCTTTGTCCCTGGTTTCCACCTTAAAGGAATAGTTCACCAAAAAATGAAATTCAGTCATTATTACAGCCTAAACAGTCCTGTATTGAATTTGCCTGGGGCGCGCTCTCACGTGAATGTCAGAGCTCAGTACAGGACTGTTGTAAAAATGTCCTAAATGACGTCATTTTGAGTAAACTCTTGACTATATCTCTTCAGGACACTTGGATTGCAGCGGACGAGCAATAAGGATTTCGTTGGACTACGAACCCCCCTCCCGGATCTCCAGATGCACTTTGGGGAAACTACTCCGGAGTATTCATCAGCATGAGGGTGAGTCAATAATGACTGAATATCATTTTTTGGTGAACTGTTCCTTTAAGCGTAAGATCAAAACAGCCTCTGTCAGAATTGAAAGGTCACGGGACTGGGGGTTTAATTAAACATTCCTAGTGTCAGCTGTGTCATACACACATATGTGCGCGCACGCATACACAGCGTAGTGAGACATTCAGGGCCAATGGTGGACCTTCCTCACCTACATGCATCTCCTTGGCAGGAGCAGAGCAGAGCGGGGCACAATGCCGCCGTCCTCCCAGTCTCCCACGCTCGCTCTCACATTAATCAAAAGGGGATGTAGTGGTTCCCAGCTCACCTCCCATGTCCCCCGGTGCCAGCTGTGTTTGGGACGGGCCCTGTTGGCCTGCCTTGCCCCTAATCACACACTGTCATTGTTTCTTTGGCCTTGTAAACACCGAGCCTGCTACAGCTGATCAAATCCAGGGTCGTGTACGTTCAAGGAGCTGCACGCACAGATGCATCCACGCATACATAGACCTTCGCAAACAAGTAGATCCGTGTTTTCACTTCTGTGCATACAAATTCACCCCCTCACAGGAAAACATGCATTAGCCTTTAGATGTTTGTATTAGATAAAATCTTTTCCATGCATATGTTTACATTTATTTGGAATTTATTGATCATCCGAAATGAACAATTAAGCCAAACTAATACAGCAACAAATGACAATTTTCACCCTCTAAATGCGAATAATGGCAAAGCACATTTCACATACTAGTTCCCTCTGACACTGGACGCCTCATGAGAAGCCCATGTGAATGCGAGCAGAGACTGTGTACACTGTCACTGTGAGCAAATAACTGTCTGGGCGCAAGTGGACATCTCTTAATGATGAGGAATTAATCGTTGATGGTGAGACCACTGAGAGAGACTACAGTATGCTCCTGAGCATGGGGGTGTGGGGATGTGGGGGACTGAGAACTGAGACTGTGGGGGGGTGGGGGGATAAACTGGAGAGCCGTGATAGGATACGGCCCATTAATTATTGAATTTGCTGACGTTATGACAAATGGCGTTGTCCTAGCCCTCACTCGTACCCGTGACTTTTACAAGGCCAGCTGGACAGAGTCTCAGCATTTCTACTGTTAGACCACACGGTGCAGCTTTCAAATCTGTGCTGTTCTTCTTCCTTTCAAGTTAAGAGAATTTACAGAAGTTACGGTAGATTAAGTAGCAGGAGCAAAGAGCCTCCGACCTCTGGATCTCATTCACGCTGTAGCTGAAATCCTCCTACCTTGAGGAGCCTCCATGCAGGTTTTCGCTGTTTTGGGAGTGAGAATAATTGAGCGAGGGTGCATGTAGGTGAGACAGTACGCGGGCCCGTGTGGGAGTGAGTTACACCTCGGTGTTTGGTGTTTTTGCCATGTGAGGCCAACAGAAAAAAGAAGGCACAAGTGTGCTGTGTTTGCACTGTGTGGGACGGCCTCCTGCTCGTGACGTGTTTGTGGTCAACTGTGCCCCAAGGAGGTGTCCACTATGAATTGAGGGTTAAGACCCTGGAGGCTCTGGAGCGTTTACAAACCCAGCACATTCTCCCACCCATGCTGTGTGAACACAAAATACTCTTACCTGAAACAGTAAATAATTTGTGTTGCTACCCAAAAAGCTTAGCTGCTGTCCACTGGGTGTTTGTGTCTGTTTTTCTATTTTTTAAAAAAAATTATTTTTATTTCTGCCTCCAGTTTAATGTGAGCGATCTGTCAAAAACACATCATATCATTGTTCATCCGTATCTGAATGCATCTAACCTTTAAACGCACACCAAGCGAGGAAAAAATAAATGCATGAAACAAAGCAGAAGAAGTGAGAGATAGCTGTTAATCCACACTGAATACAAATGGCTCTTGTTTGGTTTGTCTAAAATAAGCCCCATTACAGCTGTTAACCTTTTATGGCAACGATGTATCACCTGAAGACGAAAGGAAAAAACGCTGTGCATCTTTATCGCTACTTTTAATATCTTGCAAAAAAAAAACAAAACAAGTCTCTGGTGAATTGTGCAGGGCTAAAGTGTTCCTAATTTAAATCACTGAACAACTGGGTACCGCATTCTGAATAATGACTGCTTTTATACGAGACACTTAAGATTGACCAAACTGGAGTTAGAATAATAGCACCATTTATGAGTCAAACGTATGGTGAGAAGTCACAGAGGGCGTTCTCTGTGTATTTGTCTCCCGTGGCGTTTGCCTGTCTCAGAATAGAGGGGAACGTCTGTGAGGCAGCCAGGGTCTGCAGGCCTTATTTCTTTGCTAGCTCCCACCGTCGTTAATGGCTATCCCTGTAGATACAGCCTGCTGCCAGCTGCTGCTCTGGCCCTCTGGAAAAGAGGCTGGCAATTAGACCTTGCACTTAAAACAAGGTGAGTCAGGACCTTTTAATGGTGCACTATTTCTGCGCTCCCACACATGTGGCCGCTTAGATTTTTCGCTGCGCCAGAGAACTCTGTGGCACTGAGGCGTGGAGGTTACTACTGCTGTACATCCAAGTAGCGGAGGTGTGGTGGGTGGCTCGGTAATGGTGCAGAATCATCCTGCAGAAATAGCTTTTTGTGAAACTGCACGTGGTCTGCACTTTTTACCTTCCACAGGAAGCCGTTTGTTAATAGCGTTTATTCTTTCAGCAAGCAAACTGGCGATTTAATATCTGTTCCAATTTCAACACAGAAGTGCAATTTTTCGTACCCCCGTGTAAATTTAAGACCATAAAAGGGGGCTCTGCCGGAAAATACCGTAGCTAACATTATATACAGTGTAAGAAACTGCAGGGCTACTGCTGCTGCATGTTGGCTCTGTAGTGCCTCCCTGATGTTTTCTGTCTGGAGGGGATGAGGTTAACTTTCTAATTCTGTCCTTCCTCTCATCTCAGACCTTGATAAGATGGAGGGGAAAGGCTGCCTGTGTTTAGACTGCTGCACCTTGTTTCCTTGGCCCTCACCCAGATAACCTTGAGTCCATACAATGATGAGTAGAAGCCAGTGAACACATTGATGTGCTGTCTCTCTCTGCCTATCCTTCTCTCTCTCTCTCCGTCTCTCGCTTACACACAGAAAAATACACAAACATACACACACAGCATGAAGAGGGTGCATGAGCATGAGCATGGAGAGAAATTATTTACTGTTGCACAAATAGATAAGTGTGGGCTGAAATACGAGGTC
Organism: Trachurus japonicus; assembly: GCF_045865225.1. Taxonomy (NCBI): domain Eukaryota; kingdom Metazoa; phylum Chordata; class Actinopteri; order Carangiformes; family Carangidae; genus Trachurus; species Trachurus japonicus. Next base: position 15,603,754 of record NC_140928.1, on the reverse strand, counting down.
TAATACCCTTGCTTCTTTCTGCTGTGTTTAAAGAAAAAATACCTTACGCATGTAGAACTTCACATCTGCCTATTTTCATCTATATTTTAATATCCTCTCTTGTGCTAATTTGACACTTTTTATAGAGTGTGAGAGTAAAAAAGGGAGTGGCTCCGAGCGAGAAAAAGAAGGCTGGTGTTGTCTTAGTGAAATCTACATGTCCTGCCATGTCCTTGGACCAGACTGCAGAGATTCACAGGCGTCTGTACACAGACGTCTCACACAGCCGTAAAGGCCATTGGACTTCGACTCTGGTCGGCTGGTGCAGTCAGACTGCCATCTGAGGAGAAGCTATACACTCATAATAAATGACAGCTTTCAACCGGGCCAATCTAAATAGATTATCTTGGCTGCATCTTCCCCCGACCAGGTGCCAATGTGTAAAATGGAGCGACTATGTAAAAACCATACAGTGACCTGCTTTATGCTGCCTATTCATGGCAACATGAACACTGGGAAGGAGTAGAGAAAACTGGACTCATAGTTTTGACATTTTTCAGTAACCTCTTGACATATGATTTTTAAGTTTATTGATTTTTTTTAAACCCCTTAAACCCACTGGCCTGTGGGGTCGTATTGCTTCTAATGCATGCTGGGGCCGACAGTGGGCCAGTGGTTTTATTAATGTATTTCACATTCTGTTAGTGTTGTATGGATGCTGTACATTTTAAGCAAATGATATGATCTTTTTATGTTGTCATCCGCCAGGTCAGAAACACTCTTCAGTATGCAGGTAATGTTGGTGTCTACCTGCATTTACGCCAGTGTGCATGGATGCATGCTGTGCATGTGCACATGTGTGTGTCTGCAAAGAGCACTCTGTCTTTTGTTCTCCAGGAGATAAAGAGCATCCACTGCTCAGTAACAAACACATAAATATGCATTAATCTGTTCTGGTTGGGCGAATCTGAAGAACTGTCAAGCGTCAAATGTAAAGGTCATGCCTTGCTTGCTGTAAGGGGGAAAATCCTGGAGACCATGGTTGGGGCACTATTTGAATAAACTATGCAAGGATTTACAAGAAGTAACCTTCAGGGGTAAACACGCCCCCTTTTCCTCACCAGGGAATAGCTACCATTAGAAATGCGTTGGAGCACCAACTTCACCCCACTGGATCAGATTATAGATGTCACACAGATCAAGATAAATAGTCGTCTGGTGAGCACCAGTGTGGTTTTTACTGGGAGTAGATGTTGTGCCTTAAGATTAATGTGTCAGGTTGTATTCAGATGGCACATATGCATCACAAAAAATGAGGCCCATCTCTATTCAGACATATCGCTTTTTTACATAATTTTCACATTGTTTATTAATTAAATGTATCACTGCAGTGAATAATATTGTGTATGGAAAGAGTGTGCACAATGGATTACCTTTTGAATTTTGAACAAAATGCCCCCACTCCAGCCCCCACCCCTCTCTGTGCAGCATGACAGCCGAGCAGAGTGTGGCAGGTGGAGGTCTTTCAGGCAGAGCGAGGGGTGACCTTGCCACTTCCTCTGTAGAATTGGTTTGGTTGGTAACACGGCGCCAGATTCCAGAAATGTGCTACAGCTCTATAGACAGGCCTGGTGAACAGAGGGCCAGTCCCAGGCCCAGCCACATGCCCAGCCCCATGGCAGCAGATGCCACATGGCGGCCCCAGAGCCTTCAGCCGGCGCGGAGACGTAGGCGAGCGCCAGCCGGGTCACCGAAGCCCATGTCCATGTCATGCACAGAGAAGGCCTTCTCAGCAGGCAGGCAGGCAGCCTGCCGTCCTCTCCTGTCCCCCTTTCTTGGAGGCCGAGTGTAACAGCTCGTTTGCACGTGCTTTGTGTAGATTAAAGCAAGAGGCTGTCAGGGATAATTAAAAGTAATAGAGCTTAGGGCTTTTTGGATTAGTGTTTTAGACAGTGATACTACTGTCTCAGTAAGTGTGTTTATTTATGTTTCCTTAATGTATATGTGTGTATATGACGGCATGAGAGTCCACACATGTGTACCTATAGCAGTGCTGTTCACAAAACATACTGACATATGATACATAATGTAGGGAACTAATGACAGTGTGTTCTGCCTTAACCTTCTGTGTGTGTCTGTGTGTCTGTGTGTGTGTCTAAAAAGAAAGCAAGACAACAAAGTCCTCTCATCCCATTAAGTCTGTTCTTCAATCACCCAAATGGTTGCTTGGGCAAAGTTAATTGCGACTGTGCAGTAGCCCACGTAAAATGCATAACAAAGACGGAATAATTAATATACAAAGGACATGCAAAAAACATGATGCATAATTGACACGGTTTTGCTCGGTCATTTCAACCATCAGTCTCTCCTTCTACAACAACCTTATAAATATCTTGAAGCCTTTTGTTTACTCCATAAATAGCTGTTTTGTTAAGTTGAGCGTGTGACAAACAGGATTTGGAATTCTTTTTTGGCACTGAACTGATTTAATGTCAATGTTTAAGGTGTGCATTTGCAGATTTGGTTGGTATGAATGCAGTGAACCGGTGACTATTGAAATTCAGAGTTATTCATCTTCTGGTTTTTATTTTACGATATTATTTTCTGCATTTTCTGTATTACATTAGTTATGCTATTAAGGGTAATAGGCCAGTGAGGCTACAAAGAGGGAAAGAAAAAAGATGTGAAGTATATCCTAAATAAATCTGCGTCAGATTGAAAAGTAAAGGAAATATATTTGGTCACAGTTTCTGCTCTTAGCACAAAGGCAGTTATGCTGTGTTTAGTGTTTCTGGAGAGTATTTACTTGTAAAGTAAAACCCTACAGCTACAGAAGTGGCCTGAAATGATTTAAGTGGTTCTTAAAGGAAAAAATGTATTATAATAACATCCACTTAGAGAGCCGAAAATCAAAGGTCCAGCCACTCTACCTTGGATTTAGATGTCAAAACTTTTCTGGGCAGAACGAATTGGAACATTTGTGCTTTTTAGAAAAAAAAATACTTTGAATAAACTAAATGGGAGAATACAAAGGAGAAAGTTTAGACCAAAAGGTCACTGAGCTGAAACATTTTGCTTGGATGTAAAAATGGGTACAGAGCACATTATGAATCAGCTGATATTTATCTGATATGCACTTGTGAATGCTTCATTTAGCAAGAACAGTTATTAGGAGGTTCCACTGGACTCAAGAGTCTCAGCTTGGATGTTTAAAATACCCGTCTCCATAATGGGAGATCTTTACTGGTGACCAAGACAACATCAGCACTAAAGAACTAAAGAAAGATGCTTTCCATCCTCATTCCTACTTATATTGTGCATATTTCCCAGTCAAGATTGGTGCCATGTAATTTTCTTGAATATCGAATATTCTCTCCCTTTATCATAAAAGCATGCAGGAGGATGAAAATGCACACCATAATGAAATTAAAGGGTACAAAATTACTATTTGGATTCGGTACAGTAATAGCATGATGAATTATGGCACATTTTCTTCAGGGGACATTGCTTGAGGAAATGTTGTAAAACACCCATGGGAACCGGCAGTCATCAATCACACATGGTGTGGTTGGGGGTGTTGTGGTGGCCCTGAGGACTTTGGTCTGCACAGCAGCCAGTAATCTAAATGGTGACACTGAGCTCCAAGGCCCCCATGGGGCTGCCCGCTCTGTCGCCTGCAAAGAAAACAGATCAGGGGAGAGGGATCAAGGTTTGTTTTCTCCCTTTTCTAGGTCATTATTTATTATGTGAAATATCAACGTCCTTGGCTGCTGCATGGGATCTTCTTCCCCCCAATTGACAGATCTCATTATAAGATAAACGTGACAAAGATAGCTCATAATGCTTCAGAGAAATGTAACACCATTAGCGGGTCATTGTCATCGTTCTAATGTGTCCTTTTAAGCCGCTTAGTGAACTGGTGCTGAAGTGTGATACAGGGATTAACCTATCAGAGAGTTGCTGCGGAGGAGTTTAGCCGCCATTGATGGAAATTTTTGGACGTGTGGTTGTATCTTCCCAGGCGCTACGCAGAGTCATGGTGGAGCCTGATTCCTAAACACACAGAGGTTTCTGGGATACGGGGGAGGATGTCTGGAGGGTATAGGCATGCACAGGGCTGGGACTGGCGTGTTTTTAGTGTATGATTTCCTCAGTGTTGCAGTGGAGGAAATGCTTTGCATCAAAACATATGGATTTTTTTCCCCCCGTCGTGCCAAGGATGATTTTTTGTCATTTTATTTCATACATTACTCACTGCAGGTTGCTTATGATACTGTAACAATTATCCTCACAATGGCACAGCACAACACAGCAAGCACTGGTAGTTCCACTACAAACAACATAAATCTTATTACATTGGCAAACTACATCTCATTTCTAGGACGACCCCCCTATTAAAGAATGTGCTTTTAATGAGTTGACAGAACTGATATACCGAGGTTGAACGTCTGCCAGGGCGAATTAATGAGTGAATTTCAAATTTGAGTTGTGGAAATGACTCGAAAATGTGAATGACAGCGAACGCTTCCAGGGTTAAACGGTAATTTATGAGGCCATTGTTTAATTGTGACGTACAGTAGAACCATCTGCAGTCATCAGAGGACGCGTCGTTATTGTTCAGCCATTCATTGTACTTTTGGTGACTGTTATCTGACACAGTTTCACTGATCAGTTTCACAACCTCATCAATCATTCCATTAGCTCTCAGCATCACATTAACATCGTATTAAAGTTAGCGAGCAACACAATAGATGCGTTGGTAATGATGATACAACACACAATGGCCGGCGTGCTGTCTATGGCGCAAACAGAGACGCACACACTTGACAAATATGCTGAAAATTTGCCTTGACGTGCAAGATGGGTTATTCTAGGAAGTGAAATATTCTCTTCACATCCAAAAAAAAAAAAAAGAAATCTGAAGAGAATGGATACCATGGTGATGGTAAACCCATTGAAAATGAGTATAATGCTGTTTACTGTACGTAGCATGACATATTCCAGTCAAGTTTAATGGTGATCCGATATTTTTAGCCCAGCCTCACAATTGCGTTTTCTAATTTCATGGCTCAGCAGGAATTATCAAAGCTTTTTTGATTACATTTTCATATGACCTTGATCTCAAAGGGTAGAGCAATCAATACAATAGCCATTAGCATCCTGGTAATTGTTAGTGAAATAGTAATCATTTCTCGGGCCCCAGAATCTCTTTTAGCTTCTTATTTATTTATTGGGCATATGGAGGGAGAACGGGGCTGCTAGCCGAGATGGATGTGATGAATAGAGCCCTGAGATGCAAATTAAAATGTTTGTAATTAAACCCACTGATCATAATGGCTTTCTTGCTGCAGTCCTGCTGGTTCTGGCTGCAGTGGAAATGGATTTTGGTGTTGAAATCTTTTCAATTTTCTATACACAAATGCTGCTTTTGTTTTCTCTCATTCATTTATTTTTTTTTTTTTACCCTTTTCAGCTGAGTTCTTTTCTGTATTTGTTTAAGTTTTGGGCATGTTGCTGTTTGGTAGCACGGTTGGCACACGGAGCCATCTTGTTTACGTATGACTATCAGACAACATGTAAACCGGCAATGCACCAGATCACAACGCAGTAGTCAGGGTAATGGGACTATTTATTCTGCTTTGTTAGGAGAAGAGGTCATGTGATCAGAGGATAGTAATTATAGCATACGCTTAATTACATTAGCAATCTCCTGTCTTTTCATATTATCTCTGACGCAAAAAAACACAGAGAGAGATTTGATTATGTTAATAAGCAGCGTTTTATACATGGTAATGGAGGCCTAGTTCAAAGCCATTAGTGCTATGAGGAATATCCATTTGAGTGTCGGAGCTCTCGAACGCAGCTCGGCTCAAAGTGCACATTGTTTAATGGTATTGATCAACGGTCTAGCGAGCTCCGGGGCTTTTGCTCATTACTGTGTCTTATTCATGCTTTCTTGGGTAATGATGCCCACACAGCAATTACTGCCACAACCATTTAGATGATCTAAGAGAGAAATCCTAATCATAAAAAGATAGAGGGGAAACAGAAGAAGAAAAAACATCATGTGTAGTTATCTGACAAAGAAAGAAAAAAGGCACATTGAGAAGGAGCGTGTCAAGATTTCAAGTACATTGACTTCAGAGAAATCTCCATAAACTGCCTTGAACCTCTTGTAGCAAAATCGTGAGTTGTGTCCTAAAATCTTGCAAAGTGAGGATAAGATCATGCTCTCAGTATAAATAAGTTTGCTTGAAGAAGTTTATTTTAGCTTAAAGTGGATTGATTTGTCCTAATATACCTGTCTTTCATGTGCCTACGTATCTCGGTAGCAGAGCTATTTTTTGAGGATGGAAGTTCATCCAGTGACATAGGTTGAAAACTATACAGAAAGGGCTGGTGAATTGGCTTCGATTCAAGATTTTCTGTCAAATTGTTTATTCGTTGATTGTGATGAGAAGTTTGTATCTAATTTGTGTTATATTGTCACGAAGCTCTCGTCAGTACAGTTTGGAAATCACTAGGCGCATTTACTGTCAGTGTTTGCCCAGACAATTCTATTGTTTTTTTTACTAATTAATTTGTGAATACAGTCTGTTAAGATACATTTTCTGCTCACAGGCGCTTAATAAAACCAATCAAAGCAGATAAAAAGCTGGGTCAATTTCTGAATCAGCCTTTCTCCTCTCATATGGTCTCATTCTGTCTCTCTCGCTTTCCTAGTCTGTCTCTTTCTCTCTCACTCCCCCCCCCCCCACCCCCACCCTTTTGCCATCTCTCCCTATCAATGAGGCGGCAGACATCCCAGACCTGCTCAGTCAACTGCTTCAAGATTTATTCTTTGTAACAAATCTGCAACAGCTGGAGAGCCGGGGAATGCATGTAAACTTTGTGTGTGTAATTTGGTGACAAGTCAGGCTTAATCAAGCTCCCAGTGGCTGGATGAGAGGAGCGCAGGGGAGCGGCATATGGGGAGCTGAGTGGTGAACAGGCAGTGGGCAGGGAGGGAGATACAAAGCTCTGTTCATGTGCATTCACATGCTGTACAGTAGCAGTGGCAGGCACACAGACACACAGCAATCAGCCACCTCCGGTTCTAGTCTACACAGACAGGTAGCACTCTGGCTATATCCAGCAATATAGTGAAAAATGTTTTTTTTAAATTTTGTTAAGACTGAAACATTTCTTTGTTATACATTAACATATGGACGTGGTTATTTTGGCAAGGAGTTGTTTATGTGTGAATTTGATGTGATAATCAGAAGCTCACATCCCTGTCACCAGAGAGGAGTTTAGAAATTGGACTAATTTGGCAAATGTGTTTTTGTCTGCTCTTCACTTAACAAAATCATTCAAATGGTATATCAACTGCTGCAGTTGTTTTTGAGAGGAAAAACCTACAGTATTTATTTCCACTGCAGGCACTAAGTCATCTATGACAATAATCTGCTCTGTTCGAATTTACCATGTAGTGCTATTTAGCAGGATCAGAAAATTCTATAGAAAATACCTGCAAACGATCGAGCAACTCAAAGCACTGTTATGGTCAGAAATAAATCGCAGTAAGGGTTAAATATTGAGCCTAACAATAACTAACAGTTTACTTTTTTTTCAGCTTTTAACCAAAACCACTGTCCTGCCCTCACCCGAATCAAGTATTTTAGTAGGCTAGATATTAAAATCTGCACTAATTTCTACACTCGAGATACAGTTGTTAACAAATCTGGCTAAGAGTAGCAGCCTAGCATCACCTCCAAGATCTTATCATAGTTATCTTATTAGATTTGTGGGGTAACAGGTTTCCACAGTGGAAGCTACTGTAGGTCTGGATGCTATCAGAGCATGAGTGCTCTGTCTTGCGGATTTGGAGATAACTGATACTCCTAACATCCTTTGCCAAAGCTAAGACTATAAGTTTAAACATCTAAACCTCAATCCTCAAAGCATTTCATCTCGTAATCTTACAAAGTGAAAACACACTATTTAAAAACACAAAATAATGAAAGCTATACGCAACTAAGGTCTATGTTGACTGGTGGTGAACGTGCTGAGTCTTTGCCAGGAACACGCAGCTTTAGGCTGAATTTAGGCTTTAGCATGACATTGTGTGCAGCCAATAAGTACAAACTAAATATGTACTGTATATAAAACCCCATTTACAGGGATCCCTTTTTCATACGTGTCAGCTGGGAATATTAACAACTCAGCCCACAGATGTATTTTCAACCAACTCATTGAGCTATTTTTCGCTTAACTTGCCAGCTATAGCTGCTATAATCTGTCTGTGGCAAAAAGGCTAGGAATGTTAAGCCACCTTTTGTCTACCTTGGTCTGTTAAAAAAAAAGAAAACTGTTTCTAAAATGATGAAGTATTCAGGAAAGTAAATCTGCCACAGTTATCATTATGAATAATGAATGAGAATGAAATTATTATATGGATGTATTTTTGACAGAGATCGGCTTTGGGCCATCACAACATACATGGAAGCCACTGGAGATGATCTTGCTGCTGTTCTATTGTATAAGTGACACACTAACACACTCTGTCCCTCAGTCTCGCACACACATAGACAAACACGCACAATGACCAGAGGCCCCAGCACTGGGCCACTCAGGGGGCTTGATGTTAATGACAGGGTCTGTGGCTGGGCTGAACTGTACAGCTGGTCCCAGCTGCCCTGTGGGGCTGCAACACAGGGACAGAAAAGAGACATTTGAAGACAATCGTAGGGATGAGTGAAATTATGGAGATTAGAGACAGTGAGAATACAATAACAGTATAAGAATAAAAGCATCGTGAAGGTGAGCGAGTGTGAAGGGGGGAGGTTAAGTGCATGTTTGAGGACTGCCAGCATAATATGTGAAGGTCAGTGCAGCATTGCAGGTGGGGGAAGAATAACAGGGAACAGCGAACAGCGCTTCGTATAGAGACCTTGGTCTTTCAGCTTAAAAGTCCATATTTAAACATCCATCCACATCATTACTGCGCTGTCTCATCAGCCAACCTGTTTACATGTCTCCACAGTGTGGCATTTGAAAGGAGCTATTGTGCGTCTCCCATGGTTCAAGGCATTTCATTAGGCATTGCATTTGCTGTACCCTTGGAGTTATTTTATTTTATTTTTTCAATAGAGTATTCTGTACAGTACGCACAAAGTGGCGGTAACCATGGTTACGCAATTAAATGAAGTAAGACCTTTGGCTGAGGCTGATTGTTACAAAGGAAGACTGCATTACAGTCACTGTTAACTTTACAAGAAAGCGATTTAGAAAGTGTGAATTCTTGATACAAATGTATGGAGATGCATTTTAACTGGTAGTTCTTGAATAGATATAAAGGGGAGCGAGAGGAGGGAGGGTTGGATTATGTGGATATGTTGTGTGAGGTTGGGCGAATGTGAATGTGCGTGTTTTGTCATGATGCATTATAGTTTCTCCTCAGGAACACATGGCAAGGTATTTACCAAGCCATCTGCTAAAATTGCCCGGCTGAATTGAGCTGACGTCCAGTTGCTAAGGAAATGGATGCTTTTCAAAAGGGCCAGCCAGTGTTGCACACCTGTCATTGTAAAAGGACCCAGTCTGCCTCTCTTTCTCTTTCTCTCTCTTGCTCGCTCGCTCTCTGCCTCTTTCTTCATCTCTTTATGCTCATGTGTCTGAAGCTCATCAGTCACATCCTGCAGTCAGATGTGATGAGTGTTCCTGCCTCAAAGAAAATCACTATTATTCCGTTTTTATGATTCAGTGCACTTGCCTGTATGTTTGCCTCTGTTGTATGTTTTAAGTGTAGGCCTCTCCGCTTGGTAGCGCCGACTCTATGTCATTGATTTCTGCTTTGAATTACAGTAAAGCACGAGATGATTAAAACAGTCTGATAAATGAGCTGACATGGATCAGCGCAGTACAAAGCATGACAAATACTGGGCTGAAAAGTGAACGTGAAAAAAGAAAGGGGGCACCGTGCACTTCAGCACAGTTGGGGCACGTCAGCGAGCAGGTGGTTATGATTGCTTTAGTGTCACAGTCCTACGGCCCGCGGCTACACACTTTTCCCAGAAGAAGTTAATGCAGTTGGAGAAGTGTGTCTGGGGCTCGTGATGAGTTTCAGCGAAACGTGGCTGTGGGGCAGGGCTCGACCTTCGGAGAGAAGCTTTGTCATCTCGGCCCGAGCGCCACGTCCCCGTCCGGGTGACACCTATAAAGGTCACAACGGGGGCAGATTTCTGGTCATAAATCAACAAGGTAACTTGGGACGTTGTGTCCTTTTGGTCCCAATTCCGCTGTCCTGCTTGGGCCTTGCCCTAGATTCAGGAGGAATGATATCATACAAGATGGAGTGATCCAACATAAACCGAAAGTTTGAAATATGTCTTTTCCCGAGAACTCGGAGAGATGTGATCCTGTGCCGAGAGTGGGGAGCTTTGTGAGTCGTGGGTTTAACTGCTGTGAACGCTGCTTGTGTAAAGTATTTCCTTGGATTAAAGTGCACATACTTCATACAGTGTATACAAAACATCAGAACCATTGGCTTTGCATATGAAGTCCTCTTCAAACATGAAGTGAGGAAATAGACAGAGGGAGACATTAGAGAGACAGACTGCATTTGACTATAAAATTGCCCAGTTTCCATTCATATGAATGGGAAAATGGTCTCAGACTTTCTGACCCCACTGAATCTAAGTATTTTTCAGTATTTGTTATTTGACCTTGGCTGCTGTGCTCTGAAATTACAGTAATAACCCAAAGCTCTCAGTCCACACTGGTCATTGTCGTTGCCTCCTCAAAGCAAAAACACAACTGTGATGAATGAGTTCTTGTCCTTGGAACTTGGCTACATACAGTAAGGTGAATATCCAAGTGCAAGATCAGAGCTTTTGCTTTGCCTTTGTACTTAACATTAGCTTTTGTATTCTACTCTCTACAGTATATTATTACTTTACCATAACAGGACCATCAGCCATCCATTAGTGAAATATTAATATGCATATCAGGAGGATAATTGCCCTCACTGCCGTCATCACCTAGACACCATGTGAACTTAGAAACAATCCGTCCTGTGTGTTCGCCACGGAACAAAAGAGCCTTGGATGGAGGAGGAACATCTTCATTTCCCTCACAGAATACATTAGGCCTGTAAGTGGGGTTTGGTTATTGCCGATGCCTGCGTTTGCGTTGGGCACCTGGGATTCTCCAGACCTGTTTGATGTGGCCCTTTTCAAGCACTCTGATCATCCTGTTAAATTGCAGCTAATGGACAGGGCCTGCCACTCGGAGAGGCCCAGACAACGGGGGGACAATTTAGTGACACACACACACCTGTCCTTTGTAGTTGAGCGAGACATTGTGTGCACAGGCGCATTAGTCTCTGCGGTGCTCATACAGGCACTTTGTGAGCTGCAGTGTAGCCAGAGCTGCCATTTAGGCCTGAATAACCCCAGGTGCCATTACCTTGGGTACCTGAGTATCAACCCCCTCCCCCCACCCCCCACCTCCACACACACACACAATCTGACCAAACAATACAGACAACCAGGGGTGAGGGTGTTTGTACATATGCTTGTGTGTGTTATATATTGTGTGACATCAGTGTTTGTGTGACTGCATGTACACAGTGGACTGTCTTTTTCACTAGGGGGTAGGGCTGCTGCATAGCTGCACCTGTCCCTTCAATGGAATCCCCTCAATGGGGAATAAAAGAATGGGGGGAGGTGATATTGCCGAGACGGACCACGTTTTCCATTGTGTCACATATTGGTTTTTTCATCATCCCAAAAATGTTCAGTAGTCCTTGGTTGATTTTAATATTTTTTCTTTCACGATCAGCAGGTTCTCCTTTTTTTTTTTTTTTTTTTTTTACCGCAGCTTCATGTGAGTTCTTTTTTTTTTTTTACTTCTACGGCATTCTGAATAAGACCTTAATGCATTAAAATATTCAAAATGCTTTCAGTGCTCCACATACTTACATTTTTATTAAGATTGCGGGTCAAATTTATGATTATCTTAATGAAAAAACCCTTTTTATAATATTCAAGTGTTCGCCTGAGACCCTGACATGTCAAATGGGCTTTTTTTTTTTTTTTTGCTTATTTTAATTATGTATGAAGTGTTTGCAGAGTTCTGCAGCCGTGACATTTCTGCTAATTGGCAAAACCTTTAACCGAGCAGAAACTCCTGATCCTGCTCCTGATCTGTAACAGTCTTTTTAAATTAGGCAGAAATAACGCAAATTATTATTCCTTCAACAACAAGCAAACAATAAAAAAACAACAACCCAAAAATAAAAAAACAAAACCAAGGCCGGAGTAAGGAAATCGACGCCGCTCACACAGACGCACTGCGGGCTACTTTTCTGAAGTGTGCTGGAACAAATAAGCGAGCAGGTAACTGAGCAGAACCTTTGAGAAATGTCCGAGGCTTGGCTCCAAACCAAGCCCAGATTGAATGGCACCTAACAGTTTTAAATCAAGTCTGTGTGCCCAGCATCTGATGTGGGAGGGACTGGGAAAGGCTTTCTGTGAGCGCACCGGGAGATTTTTATATTTGAGCTTAGTATGTGTGTGTGTGTGTGAGAGAGAGAGAGAGTGTGTGTGTGTGTGTGTGTGTGTGCGTGTGTGTCCGTGTGTGCGTGTTTGTGTTTGTGTGGACAATGACAGTATCTGTTGTGCCAGAGGAACTGATGAGCAGGTGGTCTGAGTGGGATTCGGCATACTCTCTCTCTCCCTCCTATTCACACTCATCTCTCTCTGCTTCTGTATTTGCGCGTGTATCTGTCTGTCTCTCTCTCTCGGGCGGTCTCACTCTCTTTCAGCTTTTCTAGTTTCCTTTCATTTTTGTTTGTTGTATATGTGAATCATCCTTTACTGTGCTGCTCAGGCCCAGCGGAAACTAATGCAACTCACTTTTAAATGATATCGGAAATAGTGTACGAAGCAGCGGGTCGGGCAGAAATATTGAAAATATAATGAAATAGAGTGAAGGACGTGTGTAGGAAAGTACACTCTGTGGACATGACATGTAATATGGGAGTTTTGACACCTGTGCTTGAATGTATCTTTGATGTTGCCATGAATAAATCATTACAGGAACTCTCCTCTTCGATTACAAAGGCAGTGCAATGTTACATGACTCAGAGGACTCTGGACAATACCCTTCTCGCCCCCTACCCCATCCACACACACACACACACACACACACACACACACACACACACACACACACACACACATGCATACTTTACATACCATCACTAACCAGATGTCTGCGTCTATTGATTGCTCCAGTGACATGGTTCAGTGACGTTCCATTTAGCTGATGTGAACACACAACACACTCTCTGTCCACACACACACACACACACACACACACACACACACACTGAAACACACACATATCACAGGCCACACGCACACACATAAGCACACACTCCAGCAGCTCAGGATAATACACTGTACGGTGTGCCTTGCACCAGTGTTCATGCTAGGTCTAATATGACCCATATGTTCGTGGCGCTTTGTTGACCAGTTTGGACAGAGACACAGTGTTGAGTATCAGCACCGTTCAGAGGATCAGGTGGTGGATCTGCAGCTGAAGCTTCACAGGGACACGGTGTCCCATGTCCCATGTCCTCTGTCCTTCTGTTCTTAGCTACAATTTAATTTGACCTGAGTTTTTACATTTTCTAACTACTTCACCCATAGTTATACATCTACATTTACTTGAGAGTTGCCAGTTTCTGTGCAGATTACAGTTTTACACATGCATTCTTTCATCAATTAAAACATCTAATACTGAAACCCCTTATCAGACCATGGAACAGTTAAAGCAGATATCAGTGGAATGTTTTTGTTAATATAAGTCCTAAATAGTCCTATTTTCCGTCAGCAATCACTTACATCAAGTATTTCAGCCTAAACGAGTCTCTCCGTCACTCTGCTCTGCTGTAACCCGAGGAGAAAATTTTCCTTGTGGGATACAAGTGTTATCCAATGAGGGGAGAGAACGGCATGAAGGGCTGTGTGTGCAGCCAAGGGATGCGCGTGAATGTGGTGACGTAGCACGAGGACCAATTGATGCCTGACAAGGGCGGGGGCTGCTAACTCATGGTGCGTTCAAGGAAACTCGTACTTTGTGTTTTTCCTTCCTGTGAAGTCATACCAGTTCGATCTGGTACGAGTTCACGGGTCGGAAGTTACGAGTGGCCGTTATAGGGAACTTTCACAGACAACAGGACGGTAAAAACACGAGCTACGGGTTACCTGGAACGCTACCAAGTCGTAGTTGTGACTTGAAGCTGTAACTTACGGTTTCAAAAGCCTGCCTTGAACACAGCATTAGCCGAAACGGCCGTGCCACTGATATCTGCTTTAAAATTAGGTTACTTATCCTTTGATCGATCTGATAGGTCCTGATTGAGAACACAATTTTCTAAATTCTATATAAGAAGTGTCAGTATAAGTTTGGAAATGTAAGTATTGTCTTGACATGCTATGTGCCTTAAATAAAGTTGACAAATAAAGTTTTTGAAAACAATTTGCATTAGCTTACTGTAGAGCTTTGGTACACAGCTGAAATGATTAGTTGATCAGTTGATTCAGTGACTGACAGAAAAAATAATCTTGGTTAATCATTTGTTCTATTACTTAAGTAACTGTGGAGATTTGCTACTTTTTTTTTCTTACGTGAAAGTAAACTAAATCTTTTTTTATAGATTTTGGACTGTCCGATGATGTCACTGTCTGATGGATTAACGATGGTTTATTGGTTAATTCAGATGACAATCAGCAGATGCATTGATAATGACAGTAATCTGTGTTGTTGGTGTGTTTTCATATAAAACCTCTTGGCTGCACTTTCGTCTGGTTTTGCTATACTTAAAGGTTGTGGCCATTAATGTATTGTATACGTGGCACATTGTGGTCATGCCGTGTCGGCACTGATGACTGAGCAAGATGTGAGCTGAGTAATGCTGATGGTTAATGACTGATGTGTCATGAATTATAAATAAGAGAGGTGAGCTTTCTGCCGTCCCGTGACAAACATTCCTGCAGGAACATTGAAGCATCGGGGTCTCAGTCTCTAGTCTCGCTATTGTGTGTGCAGCTACACTGGATATGATGTGAAGGATGTGTGTTCACTGTAGCAAACCGTTTTTCATTTCCCTCTCTATCACTCCGACTTGCATCAGCCTAAGGCAAGAAAAATGACAGCCAGTTTAAAATATGCAAATATTTTAGGAATTAGGGGCTTGATTTGAATAATGATGTGAAACGATGAACTCGTTTTGACTGAAGAGGAAGAGACATGGTTACTGTGGTCCACTGTCCTTTCTCATTAGCCACAGCACATCAAACCTGTGTGCGTGTGTTTGGATGTGAAGTACAAACCTTCAGTCTTCCATCATGGCTCTTTAATTAAGGAGTATTTTTCTGCAGTTTGTTGTCAGTTCTTTATTAGTTGTGGCACCACAACTGAAACGCTCAAACCCAGGGAAGAGCCTGGTCCAGGGAGTGGGAGTAGAGTAAAACTGCAGACTGGACCGTGGACGTACAAATTCATCTGAAACATTATCTTTTTTTGTTTGTTTGTTTTATCTCCTGCTTTAATCTTACATGAAAATCTGCTACTGTGGCTCCGTCTCATCATGTATGCCTTTACGCTCTCAGCAGATATTTAATTGAAAGCTTCACTCAGATGAATTTGTAAATAATACTTTTTAATGGAACTAGAAAGCGTGAGGGAATTTATCATTCATGTTTTGATACATGACTGTAATCTGTTGATAATTTCCATCAGGGTTGGAGAACTTGTTAATATTTATTGGCTGTTTAGTTAAGTCATAAACCGTAGATCAATACAGGGTGCACTTAAGAAAATGAGATAAAGGATTTATTTTCATTGGTATTGATTATGAAGTCTGGCAGAGAGAGCGTGGGGGAGGGGAGCTTTGAGCTTTATACTCTCGCAACTATTTGAATGACTTGTTTTTTTTGATGCTTTAATCATTTAAATATTATCATTTCGCTTTTGATCAGTTTCAACAAAGCTTTTCACTGTAGTTTGATTATATAATATTTATGTTGTGATGCCAGAGACATTGTGTTGTTCAGGTTGTCAATCAGTCTGTGTCACATTAGTGGATTCAATGAGGAACACACTGAAGGAATTTTTTCCAACATGACTTCTCAAAACACAATTCAGGAATTCATAATTGTGGGTAAGTTTATTTGTACAGCCCATTTTTACAAACAGTTTGTCATACACCTAAAACCTTTAAAGTCTTCAGTGCAAATTTTATACAAATATGGAGAGACGGGTGTGAACTATAATTTGGCTGGAGGAGGCGACAACCATGAGGCAGTAATTCTAGTTTTTCCTTATAACAGTATAATTGTAAAGGATGTGGTTTTCAGTTAGAGACTTCTAAATGAATTTACATTGTGGCCCGCCGCCCACACATGTAATATAAAGAAGGTGCATGTCTAGCAATGTATGTGTGTGTGTGTGTGTGTGTGAGCATGCACATGTGAGGATGATGATGTAGAATGATGATAACTGTGTGTTTTTGGTGTTTGTTAGTGTGTTTGTCCTCCTCCTACTCGTGCACACATGCAGGCCCGAGTGTGTGTCTGCATTTGTAATTATTCTGTGAACTGAACTGTGTTGTCCATTGACCAGTGCATAGCAAGCCATGCCTTGGCAGGTGTGGGATGTTACTGAAGTCCTCATCCCGCCTGTTAGCTAGCCAGTCATCCACCGGCTCAAACAGTCATCAAACCAGCCGGTCAGTCGTCGAAGCAGCCAGGCAGCCAGGCAGGCAGCGAGCACACAGAGAGGCAGAACACAGCTGTCTGAGCAGGCCTCCATTATCTAGCACTATCTATTGATTCACCCTGTGGGATTTTTCCTCTTTGGCATGGGATCATCTGTGAACACACACCAACACGGCAACACCCAGCCCTACGTACACACACACACACACACACACACCAACGGACGCATGCACACCTTCACACATGTATGCACAGATGCAACACATTCAAAAAATGGAACGCACACACTTGCCCCACCATGTGCTGAGATCAATAGCCGAGGGGGGGTTGGGGGGGGGGGGGGGACTGGGACCTTTTTTATACTTCTTATATTTTATTTCATGCTCTCTTCTTCTGATACTGCGGAGGACCCCCACTCACCCCGCTGGGTGCTGCTGCTGTGCTGTTGTGTTTTCTCTAATTATAGAGCATGGCAGTGGGCAAGGACCCATAAAGAATATTTCTGATGTTAGAATGACTTTGGCTGCTTGCAAATCAGATAATGTCAAAAGGATTAACAAATGACTTGTGTTTTGATTGTGTCTTCACCATAGGTCTTATTATTATCCTTTTTTTGTGACATTTTGTTGTTTCTTGCTTAATTTCACTGGAGTGATATGAGGATGATGCAGGAAACTCATTTGCAGTGGGCATTGAATAGCTGTTTTGGTTTTTTTTTGTTTTTTTAAATTGGGAGTTTTCAAAGGCAAATGAATTTTATTTGATATAATTATACTACCCGATAACGCTCAAAACAAACATCATGCCGTTACACGAGACACCACACAGAAATAACATGTTTGCGTTTGGTATCCACCCACATGTAATTGTATGGACAACCCCAGCAGTTTCTTCATCAGCGGGTGTAGACAAACAAACCAACAGATACAGTATGAGCAAGTGTAAACTCCAGATGATCATATGATTAATGTATTGGTCCTATGCACGCACTCTTCAGTATTATTGCCAATAAATAATGCATGAGCCCCAGCCTTTGTTTATGGTAAGATGTAGTGCATGGTCTTGAGTATTCTGCTTTCATGCCAAGCGATGCCTCTCAGTACAACATGCTTCTCCATCCTCTCTTGCCTCCTCCTCTCCTCTTACCGCATGTACATGTATATACTGTGTTCTGCTCGTCTTGTTTCTCTGCAACTCATGCTCACGGTGCTGCTGGCAGCCGGCTAAACAAGGCTTTGAGAGCAGGAGGAGGAAAAAAAAAGTTAATGAATAATAACAGCCATTAATCTGTGATGGAAAACATCTTTTCATATGAAAATCTCCAGGTTGATCTCCCAATCCCACCACATTGTCAATCTGGAATATGGAGGCCCTAGAGGGAAAGGCTCTGTAATCTGCTCTTAATCTGGGTCCCCCCCTCCCCTCCCCTCCTCTCACACAATATCGTCAGCAGCAGCTGTTTTGTGCGCTTCACTTGTTTTCATCACTATGGATTGTCTTTGAATATCACTCTAATATTTAAAGTGTCTCTCTCCTGAGATTGTCTCCAGAGATGATAGGACAAGTGTTTAGGGCTATTGTACAGAAGGAATGTGTACTTGGCCAGCCTGTATCTAATTTGGAAATTATAGTGATTACGAGCTAAATATAAAAACCCAGGATTTTGAGGCTGTAAGAGGCCTGCAGCGAAGGCTTACTGTATTGTCTGCCAGATGCGCACACACACATACACACACGCACTACACACACACAAACACACACACTTACAGATACACACATGCAATCGCACGAACACGAGCACGCGCGCACAATAAAGGAGAAAGCCGTCTGATGCGCTAAGTGCTGTTGTTTTCTGCCGAGTGCGTGTCAGCCTCCGTCTCTGCCGTCCTCCCTCTTCGCTCCCGTTCTTCTTCCTCGATCCGTCCGTCCGTCTGTCCGTTGGAGAGGGAAACATTTGGAGCTGCGCCGCTAAAAGCCTGCGAGCCGAGGGGATGCGGGGTGCCTCCTCGGGCTCTTAGTCCACTCTGGACTTTAAATGGAGCCACACACATGATGGCTAACAGATGTTAGCCAGATTACACGCAACATGGGCCCAAGCTCGCCTCAACTGCCACTGTCTGTTTGCCTCCACTCAAATGCTCCGGGTTTGAGTCCCCCCCCCCTCTCCCCCCTTGTCTATCTGCTTCTCAGTCATATCCAGTGGTTACAGGGTGATCTGCAGGGTCATGGATGCTCTCTAGTAGACCCCTGCTTGCCTGCTCTGAGGGTAGTGAGGGTAGTGCATGTTTGTGTGTGTGTGTGTGTGTGTGTGTGTGAGGAGGAGGAGGGGGGGTGGGTGGGTTTTATTGTTAGGAAAAGGGGAGCGTGACGAGAGTCTGCTGTGGATATAATTAATAGGCCACATGCGGCTGCACCAAATGTGTCACAGTGAGGGGAAATCAATCGATGGAGTCTGCCGGCATAAAGGATGTGTGTGTGTGTGTGTGTGTGTGTGTGTGGGTGGTGGGGGAGTAGTTGAAGGGAAGGATGGAGGGGGAGGGGCAGGAGGAGAAAGTGGAGTGGGATACAGGAGCAAGACCCAAGAGGAGAATGAAAGAACGAGATGAAGATGTGAGGAGAGACAGAGGGAGACAGGGAGAGAAGGGAAAAGAGACTCTGGGGGGGAGAGAGAGAGAGAGAGAGAGAGCGGAGGAGTGAGAAAACGTTGCAGAGGTAAAGAGGAGGGGGCGTCGAATCTACTGTACCATCTCCGTTGGATAGAAATCACAGCCTACAGCAATATCCTGCTGAGACATTTGACATGGAAATTCATGACCGTGTCAATATATGGACATAACGTAGATCTAACACATACATCACCGGAAACTCCCCAGCTGCGTATTTAGCAGCTGCTTTCATCCCGTCTAACTCGCTGTGAGTCCACACATTCAGTATGGAAGTCACAACCATTATCGAGAACCTTTTATTCTTGCTCCGCCGCAGATATCGCCGGTGCTTTTTGAACTAATTGCGACAAAATGAGGGAGCCTACAGTAAATGCGGCGGTGGCGGCGTCGACTCGCCACCCAAGAAGTGAGATAGCCTCGGCTTCTCAGGGCCCAAACTCTGCAGTTGGCCTGTTTTTAAAGAGTGCATATCTAAGTTTGGAGGCAGGGGAGGAAATCAATGAAGATAAGAGTTGGATAGAGAGCTGTGTGTTGAACAGGCTGGCAGCAGATTGAGAGAAGCAGCCTGTCACCAGCTGCAGGGCCCTCTCTCTGTGTAATAGTGTGTGTGTGTGTGTGTGTGTGTGTGGGACACAGGAACACATCACCGATAGTGCTGCCAGGCGCCAGACACCCGTAGATGAGACAGGGGGCGTTATCGCAGACTGCCGCCGCCGTTGCCCTTGGAACGGGAAGTCGTGTGGGTAGGAGCACACAAAAAGCACATCTGCACGCAAATCCGTAAACTGACATATATGTAACGCACATGTAATGTATACACAACAAACACAGACATGAGCTGGATTTAAGTTCCACCTCCACCTGTTCATTTTTGTGAGCTGTGGACAAATGAAAATGAGCGAAACTTCACCTCAGCAGCTAATGCAGTTTTTGGGATTTTGAATATTTTGCTCAAATGGAATCCTTCCATTTCTTTTCTAACTTTTACTTAACTTGATCTCCATGAAAGAATTTGCTCGTAATGTCGCGTTGTTACAAAAGCGCTCTCTTTCATTGCTGCCCCCACAAATGAAACACGGTCTGCAAAAATCAAAGCCACTTTATTTTATTTCCTGCCTGCAGTCCTTTAATTTCATATTATTGCTTTCACTGCCAAATATGTTTCGGTGATGTTACACCATATGTAGTTTTGTAATACCCTTGGCATCCCGTTTTGAGGAACCAAAACATTTGCATAAATATTTCATAGTTAAATGCAACATATTATAATTGAGGTTATGTTATGAGTGCTCTCTGGGCTTTGCAGAAAGCTTGTGTTTCCAAAAAAATGATATTACACCACAATTTTAGGAGATGGATTTGAGATGAAAGACGCAGGCAAAATCAGTAGTTTTCAAAGTGAGGATCAAGGGAAATGGGATAAAGGCCGGATTGCTCACCGTAGTCGGACAGTGGCGCAGTGAAGAGTGTAAAAATGGCTTAAGCTCTGGCAGGAAGATGCCTTGGGGTCTGCAACATCTCCTCAACATCTCTCTGGCTTGTCACACGGGGACAAGGCAAGTTTGACATAACTCTGTCTATCAGGAGTTGTCCACTGATGGTTAAAGGGCCCTGCGTGTTTGTTGTGGGGTGTCTGGATGCTTGGATGACAGTTTCCAACACAACACAACACAACACAACACAACACAACACAACACAACACAACACAACACAACACAACACAACACAACACAACACAACACAACACAACACAACACAACACAACACAACACAACACAACACAACACAACACAACACAACACAACACAACACAACACAACACAACACAACACAACACAACACAACACAACACAACACACAACTTTATATATTATACAAATTCATACGACCAGCCTTTGTTTACACACCTTCTGAAAGCCGAATCTTTTATCCAACCCCCAAGGAGCAGCACTTCTTTTAAAGGTTGTTTCTCCATTTACTTATTGTCCTTGTGGTGTCTGCGCAAATGTAGATATCAGTTTTTGTCTTCCACACCTCAACAGTACCTATTTGTCATTATTATCAATAGAGTAGAGTAAGAGTAAGAACTGCTTTTGCTGTTTTCTTGGCCTGCTCCTCATTGCAACATGACCATGATCAATGTATAACATTTCTTTGGACTAGAGGTGAGGGATATTGGATAACCCCCGCATGAAGTGCAGTGTCATGCTGCAGTGGAACTGGACTTGCTGACGTGGACTTGCTGACGTGGAGGACCTGGAGAGCACTGGAGTTTATTAACAGTGATGGGAATAACAGCGTTATAATAAACAGCGTTATAATAAACGGCATTATAAATGGCGGAACGACCCTGGGTTTGATTCCACCCGACAGTCGCTTTGCTGCAGGTCAATCCCCCCTCTCACTTTCTCTCCCTGTTTCTCTCCAGCTGTCCTTTTAAAATAAATGCATAAAAAGTCCCCAGGAAAAAAACAAAAAAAACAAAGCTGGTTGCGGTGAGAAATTTAGCGGTGGGGGCCGCCACAAAATTCTCAATGCATTAGTTAGTTCCAGATAAATGGGATTAGGGAGAGAAGTCCAAGTAATTTGACATATTTGAGCATTTTATAAAAAAAAGTAACGCAATAACGCAATTGGTAATTAATTACTTTTATCATGTAGTAACCCTGTTAGTAACTCAGTTACTTTTTGGGGAAGTAACTAGTAACTCTAACTAATTACTTTTTAAAAGTAACATGCCCAACACTGTTTATTAATAACCTATTATCCAGAGGAGCTCGTCTGTTTTAAAATGAACTGGCTTAGATACACATTGCAAGTATTATACAATGATATGGGGAAATGTAAAAGTCAACCTAGTAATTTTACCATAAATCTCAGCAGTGGGCTCCTTAAAGCCTGCTACTGCTGACCGGAGGGTCTGAACCTTGAGGAGATGGTCCTCCAGTTCACTACATGAACCTGCCAACCCCTGCATGTTGAATTTCCATAAGTAGTCACAAATCAGACTTGAGATTTATTTCACCTCAGAGTAATCCCGTCATGTTTCTTTGCATTTTGCTGCTCCATCTGAGCTCTTTATTGGTGACAGCCACTCTAGATCAGGTGGCCGGTGGTTTGTTGGTTTTTGGGAGATGTACTGTAGGGGGGGCGGGGGCAAAGGAGCTGTCATTTGGTCTGAGGAACACACACCCCAGACCCAAAGCTGCCTGGTCTCTGAAACACCCCTCTCTGCCTCCCCCTAGTAAACAGTCCATTAGCGTAGTGCTCCAAGGTAAACATATTTACTGGCTGGTGACGGCTCGCCAGTGTGGCTCCTCAGGCCCTGTGGCAGAGGGGATTTCATTAGGCAGAGGGCAGGGGGAGAACGGAGGAAATTAATGTGCCATTCAAGATGATTTCTTTGTTTCCCATCAACATGATCACAGACAGGCCGCAGGGAAGAGATGATTTACACACACAAAGGAAAGAGACAGGGAGAGAGAGGGAGGGTAAGAGGGAGGGAGAGAAAATATCACAAAAGGCTCCTAGTGCGTGAAATGTCTTCCTTTTGGTGAAAATGCTCTTGTCATGATTTTTGTTATGGCTTGAAGTGCTGGAATTGTTTTCAATCAGAAAAGCTTTCTTGTTTGTCATTAAGGATTGGAAATGGAAGTATTTCTGTGCAAAAATCACCAACAGGCACAACAATGTAATGCAATTTTTTTCCACACTATCTACACACAGTAATCCAACCAATACGGTGATGTCCCGCGGCCTTGTTAAGAACTCGCTTCACAATAGGAGGTTTTTCTTACAGTTTGTTTTGCAACCTGGAGGATATTATTCCGTGGCCTGCCTTGTTTATTAATAACTGCGGTTCACCAATTAATTATCTGAAAAGTACATACAGCTGATGGCAGACTGCTGAGAATATGGAAGGAAAGTTTGCAGCAGCACTGCTGTGTTATTTGTTCACGCAAGTAAAAAAAAAAATAGCTTCAGTCCTGAGTGAGCAAAGTTTTATTGGATTGTTGTTGTTGATTGGATTGTTATTTTCTTGATACAGAGGATTACTCCAATGTCACTGTTAAAAAATAGTATTGATTTCTATATAGGCACAGTTTAATGCCAAATATAAAGGGCGAGAACGGTTGAAACGGTGCTTATTGACGGATTAAGTGAGATTTGAAATTCAGATTTACCTTTAAAAGACACACTCACACACACAGACACACACACACACACATAGTTAAATGCTGTCATGGCATGACAGTTGGGTCTCAAATTGTCAAATTGACAAACTGGGTGCTAGATTTAGAAGATTTAAAAACTCCATTTGTAAACGTCAAGGTTCTTATTCAAGACAGGACTTACTGATATTGCTTACCATAGTCAGTCCCTTTGTCACACTGAATCACACTGGTATAATCAAACTGAGCTGTGTCTGTATTCTCAACTCAAACTTTTATTTTTTGCAAATGCTGGACAGCTTGGTGCCCTCTGCTTTTTTTTATACCAGTGATATAGGCAGTAGGGCTGACCATGTCAACATGCACGATTATGTTAAGTAAGTTTTATATTATACAGGCACCAGGCCTTTACTCACTTCACATACACCTCATACTGTAACTTGAGCTACACCGCTAGACGTAACGTAACAACAACTACAACAACGGCGGACTTCCATCGGGTCCCTCAGATACCACGCCTGAAACACGGCCATGCGGCATCGACCGGCATATTTGTCCTTGCACGACATCTCGTGTTTAGTCGACTTATAATTTTGAGAGTTTGTTTACAGCGTGCGAGCATTCCACTCTTCCTCTCTGTTTTTTGTGTATTTGCGTGGCAGTGTTACAGCGCCACTACAGGCCTGCATACACCTGAATATTTTGTTATTTATCGCAAGTCATGTCATCATGAACAGTGTCATCGCACATTGGACATTTTGCTGCTATCATCGTGCAGGACTAATGTAGACCAACAGGATGTGACCTGAAGTGGTGTACAAAAGTGACACATACAGTAGGTTATTTATGATGACTCTACTAAGGGTGTGTGGTCATTGGAAGACCTTAATAAAAAAACAATGCCCTTGAATTATCATCAATAACATTAACCCATGGTCAGGAAAAGTGCAAAGCAGAACAAAGTCATAATTGATGATACATATAAATACAGGAGAATTTCCTGGGTAGAGTTTCTTGGCTCACCTTCATGGATGAGGATCTCCGATACGTGGGATGACCTCAGAGGAGAACCACTTTTTCTTTGAAAGGAGCCAGGTGAGCTGGTTCAGGCATCCAATTACTGTAGGGTGTCACCAGGACACCTTGGGCTTTTTTTGCACATTGGACGACATCCAGACTCTCTCAAGATGGCCTCAGATTCCCATAGACTGGAGTGGAGAGCATGCGGGAGAATAGGATGACGGCACTTAATCTGTTTTGTCACCTTGCCAGTGGAATACATACAGAGGTGTGGCCTGGGGTCACATGACCGTAATGTTGACTTGGTCTTTAAAACCAATGACTCGTGACTTCACTTGTACTTGCGTGTTTTGATTTGAAAATACTTGATATCTTGGAGAATACAGTATGTTATTTAAAAGGTGTGCCCTGAATTAGTTCCTTTATGTAATCAACTATTATTAACAAGGCAACACTTACATGTACATTCCACATTGTTTCCGCTGTAGAGAGTTTGGTTTCCCTCCCACTTGTACCTTGACGTTCATCACGATGACAAATCGGCCTCTAAATTAGATGGCCACATGCTGCAATCTGCCACAGCAAAACAGTAACATTTCATAACCTTAACATTACTCACTTCATTGAAATGAAATGGTTTGTGTAGGATTGCCAACCAGTAGCTGTGTTTGGAGCCAGAGCCCTCATCTTCAATTCATGCAGGGTTTTATGAGTAAAGCAGATCCTTTATGAGTAAAATATGAATAAAATATGTAAGAATTACTAATACAACAATTTAAAAAGACCCTTCTACTTTAAGTCCTGCATTTCAAAAGTTGAACATAGTTATGTGTTGTTAGAAAATGCACATTAAGTATTAGATTTAAAGTATTTCATTGAAACAGCTGCTGACATAGCATGTATGTGTGATGTACATCCATGAACTACAACCCACCATGTTCTCCTCCCTCTCTCTGTTTTTCCTCTGTTTTCCCTCCTTCCATTCAGGTCATATTCAGGGTTGTATGACACCTGTGAGCGATGTGCCGGGTGACATGAGCTGCATATAAATGACTCGCAGAAAAACATGCCCCCTTTTTTATTTACACACACACACACACACAGACCCACACACACACACACACACACACACTGTATTTTCAGATGCCCATCTCGCTGTGGCTAGGAGGCAGTTTTATGTAGCTGGTGACCTTAGACTGTGGAGCAGGTGTTTAGGGTCTGATAACATCATGACAGAGAGTACAGGTGTGACTACATACAGACAGGAAGGACACACTCGCACGCCCACACACACACGCTCACACCCACATGCACGCACACACACATATTGTATGTCATATTGGATGGCACGGCTCTTTGTTCACTGACCAAAAGACAGTAACGTCATAGCGCCGGGGATTATACTCATGTTTGGATACAATGTGCATACAGCTGTGAATGAATAAAACCTATTTGAAATAAAACTACTGAATGGATGGATGTGTTCTACCCAGTACTCAATGTAAGCCTTTATACAAATATGCATCTGCGTTATACAAACAATGCAAACATAATTAATTAACAGTGATTATTTGGACAATGTGTTTACTTCCTGTGGAATCCAAAGCATTTACATACATGTCACTCTCCCAATGGTAAATCAAACATATATTAAGTTTTCTACCCATTGAAAATTTCAAATCCAGTTTATCTTTCTGTTGGTTCCAGTTGAAAATGATCCCATGATCCACACACACACATTCTCCCTCCATGGCAGCAGTGTTTGAACATGTGTGTGTGTGGGTCTCTATGTGCAGTGGCCATGCATATCTAAGAACCTAAAGATAAATGTCAGCTCTCGCTCCGTCCACGGGGGGAGACTTGTCCTCTGCACCATCATGTGGAGAGAAGCAGTACAGCAGTGACTTCATTGACATTCCCCTCATAAAGGCAGCGGCTAACCCGGCCTCAGAGAGTAATCCTTCTTTTTCCTGAGACGTGGGCAGGAAGAGGGACAGAGTGTAAAGCTGATCGATTTGATCCTAACCAGGAAATTGTACATGTGGTGCTGAGGCAAAGAGTTTGTCCGCCACGCTGCCGTCCAATCCCACACTCGCACCCTCAGGATGGAAGCTGCTTTTGTATAGCATCAAACTGTGAAAAGATGTTCATGAATGTAAACTATAACATAAAGTGCTTAATTTTTTTTCTTGTCTTCTTCTTTTCTTTCTTTCTTTCTTTTTTCTTTTTTTTTTTTAAAGGTCCTAGCCTGCGGGGTGATGTTTTGTTGATATCTAGCAATGCCCAAGGTACAGCCTTGATAAGGACTGATATACAGACAGAGAATGTTTTGTCTCTCCAGTTCTCATTGAGCATGACAGAGAGGATTTCAGAGAGACTGCACTGCCAGATGGGAGATTGTTCCTTCATGGGTATTGTCTGCGAAACGCCTCGGAATATGTCAGCTTTATCTGTGTTAAAACATACCAAACATTTTTGCATGCGATACTGTGGTACCGAAGCTATAGCCTCTCCCATCTGTGCCGTTGCAAACTGTATCTCGGTCCTGCAGCATCCAGTACACAAGGCAGAAATAACTCCACTGATCTGAGGAGAAGGCTGCCACTGCCAAATTTGTGATACGTAAATGTGTGAAATATTGTGATATTGAGACATGGTTCCAGATAGATTATGTTGTATCAGTGAGCTGTGTTTTATCCGTCTCCCCACTGCTCTCTCCTGCTCGCTCTCTCCCTCTTTCTGTCTCTCTATCTCATTCACACACACATACACACTGACACACATAATGCTCTATCATTTCCCTCATCCCATGCAAGAGGTGTGAAAGGCAAATATATGCTCTCCTTCACTGTGGACATAATACTGAGGTCATGAATGGAATGTTAATGAATGTTTTACCACATACCTCTATCAGTGCACACACATGCGCACATACAGAATCGCACTCGCGCACCAGGATTTGCCGAGCGAGTACCAACCTAGCCAAAACCATAACAATACACTATTTCAAATATGCATTCCTTTGCGAGAGAGAGTGGGTGTTATTTTTTATTTTTTTTACAGACCACGGCAGCTCGCTTTGACTCGTATGTTGTGCTGCAAGAACCTGAAACAAAAAAAAAAAATTCTGACAAAAACACTGACCAGCTAGACAAAAGAGGCAAAAAAAAAAAAAATCCAGCTGTATAGCTACGCTGCTCCGTTTTTTCTTCTGAACACCACCCGTGAACTTCAAATCCGTGTCACGTTGGGAATTGCAATAGGGGGAAACAAGGGAGGAGGGGAAGGGGGGCGCAGAGGGTGTGGGAAGGAGAGGCCGTGGCTCGCAGATCAAGAGGCTGTGTTTGAGTATCTTATCGGGGCTGTCGCCAACTCAACCTGGCTCCATTGACTTTGTGTAGGGATTAGAAAGGCCCACAGCGGCTGATTATTTGGGTGAGTGAGCGGTTCTGTGTAAACAAACATTGTGGCCGGGATTGTTCCAGTCACAACACGGCTGGTCGGCCCCTGACAAACCACACACACACACACACACACACACAGACTAACATGTGGAGAGTACACACACTGTGGTGCATCATGCTCTCCTTGTGTGTCCTGATGGATATGGATCGCTGTTTCTATCACCTCTTTGCTGGTATCAATGATAATTCCTCCCAGTCGAGGATTCTCAGTTTAAATTCCGTCTCACAAAAGAGGAGGACTCCAACTCATTTGCTTCAAAGCTTTTTTGAAACATAAAAGATGTAACTCAAGGTATTACGGACGTATTATGACTTGGAGTTGATTCCTATTTGTTCCTTTTCAAAGTGAAACATGCTGAAAGATGGCAAACCAGACTGAAGCTACTGTAACCAATAACTGTTGGCATGTGTACAGTTGTTAAAGCCAAGAGGCATATTGGGGGTGAAGGGAGTCTAGCAACTGTAAGAAAAAAGAGTATTATTTTAACAACAGCACAATAACATTATGCTGAGCAGATGGGATACGGTGCAAAGAAAGAACTTTGAGAAAAACATTTATTTTTAAACCCAAATCCTCTGTGAGACTCTTGGTTTATTTTTACCGCAACCTTTCACTGTGCATTTTTCTGTCCTTCTTTTTTTCTTTTCCTTTTTTTTTTTTTACACAGGTAGAGTGAGAAGCGCCCGTGAAGGGGCTGTGAAGTGTGCTGCATCTCCAGATATCCATTCCAGATGCTGGCTAGACTTGGTGGAGCCGGGGCCTGTTGTACTGGGGGCTAGATTTAGTTGTCTTTTCCTCCAGGTGTGATGCCTCATGCTGATCCCCCCCACATGTTCCATGGGTCTTATCCAAACACGCCAGGGCTGGTGACAGCGCCGGTAGGCCTGCCCTCCCTCCCTGCCTGCCTGCCTGCCTGCTTCTCTCCACCCACCCACACTGCAGCAGCAGCAGCAGCAGCAGCAGCAGCAGCAGCAGCAGCAGCCAAACAGTCCTTGTTCTCTTACCTGTCATCAGAGCCGCTGCCATGAACATCGGTGCCGAATAAACCTGAGAGGCCTCCTTTTCCTTTGAGCAGCTTTTACCCTTTTATTTAGGCTTTTCCCACTTCTTCAGACCCTCTGTCTCCTCTCCAGGTTTGAACCTCTTTGACGAGGGGTTATGTTCACACTGCTGCTCCACAGGCCCTGCTTGCAGTGCAGGCTGGGCTAGGCCAGTTGTTGCTCTAGTAACTCAATCGTGCTCAACAGTGATGTAGCACGTATTAAACTTGTCATATTTCAAGCCTGGTCAGTTTTAGGACGATAAGCCATCAGGGAGCGTTAGGAGGTTAAAAAAAGCAAAGTGGAGTGGAAAAAGAAAACAGAAGCTCTGCTGTTTTGTGTATTTGTTCCCCAGCTGAATGTTCGGCGTCTGTTTCCATTAAAAGTGTGGGTGAGCAAAAGTCACTCTTTATCCCACTGTAAACTAGGCTGACTGAAGGTCTCTCATTTCGCAGGCGTTTTTTTCTTCACATCATGACTCCATTCTTCCATGGCAAAATTAAGATTTACCTTTTAATGTACATAAAGTCCTCAAGTTTTTTTTTTTTTCCAGGGGAAGAAGAGATAGATGCAATGGGGGCAAACATTATTAGCGAGCCCACACAAAATATGTTGTCTCATGGCTCGATTTGGACGCCTTCCAGCTTTGGCATAACCGAGGATTACATATTTATGGGAACAAGAAACAAGCATCCTGATTGAAACATGATGGCCTTTATTTCTTTGACAGGAATCTGCCTTGTTTTATTACTATTACAACAAATACTGAGCTGATTGATTATTTCTTTCCACTTGAAGTTCTTAACACTGAGAAAATGTTTGAGATCTGAGCTGCAGAATTAATCAGAAGGCAGGAGTACGTGTTGTTTTGAATGATGAAGTCAACAGATTGAAATTAATCTATTGACGACTTTTCTACAGAAGCTTTGAAAATGAAATGAAATGAAATAGTTTTTCTTTACTAAATCCATTAATCTATTGAGAGCCCTCCAAGGCTCTATAGCATTAAGAAACCACATTTTAACTCAGATCATGCAGACATGGGATCGTGTAGTCGGGTTGTGTGTGTGTGTGTGTGTGAGAGCGGTCTTGCGTCGTCATAACTTTGCTGAGACACTTTGAAACTCCCCATGAGCCAAAGCAATGTAAATGATTTCCTGATGTTGAAGCCATCACTGCTGTGATTAGACACACTGAATCAAGATTTCAGCTTATAAACTGCCTGGATCGTCCCCAGAGCTCGTTACAAAACACACAGACGATGGTAACTCTTGTGTTTTTGTGCAGTTGTGCAGCGGGAGAAACTGACTATGATGTGATTTCATTGTTTTTACAGTATAAGTACAACCGCTCTGTCCTCCAGCTGGATGATGGAGGGCAAAACACATTCAATACATGGCGAGCCCAATGCAAATAACACAGTCATCTGTATCTTATCAAGTCATTTTCTCATCAAGTCTTGACCAACATCTCATAATATTGTAATTGCCCCTTGGGGGTGATTAATATGTTGTGTCAAACAGAATCAAATGCCTGGCAACTTTAGCTTAATATGATGAGTGCAACAAATGTCAGGAAGCTGTGGTTTGGTTTGGAAGCTGCGTCTCAGCCTAAACTCTTCATCATTGTCGTACTCCTCTCCTCCCATTCTCTGGGGCGGCTCGGGGGGTTGTTGGCGATAACATAAGTTTGCATGAGGTCTGATTAACTGGAGGAAATGCTGATTGATTGATTGAAATCGTGGGATGGAATGATTATCTTTTTTTTACGTAACTGATATTTCAAATCTGTCAGGATTTGGCAGAAGCAGATTCATGCCTCCATCTCAAGGCCTTTCTCATTAGGAACCAATGATTCCCCGCTGTTAGTTCCAGGTAGGGCGTCACTAACAGCGGCACAGCGTCCCTTGCGCCACCTTTTCTCGTGACATCACTGCCAGTCATCCATTTCGTCTCCTCTACTCCAGCTGGAGCTAGATGTTGGACCTCGGTGAGGGCCCCAGTGCTGGTATTAATTTCTTGGGCCTGTTGGCGTCTGTCCCCTGGCAGCCCAGCGCCAGCTCCAGCCCCAGTCTCAGCCTCAGCCCCAGCTCTGGTTCCATCTCCGTGTAGGAGTGTTACTGGAAAGCTGGCCAGTGGGATCTGGCTCTGATAATTACTTCAGGCTAGACCTGCCAGCATCTGTAGCAAAGCTTGTAGGAGATGAGCTATTAGTATTCAGAGAGGAGAGACATGAAGGGGAAAAAAATCAGGGATAAAAACGAAGAGTCCACTCATCCTGGAATCATACATCATCTTCAGAAACCTGTGAGAAAAAAAAAAAAGACGAAAAAACTTTTTCAACAATATGGCTTTATAGCTTAATACTGATATGGTGCATGCGTTTGCGGAATTTCAGTGTGGTTTCCAAGATTTTGAGCAATTTATATTTGTAAAGGGCTGTATCCAATTGCAAACAGAAGGAATGGCTGAATAATGAAGTGGAACTTTTTTTGGTTTTCTGCTGGAGATAAGGCACTAAAGTTCACAATGTTTAATGCATTCACCACTTAGAGACGCTGTAAAGCCATACACATGAAGAACACTTTCAGATAAATAAAAACACATTTGATGACCCATATGCAGCGTGCAAATGTTGGAAAGAGGCCCCGTGTACTGCAGCCACTTTGGATTATGTTACCATAAGACATGGATTCCAGGCAGAACACTGTGTGGAGGTTTATTCCTTTCAAACAAGCCAAGCTAATGAAAAACAAACTTGAGCATTTGCGTCTCCATGTGGTCAGCAACCTTCATTTTTTTCATTTTTCACTTATGGGCATGTTTTTCTAGTCGCCGTTTGTTTCATGAACCAGTTTAAGGTTCATCTCTGTGTTATTCTCTACTGCTACTTAAAAAAAGCCCTCAAACATCTTTAGAGTTTTTTGTAGCGTACGCACTACATCCACAAAGTGTACATTACGTGTGATTGTGTGTGTGAGTAATGGCGGTCAGACGTTTCCCTCTGAGTCTCGTCCCACTAGTCCCAGGATTCCAGTGGCTTCATGGGATGCCGCACAGTTTCGGAGGCTATTAGTAAATGTTTAACGTAAAGTCAACATGAGGGAATACTGTACCTTCTCTCTCTTTATGAGACCAAGATGTAGAATGATTAAACCTCATCTCTGACGGTCATTATAACTAGGCGTACTTGGACTCAAATCTATTTTTTTTCTTTGTCTTTTCCCTCTTTTTTTCTCTCTCTCTCTCTCTTTTCTAAATGAACATTTCATGTGTGGCTGATTTACACTATTTTCTCAGCGTGATGCGTTGGCTCCCTCCAAACGTTGATGTCTGTTGGGTTTTGGTCTTGGAATCGATCAGCAACCTCTGTAACTCTTAACAAGTATTTCATTCTGAAGAGCAGGGGAGCGGGGGACAAGACACAGAAAGTGGAAAATCAATTTTGAAAACTTGAGAATCTCGTAAGAATAATCAGAGCCAATCCCACACAGCCTCTGATGTAAACCATACATCACATTTATTCTTTTTTAATTGAAGCTATCTGTGCATGAACACTCAGCACATGACTTGCTGACCTCCACCATGATAACCATGAATTTCCTCTTTCTTGGACTAAGAACTCCTGAGAGGTTTCTCCAACAAGCTGTTGTCCCTTCTGTAAACACAAGTCCAATACTGTGTGTGTGTACGTGCGATTCAAAAGCTGTTCCACTTGCATGGCAACGCCTCATTACCCATACTGCCTCCGTCTTTGCCCCGAAGTGGGGTGAGGCTCCCCTCGCTGGGCCCAGTCGTCAAGGTGACCCAACATGCCCCAGGATGGCAGGCAGGCAGACAGGCTGGGAGAGAGGGGGCTGTTCGCTCTGTCTTTATTGTACCGGGGCCACCGTATGCTAGCTGGTACACTAGGCCCTGGGTAGTTCCAAACTGCCGCATGCGTCCCGGTGAGCAAGCAGCTGATCTCATTTTTCAACACACAGCTGCCCCAACATCAGGACCAGGTGAAGGTGACCTCCCTTGCCTGTTGGAGTGCCTCTTAAAGTAGTGAGGTGAGGTGCAGTCGGTGCTGTGCCAAATCTAGGATGTTCTTCATTTCTGGTGATGTTTTCATGTTGCTTTCATTTTAGGTCAAAGCAAAGTTAGTTATTAAATTAAAGTCAGCATCAGTTTTGCTCCGACGATCAACACAACGCAGGATTTGTAGCCACAAACACGACAGTTGCCGCTGAGTTATTGTAGCAGGCTGCGCGCTGATTGAGCTTCTTCTGCTCTACAACAGCAGACAGATCAGAAAGCACCAAGCAGGCTTATAACTGTATACCTCACCCTTTTATCTCTGCAGACATCCATCTCTATCTCTTGTTCGTTCTCACTCCATCCATCCATCTATCTGTTCCTTACTCTCATTTGTCTCCCTCCCTCCCTGTCTCTTCCTGTCACCCCCCCCCCTCCCTCCCTCCCTCTCCCCCCTTCTAACACAGGACAGATTGGGAAGCCGTGATGGCGGCACAGAAGTTGAGGGAGAAGCTATTTATCCCAGACGGATCAGGAGGTGTGTGACGGAGGTGTGGACGGTTGCTGCAGGTCAGTGACGTTGGCAGGCGCCAGGCAGGCCGGCCCACATGGCTCGGGGACTGTGGGACTACAGACAGATGGCACCTGGTGGGTGACAAACAATTAACAAACCAACAAGAATAGCTGGATCGGCAGTATACCCACAAGCACAGGAGATAGCAAGAGAGCGGGTGCATCTGTGCTCTGAACACTTTCACTCTTTACTTTTCCTCTTCCCGAGTCTTGTTTTGTATAACAGTTGCAATTTACCCATGTGTCTTTTTCACAAAAACACTCTTGTTGTTGTGTCGCTATAGAACAGTCTAAATAAAGCGGTGTCGAGCATATGCAGCCAGCATATGTTTCTGTTTATTTCAGTGCGGTTTTGAGAGCAGCAGTGGGTAATTTAAATGTACAGTACAATGAAACAACACACATCTACTTAAATGTAAAGCAAAAGTTATAAACAATCATATAAAGTTTGTTATACCAATAGCAATACCTGGCATCGTGGTGCCGTGTGCGTCCGCGCGTACTGTACAGTGTTTTTGTAGAATTCATGCTGGAAATCGATTCGGTGTGTTTGTTCACAATTGAGCATGGTGGCCGATGGTATTTCACCGCCTAACTACATCCAAATGTCATGGTGATAGGGTGTTTCTGCACTCCGCTCCCACTTACTGTACGGTGAAGATGTCCTCTGTTGGTCATAAACAAGAAAATCAGCAATTTTTTTTGTCATCTCTTTCAAGAGAGGGGGAGAGAAAGATTATTATCCATACCTAAGTGAACGGCTGTCATCTTGTAGGATTATTGCCTTGGACTGGCATTGGTCCTAGTGTGTGTGTGTGTGTGTGTGTGTGTGTGAACACATCTGGAGTCTAGACTCTGTGGCTCTGTGGGCAGGGTCCTATCTACGAGCAGCATCGGGTCCGGAGACCGGCCATGTTGACATAGGTGGCACACACGTACAGGCATCTGTTTCAACAGTCAGTACTCTCACCAAATACCCACCTCCGACTCACACACACACACACACACACACACACACACAGACACACACAAACACTCTGCTGGACACTTTTATCCTCCAGCGAGGGATAGAAAGGGGGAGGAGGGACAGAGAGAGCTACAAAGTGGAGGTACAGGGGGGGAAAGCCGAGGCCTGCTGAACCCACAGAGGTCCCTGGTAACCAAAAGCAAATGCTACTTCTCAGAATCTGCACTGTAAATCCTCCAATTCCCCCTTTTCATTGCTGTGTCAGGATATTAAGACATGGAGGGGAGGACAGCATGTGTATGTGTGTGTTTTTCTCCCCCCCTGCCCCATGCTGGTTGTGTGGTTATGTGTGTATTTTTGTTCATAAGAGTGTGTATGTGTATGGGTAACAGACAACATATAATGAATTTCCTCTTGAGGAGTTATGGCTAATCATGAAAATGGCCCCACGGTAGTCTTGGGGTGGGTGTGTGTGTGTGTGTGTGTGTGTGTGTGTGTGGGTGGGGGGTGTCTGTGTGTGTGTGTGTGTGTGTGTGTGTGAGAGAGAGAGAGAGAGACAGAGAGATACTGCCTATGGGCTGCATTGCGGGGTGTATGCTGAAAAAGCCTTTAGCACTTCCAGATCAGGGAGTTTTATTAGCCCATATCAGAGCGCCGCCACTTTTGATTTATGTCAATGTGATGTCAAAACAAACACGCACAAATAAATGCACGCAGACATACACGACCACTACTGTAAGTGCTCACGTGTGTGAATATGAGAGAGCAAGATAGAAACACTGCAGTGGGTCACGCAGAAAGGTAAAACGACACAGAAGACCAATAGATACAAACAAAGAAGTGACAGATAAATATAAAACCAACATAAGTGAGAGGGATCCAGTCCGAACCACCACTGCTGTGCTCTGTGGCCAGTTTACATAATGGTTTGACGTATTAATGGGATAAACACAGCGATAAATCTTGGTCGGAGAATGACATGCAAAGAATGCCGGAGCAATAGGCTTTTCACAGTAGGAAAATAAACACCGACTGTGGGAATAATCGTGAAGACTTATGACACTCTGTGCATGTATTTGCACGTGCGCAGACACACACACACACACACACACACACACACAAGCAGAACAAACACAGAGAAGCAACAGCAGCACCTACAGTGCAGCGGCTCCGATTTCATTTAATACAAGCTGCTCTTGTGAGGACGGAGGGACAGTTCATAGTGAATATATGAGTCTGCTTCAGTAGCCTGTAGTTGCAGCAATAGAAGGTCCATTATGATTGCAATTTTTCTTTTTATTCTTAACATGTACAGCAAATGGAATTTCTAATAGCAAACCAAGTCAGTACAAGCATCAAATCAATGAAAATGAATGAGCCTCAAGAAAGTAAGAGAAATCAATTTTCATATACACTCAGCATTCTGTAGAGTAGGGCTGAATGTACTCAGCTTCAGTGTTTATGCCTATTCAAAATGTCAACG
The DNA here is from genome assembly GCF_045865225.1 of Trachurus japonicus. Classification (NCBI taxonomy): domain Eukaryota; kingdom Metazoa; phylum Chordata; class Actinopteri; order Carangiformes; family Carangidae; genus Trachurus; species Trachurus japonicus. The sequence goes on along the minus strand of NC_140928.1, from coordinate 15,567,604 downwards.
AAAATAAGGGTCGTCGCTGAGAATAAATAGAGACCTGCTAATAGAATCTGGGATATAAATTTTCCTGCCACCGTCTCTACCTCCCAAGGAGCCCCTCGGTCGATAAGGGACAAAGATTGGGTTGAAAATTGATTTTTCCAGAATAATTGCTATTCTCTTCGTCAGGGGGACTCAAGTGTCTCCAAGGCTTTTTCCCATTATAGCTGCTGGCTCTCCAATTTACCTGCCCTGAGAAAATACGTGGAAGCGCCGCAGCCTTTGGCCTCTGTAATCATCAAGGTCGCGCAGCTTCTACTAGGTAAGATTTATGTTGAGTTCAGAGTGATTGGGCGGCAGCGTTTTTGTAGATTGATAACGTTTGACCTTTATGACGCCAAGCCTGAAATATAAATGACCCGTTCACTTTTTTTTATAGTCTTGTTAAAAACATGGTGAGCATGTTGTTTACCTTGCCGGCGTTGTGCGGTAAACGGACTCTTGCAGCTGCTTGTGTGTTCCTTACGGAAATGTGACAGCCCTCACTCCTCGCGTTAATGTGACAGGCATTGACACGAACCCGCTCCTTTTGCTGACAGCAGCCCGTCATTACGCCGTGTGTGTGTCATCGCCACTTTGATCTCCAGTGCTCCTGCAAGCGGCGGCAAACAGGTCCATTTGTAAGGAAGGTGGCGAGTAGACTGATCTTTACTGAGCCTGCTCTAATTCCCCACAGTCGACCCTCCTGTGGCTGATCCCCGTCCCTTTGCACCATTCAGCTAACAATCACAACAGCCATTTATCTGAAATAATAGCATGGCACTGGAGCCAGCAATGTGTACAGCCTAAACCAGACACGGTGGGCAAAAAGATATCTGGAAGCATTTCAAAGCGAGGTTGAAGACTGCCAGACACCATTAACTGCCTCAAAAGTGAAAACACTGCTTGTGAAATAGCACGAGTTTAAACTAAAAGTAAAATCACTCATGGTTTTATTTAAACATTTGACACGGGACATGAAAAAAACAAAAAAAACCCCACAGTATCTTGCATGTGACTGGCCTGTGCAAACAGCCAGAGCAGTGCGTGCATGTGTGTGATATATGCTGGGTGAACATGGAGCTGTGCTTCATCCATTAGAGATGTTTGGTGTGTTGCATTGTACCGTATCACTGTGTGGAACAGAGGGAGTGATTCTCTAGCCCTCTGTCCTCCTGCATATCATACTCAGCTGCCATCTGAAGCCTCCTCGCTTTGCTCCAGTGTACAAAACCCCATTGTGGTTTCCCTGAGATAAGCAGAGAGAGAGAGAGAGAGAGAGAGAGAGAGAAAGAGAGAGAGAGAGAAAAAAAGGAGGGAGAGAGGGTGAGAGACTTCTGTGGAGGCGCCAGACCTATCTCCTCTATCTCCTCCAGGGAACATGCGGCATTCCCAAAGATACTGGTGCTAAGAGACTCGTCGCCCTGCTGCCCACCTCCCTCGCACACAGGAGAAGGAGACGTGGAGATTTATGTCATGGTAATCCAATCCCTTCCCCTACTGAACTCCCCGTTTCCCCTGACTGCCTGGGAGAGCCAGGGAGAGTTTGAGAGTGGAGAGAGACTGTGAGAGGGCTACTGATGTGTTTTTGCAGAGCAGAGGTGGACCGAGACAGACACAATGTTCTCTTTCTGTTGTTTCTGTCTAATACCTGAGCACTGCAGTGGTTCGTACGTGTCTCTGCAGCGCTTGTGTGTCTGTGTGTGTGTGTGTGTGTGTGCATGCATGCGCGTCGGTGTTTGATTTCTAATATCAGCCCTGCTTTATTTGAGACTGAGTGGGACCGACTCCGACGGATGGTTCTGAGGAGAGATGTGACACTCAGAGATAGCAAAATGGAGGAGGTCGTGTAAACACATTCACACTCAGACACAAACTTGCTCACGTCTTAACACATTTCAAGCCAATATTCACACAGTTACATTTTTAGGATGCCTTCCTAATGCTCTTTTAACATTTTAACATTCGCCAGATTTTTCATTTTTGCCCAGAAAACCACTGAAGGAAACTGTGAAAAAGTTGAGACTTCACAAATTAAGCAGATGCTGGGAACAAGTTGTAAAAGCCAGTATGAAGATTGCATTACTTCTTCCTAACCATACCTATTAGAATTCAAAGAGTCAACAATGTAGTGTAGGTGTACATAATGAATGAAACACAGAATGTGACATCTCCTTGAATTCATAGGTTTAATATTTCATGGTTGAGAGGCACACCTGAGAGCCGAACATATGACTAAATCAAAACTTAATGTGGAACACGCAATATGCTGAAATGATAAAGTCAGGGGGAGGAGGAGATCAAGGATGACAGAGTTAGATAGTAAAACACTGAACTGCAGTCACTTTTTATTTTTATAACTTTTTAAAGCATTTAATCCCTCACTGTAGAAGTAGCAAATTGGATAAATGTGCACGGTGCATTATATATACTATATATACAGTATATATATATCTGAATCTGCCATAACAGATGTGTTCAATATTATCAGTGTCAGTCTATTTCTGTCTGTTTCTCTCCTGCACAAACTGCAAGAGAGACTCCGTTAAATTAGGCTCCATACATTTGCTCTCACCTCTGCAGCATCTTCCGAACATGTGTCGAACCCACCGGGAGTCGGCCTTGTGAAGATGTGTGTGCGCGTGTGTTTGCGCTCGCGAGTAGGCCTTCCTGCATGTGTGTGTTCGGCATGACGTGGCAGCCCCCTGCCCTGTTCAAACACGGCGTTGGCTGTGCAGGCAGCCTCGTCGTCAGGCTTGGCTTGCCGGTGGTACATGCTGTGCCTGGCACCCTGCGGAGGGGGAAGGAAGGAGCACAGCAGGGCCAGGCCGCCTCCAACACCTCTCCCACCGAGCCAAAGGCCCCTCTGGTGGGGCTCTGAACACCAGAACAGGCCCAGGGAGAAATGATAATGAGGACCAAGACTGTGTTACACATGATAGCACATAGGGACGCCATTGCAAGTTTTAAACCCACACACACATACACACACACACCAAGACGTAAACATGCAAATATAGAAACATATGCGCACAAGCGCGCCTGCTCATAATCAGGCTGGCAGGGATGCAGACAATTGAACACACACACAAACCGGCTATCTATTTTACGAGAAGGCCTTATCGCTAAAAATTTGTATAACACAAATATGTGTGTAAGTAGTGAAGATTGAGCTCGGTGTTTTGTCTGCCTGGCTGTACGGCTGGCGCTGTGACATCAGGGAACAGTCTAGTAGCTCATTAACGATGCTATAACCATAGATAATAATATGATCCCAAACTGATCACAGTGCTGCCAGAGCGTGTTAAAGACCTATCCACTCCTAGTCATTAAGCACAAACAATGTGACAAAGATGAGGAAGAGATCTTGGAAAATGTGTTAAAGTGGATTCATTCTCAAAAGCCTCTCATCTGCCAGAGTTGCTGCTAATTTGGCCTGAGCCCATCCAGGCATCCATTAGGTAAGAGATGGTGTACTGTCTTCGCCTGGTAATTGGAAATCTGTAGATTTATTAGAGATGTCAATTCATCAACCTGCATGACACATAGACTGGACAGCAGATGAAATGGACCATTTTACTGTGAGGCAACTGAAGACCATCCACCATCCATTACTTACCACAATTTAATGAATATGAAATACATGTTAGTAATGAAATACACAAGGTCCTCATTTCAGGAATGTTCAAACCTTTCCCTTGATGGCTGCTTTCCCATAATGCACTGGCTGAATTGATCCAACCTGTCATTATTCCAGGCAGCACACAGAGACCAGAGCTTGTTTGTAGTAGAAACCTTTGTGCAGAGGAGCTTCAGGTGAAGACACTCAACCATTACCGTCTTGATAACTATCACTGAAAACAATTTGTAGATCAACAAACAAACCAAAAAAACACTAAAAGTGACAGGTGTCAACTCAAGTGTTGATAGGATTATGCAGATCCAGCATTGATTACAGCACCAGTGGGAAGCGTGTGGGTTGTAGATATAAACCATAGCATGCATGTGTGACTGCTTTGCGAGATGTTAAAGATGAGAGGGGATGAAAATTGGATTAAATTGTGTGTGGCAGCTCACTGTAGGGAGGTAATTAGGGACAAACATTGAGACGCAGAGTCTGATCTCTCCTGCTGGAGGTTAAGTGAAATAGGAGCTGTGAGTCCCAGCGTCCCGGTGGCACAGTGATTAGAATTTCCTAATGTGGGGCTAATGGGATGTCAGCCGGGAGCAGAACCCCTACGCAGAACCACTCATAACAACAAGTGGTCAAAGATCAAGCCTGATTAAAGAGATAGAGAAGAGAAACATGAACACATCGTCGGTGTTGATGAAGAAGCAGACACCTCTGGGAGTTATAAATCCTGACTATCACCTGTACCATCAAACCATTCAGGAACGGGAAGACGAGAGGCGGCGCGATACCGCTCCGAAATTAGACACATGATTGGGATGTGAAAAACACTGAGCCGGGTTTTATTTTAATAACCCACAGCTTGCAAATGCTTTGTCTCCGCAAAAATGTTATTTCACTACCAGCTCCTTAAATGCACAAGTGAAACCTCAACGAGTTGCAAATCAGCAGATTTAGACATCATTAAGATCAACCACAAGATAAAAACAATTGTAGACAGATGTCCGCGTCTTATTTTTACCCGATTTGAACGCCGTGCCGCGATTATTACGTTTGTTCTCCCTCCATCAGCACACTCGTACCATTTTCCTAAAGCTCACATACCTGCTCTCCCTCTGCCTCTCCTCCTCTGCTTGTTTGTTTTCGTGTGTTCACCCACTCCAGCCCCAGCTTGCGTTTGCATATTTGATCAAACTCTGGTGAGGATTTGATAGCGTCACTAGATGCCAGTTGCAGCGGGGCCTGTGGTTGAAATAACAACAATAGCAGAACAACTTGACTGCCAGCCCCTGATGATGAAACGACAAGGGGAAACAAAAGCAGCCCCCAGAGCTGCAGATGTTGACGCTGGAAGCTGTTTGTTGTGTGGAGGTTTGTGAGGTAGAGGTGGTGTGCTTTTTTGCGCGAGTGTTTATGAGTGCGCGTTTGATTGTGTGTGTGTGTGTGTGTGTGGGTGTACACAACACTTGTACTCAGACGTTTCTGTGTGTGTGTGTGTGTGTGTGTGTACTGTATATCTGTCTGTATATATGTGTGTCACTGCTGTGGCCCTGTGGCTATGAGGAACCCAGCTGGGAGGAAGAGTGAGTGCATTCATCCTGGCTCTCAGGGGCCGGGGGCCACACAGGTACCCAACGAGGGGATGAAAGGCTGCTCTGCAGATGTCACCCGCTGGGGTTCAGCGGCCTAGCCAGCAAATGTCATGTTTGGCAGCTGGCACACCGCAGCTCTCCCACCAGTTGTTGGCAGAAGCGTCTTCTAAAGGATGCTAGAGTGGGATGCAAGCACCGGGAGCGCCCTAATGGGAGCAACATTAAAGAGAGTTGCTGGCTTCTGTCTGTCATAGAACATTAACCTTGTCCTGTTTCCTGCTCCTCTCGGGCAGCCTCTCTCTCACACCCCCTCCGTACGCTCACTCGCTCGCTTGCTCTTTCCCCAGTAACCCGTGCACATGTGCACATGTGTGCATTTCTTCACACCGGGATACTTTCTGCCTGTTCATCAGTTCACCCATATCATTTATAAACCTTTTCTTGGTTAGAAGACAGGCCTATCTGAGATTTCTGCCCCCGTCTGTAATTCAGTGGTGGTGAATGAAAATATTTTTTATAAAACTGCAACATACAGTATGTTCCTAAACACAGTGTTACTGTTTGTTTTGTTTTTGTTTTTTTCTATGGTGAACAAACAAGCAACAACAAAAAAAAAACTACACGGTGAAAAAATAAGCCAAACAAGTAAAAATATATTCAAATAAGATTAATATGAAGTACAGAAATGTGTAACAACATAAGGGGAAAAAAACAAAGCAAAACCATACAACAACATTAAAAGCCCAAACTGACAGTTGAAAGAATACGTAAACAGATATCCAGCCATTATATTGGATAAATTACAGATCATACATTCAGAATGTTAGAAGTTCAATTGAAAACTCAGCTGATATATATTTTCCTTTCTGTAATTAGGCTGAACTACCCTTTAAATAACTGTTGCATTGGATCAGTACAACAACCTCATTCCTCAGGGGTAAAATGTTTTCACTTGGAGTCTTGCCTCTTCTCAAATATTGTCTTCTCCATACTATCTGCCCTTCCCTGTTTTGCACAGCATATGGTGGTCCGGTGTCAAAGGTCACATGGCAGGCCAGTGGTTTGTGGACCCTCCTGCTGTCCTACAGCTGAGCTCCCAGAGGTTACTTACACACAGACACGTCACCCGCAATGAACACATGCTCCACATGGCTACACATCCACAGGCACCTTGAAAACACAGCTTTTTTTCCATAGCACATCCTGTACAAGACATTGTCAACAGAGCAAGTTCCTTAATAAGCAGTAAGTAGTAAGTAGTATGAGTTAATGCATTTTACTCTTCACTGCATATATTATACAAGTGTGGACAGATGTAGATGTAAACTTTTTAGTTGACTGCTTGGTATATAACTGTGAGGTGTGAACTATGTGAGCGAGTCGCAGCGTATGATTGGATGCTAATTGCTTAATTGTCCCATGCAGTGCACCTGTGTGGAAGCATCATTATGTATTTACGCTCATTTGGTTCATTTTAGTTTTTTCCTTTACTATACACTTAAAATACTCCAAGCCTTCATGTCAAATTATACAGATGTTATCCTGATGTTATGTTTTTCAAGTGTGTATAACAGAACAGGGCGGTGTGTATTTTTTCCCCCCTGCTAGTCACACAGTAATTCCATTGGCAGTGACAATACTGTTCCAGTTGTTGGCCTTTGTGTTAATACTCACCAGGGCCTGTAGTTGAAAATCCCATTTGAGCAAACGCTAAAAGAAAGCATTAAAGAAAGGTCAGTTTCTCACTGTAGGATTGCTGTTTAACAACACATCAATCTCTCCATAATACGTGGAAACATACAGTTGCTTTAGTGTGTGTATTTGTAGTCGTAAACGCTACCATGTGAGGACTGAAGAAAGGTATCTCCAGTGTGAGAAAATGTATTTAGGAAGTGGAGACATTTTGATCGGTCCTCACAACTTCAAAAGGTCATTTGAGGGTTGAAACTAAGTTTAAGGGTAAAGGGTTAGAATCAGGATAAGGTTAGGATTTCATTCACCATTTTTTTGTGATGGTTAAGATTAGGGTAGGTTTAAAAGGCTGTTGGGTTAAGATCTGGTTCAACTGTTAAAGGTTAGAACTGGGTCAAGGAATGTGTTGTGTCAGACATTTAGATGTGATTGCTTGGGTAAAGGGCCAGGGAATGCAATTTGTCAAAGACGGGTCCCCACAAAGATAGCTGTACGTGCGCGCATGTACTGTATGTGTGTGTGTGTGTGTGTGAGGGAGATAATATCCTCATCATTTTCGGTAAAGTCACTAATAAGGGAACATATATGCTGTGTTTGGAAAGAAGGATGAATCAGCCTGTCCACTTTCTCACCAGAGTGCGTGTAAAAATTGCCTGACATTTCCAGTGATTCTCTTCTGCCATTATTTTCTTAGCCTTGCCAGTCTGAAATAATGGTTATGTCCAACTAATGATTTGTCTTGGCAACATCTGTGAATTATTAGTCTGAATGTGACTCCCCCAAATACTGGTGACTAGGTCTAAGCAAAAAAAATAAACTTTAAGAATTTATACAATGTAAATAATCATTGTCCTGACTGTGTTTGTATCAGTGTGTTATCCCATGTACAGTAATCCACCAAAAAATTTGAAATACATAAAATCAAGTTCCTATATACATTTTCTTCATCTTAACTCTCTGCCTTGGTATGTTGATTTCTAACTAATCAGATCTTAAATGTTTCTACATCATCTTTATAACCTTATCCTGGCACTAAAAGTCAGAACACAGGACTCACGATTCACAAATGTATTATTGATTACATTTTAGTTGTTCTAATTTTCTATATCTATTGAAAGTGAAATTTTTCATATGTTCAATATGCTTATTTGCTTTCAGGCCAAAGATCAGATGAAAAGATCAGGTGTGTTAGCTTATCTTATAAGATATTATTTCAATGTACCAACATCAACACATCATATCTTGTTTGCTTTGAATTTCTGTAAAAACCAGATTGAAGAAACAACATTCGCTTATGTGTGAGACTGTTTCCTGGCCATCACGACTCACCCCTCATAAAACCCCAAAGTGTCATTTTAAAAGCTGTAAACATGCTTGTAGGGTTGTTATGACTTTTGGACAGAACCAGGCTAGTTGCTTTCCCCCTTTCTAAGTATTTGTGCTATCTAATACTAATACTAAGCTAACTAGCTGCTAAATGTAGTGCCCTATTTACAGTGCAAACATGAGTGGTATTACTCTTTTTTTTTAACTAACTGTAATTCAAAAAAGTAAATTGAAGAGTACCTACAAATATGTACTTTTATGCATATACAGTACATACATACAGTATATATACCGAGCAGTTCAATAGACCTTCAGACAAAGAGCAGAAGAGCTTGAGCTTAGTGTTACAGTTGTCTTTGATACACACATGGATCTTTGTAGACACACACACTCACACACACTTACACACACACGTGCCAAGTGGACAAATCACACCCAGGGGATTTGGATGCATGCAATTAAGATTATGATCAATGACAAGTCAATCATGTGAGCCTGTTCTCCTCTCCCTTCCCCAACTCAGCAATTATTCTCCAGCTGGTGGGGTCTGCCCTGAACCATCGGAGGAGACATTATACTTCTCTTTTTCCATCATTTCTTTTTTCCCTATATACTGCCTCCACCCTTTTCTCCTCCTCCTCCCTCTCTTTCTCACCCTCCCTTCCCTGACTTCCCATAGAGAGCAGTTTGCTTTGTCCTCCCCTGCTCCTCCTCCTCCTCCTCCTCTCTGTCATCTCTGTGGAGCAGTTAGCTCTGTCAGTCACATCTGACAGCTCAGGGGCTCTTCACCATTAGCCCCTGGCCTCCCAGCCTTCCGACTCCATGTTAGGTCAGATGCCCCCCCAGCACCCAACAGACAGATGAGGGACGGGTTTAATGTTTCCCTCGGTTGAACGTTGAAACTTCAAACTGCTCCAGTTTTGAAAGGATGATGTATAGTTTGTTATCACAATTTGGAGGCTGGATGAGGGCCAAATATGGGCACATTTCTTTCAGTTACTATTGTATTTCGGTGTTGTCACTTGAAAAAGCTGCTCATTTTGTTGACCAGTCAGAGCTGTGTGGAATGTACACAGACAACAGCAGGAGAGGAGCTGCACCTGTCCTCTTCCCTGTTTTTGTTCTTTTTTTTTTTTTTTTTTTACTGGCAGCCCAAACATGCTGGATTTCACAGTTTCTCAGGTACATTCGCTACTGGGCTACCAACTGCACTGAATAATAGTGTTCTGTGCTGTTGTGTATGTTGAAGAGAGGCATGCGCCCAGCTCTGCCCATTATTCATAATAGAAAGGCAGGCGGGCCGGCCAGCAGACCCATCGCTCCTGTGCTATCTGAGAGCAGATAAAGGAGGCAGGTGTGAGGAGGAAATTAATGTAAATCCATCAGTCTTCAATTAGAGCTCTGCTCACACCCAAAATAAAGACTCCATCTCAAACCAATAGGACATCAGCTTTATTCACATCCCAACCCCACCTGCACAACCACAACAGCAGCGGCAGCCCTACCGTGTAAACACTCAGGAGCTATATAATGCAGTGTTTAATGATGAGAGAGCATGAGATGTGTGATATGTGCAGGTGCAGGGTGTTATCTAGCTTGTGAGCAGCAGCCATGGTGTACACGGTTGTCCATTAGGCTCCCAGTGTGTGGCCGGGCTAATTCCGTGTGCCTGGAGGTGCAGGGGCAGAGGCTCTCCATGGACTGTGGGCTGGGGGAAGAACTGCAGTTTAACCTAATTTGGTTCTAATTACAAAGACAGGAAGTCCACCTGCCACACATACGGCTGTGTTCTCCTCCCCTCCAAGGGCTGGAGACAGTCTGGAGAGAGAGAGGGGGGAGGGGAGGAGAGAAGGGAGTGAGAAAGCGCTTTCATGGTTTTATTTTCTTTTATCTTGTGCTGTGTCCTTCTGTGTGGTACAGAAAGTCCCACCATTACACAGCATATGCTGTGCCCTCCACTGAATATTTCAAATATCTGCCTCAACAATAAATATTTGAAGAGCAAATAGCCCATTAGATGAGAATTTCAAGGAGCTCTGGGAGTTTTGTAAATGTCAAACTGAATGTTATCTGACAAGAACAAAACAGTATTATCTCAACGTTACCATTAAAGCCACAGCAGCACTGAATCAACCTCGATGTGTATCTCTTGGTTGGCAACATGGGAAGATTTACATCTAGCTGCTATCGGTCTCAGGAGTTTGGTTTGTTTGGTGATTGCTGCCTGGGACCGATGTTAGCCATAACAACGTGCCACAAAAAATTTGTTTGAAGATGACGCTGTAGCTCTCAGCTCTAGGGCATGACATCATCCCAGGGAGGTTTCACTAAAACAAGGAAAGAGATGGTGAATGAAAAAGCAGAGAGCACAGTAACATACAGTCATGTTGTTCT
>NC_140928.1:15296954-15554454 GCF_045865225.1 Trachurus japonicus | reverse complement strand
TTTAGATGTTCTTTGAACCACAGTTAAGATATTTTCTACACTGAATATCTCATAAAAGACACAGGCAGCAGCAATACTTCACATCAATTTTTCATAGACTCTTTTATCTGTACTTTTTTTTTTTTTTTCAAAATGGACTACTAGCACCCCTAATTAAGCATGAGAAGTTTTTCAAGTAGAAAGTAGTTTTGAAATTGAAACTAATCTCCAGTGCACCTAAGGTCATGGGACTGCAAAGTTCCAAGAAAGAAAATACTACATGAATTACGATGAATGCATATGCCAGTGGCTAATCTCCTACTTTGAGACTTTGCTACTTGAAACTTACTTAAGACGTCACATGCAGGGCATGAGTGACTCATGTAGTAATGCCAGCCAAGTGCAAATTCTAATCTTCCCTCAGCTCTGCTTATGCAGGAGAGAGCGCTCTGCCAGGGTGTCCGCTGAGCACAGCCATTCCAGAAATTCAAAGTTACAAGGTCGGTGTACATCTGCTGCCGGCAGAACCTAAAGTAAGCAAATATCCCCAGGTCTATACCCCCAACAATCTCATTTATTATTTTTCTTCTACCTTCCTCGAGCTTTTCATTTTACCTCAGGGAACTGACCGACACCGACCCACGCTTGGTATATAAATATATAATTTATATCTCATATATTTATAAACCAAAGCAAGGCCAGCCACCTTAAAAGGAAGCGGGGCCTTTTTCCTTGTGCCGGAGCTGTGTGGAGTCTGTTGAGGCTCAAACCCAGGATCCGTAGCCTGGGTTTCCTCAGTCCAGAGCAGCCAGTGTAGCAGAGGGCTGGGAAGAGAGTGATTCTGGTCAGGCAGGCAGGCCATCCGCGGCCAGATAATGGCTGATACTGGGACTAATTTGGTCATGTGCAGGGCTGCCGGATGACGAGGGGCTGATAAAGAAAACATGGCAGACAGACAGCTGGGCTGCTGGAGGAGGATGTGAACTCTCTCCAGATCCCGGCTGGAGGTTTTTAAGTGTCCCGAGCTGTCCGTCCATTCATCTGTCCGCTGTCTCCTTGTTTGTCTGTGAAATCAATCATAGGTCACGTGACAGAGAAGTCTACTCGAAGAACCCACTCATTCACATGTTGTCCCCTTTGACCATGCAGTGGGGTTTGCATTTTGCCAATGTCAGCATGAGGCTGATTGACATCCTCGATGCACCGGGGCAGCATAAATACGGCCTCGACAAACCCAGCTGATGGATGGATAACGATCCCTAGCGGATGAACTGCTGTGTTGGAAACACACTGTGAACATGAGCAGTCTTGGCCGACAGAGCATGATTACGGGGCAGCAGCACAGTTTGAGAAGCCCTGCCGGGGTCATATGGTTCTGACAGCCCTGGTCTGCTTAGGCTAACACAGTGCCTGTTGCCTGGCCCAGAGAGGGGAAAGACAGTGAGATAGTGTGTGGCGGTGCCGGTGTGTGTATGTGTATGTGTGTATGTGTGTGCGTGTGTGTGTAGATTGGCTCCCGGAAGAACAGCAGTGGCTCAGGACTGCGAGGAGGCTGCTGGGAAATGTCTGTGTCACCGGTGTCACCCAGGCAAGGCAGATACACAGAGCAGCAGTCACGGACACATTCTTGGCCCAGGCCGATCTCCAAACACACTCGCTACCACGATCCCCCTTCTCACACTTTCAAGCTCTCACTCCGCTTCCTCTCTCTCTCTCACTCACTGATGCTCTGTGTCTCTCTCCATCTCTCTCTCTCTCTCTCTCTCTCTCTCTGGCATCTACAGCTGTCTTGTGTGTGTATTTGTTGCCTCTGTCAACAAGCACACACAATCTCACGTGTATTTTTTTTTTGGAAAGCGCCGCAAAGAAGGACGTTTTTTAAGGTGCAGTGTTAAACTGGAAGAAATATATATTTTTGAAGACTTAAAACCTCTTAAATCAATCATACAAAAATAGTTTTATTGAAATATTAAGGATTTTCTTTTTGAATAAAAACAACAAAATCATTTTCTCAGTGTTTAACTTCGGATTAAATGTGTTCTCTATTGTTAGTCTCTATCCTCTGTCATTTAGTCTAACAACGCTTGTAACCCATTCAGTGTAGAGCAGGCAGAGGAGCCAAATGAAGCTAACTAGCACCCCCTTTTGAAAGTGCACTCTTGACCAGAAAAGCAATCTTGCATCCTTCTCTTTTCATCATCTCTGAAGCTCATGAAGCAGATGAGCTTTCTGTCACCCGTGCAAATCTAGATTGGAGTGTCTCATGGAAGTGAATGGATAGAGTGATGAGCTGAATTAGCGATTAATTGGGATTAAAATGTTTACCACAGGAGGTTGTTGTGGATGACCTTTTATGTTCTGTGTGTGTACGTGTATGTGTGTTGTTTGTGTGATGGATGCAAGAGAAAACAACAGCTCAGCTTTGATTAATATGGATTAGGAGTCTTACAACTCATAATTCACATAAAAGACAAAAAAAACATGTTTGGTTAAACCTCTCAAACATGAAAAAAAAATACTGTAGAAAAATAATTACTATTCTATTGTCTCTTGTCTTTTGTGTTGTAACTGAAATATGATCTAACTTTTACAATTATGATCAGTCACACATAGAATAATATTTTCTATATTTTACTGAAGTTTAAATTAGCTGCCTAAGAAGTTCTTAGTTGAACCTTACTATGCAGAGGAGTTTGTATTAAAGCTGCCCACTCAAGTTGCCATGAGCATTAATATGTGATTAAAACAGTACTAAGAGTAACTCATTAGGGGGTTTAATGCAACTGTTTTCCCCCAAAATGTCCTTAATCCTAAACTACTTGTCTTATAGAATGTGATTTCATGATTTGATGTTTTTTAATTTGAGATTTTATCGACTGCTCGCAAGGCTTAGTTTTCTAACTCTTTCATCTATTTGTTTTTATGTCAGACATTGATCACCTCTCTCCATCTTCATAAAAGTTGCATAATCACAAGGAGAATGAAAGAAAGTATAATTTATTTATCTTATTTCAATGTATTTGACTACAGTTATATCACTGCTGATCAGGTGGTCTGCAGATACTGGATCCCTGCCAAGCAATCACCAGTCGTATACACAAACGCACATCTACATGTGCCAGTCATTGTTTCGCCATCACAATACACATACGGTATGCATGTGTCTTGTCCTTCATCTCAATCCATCCATCCATAGATACATACTGTATAGCCATGCAGACACATTTTGAGGCAGCAAGTCAGAGCCCCACGAGTTTGAGCCCTTACACAAGAGAGCAGTGTGGGAGAGACCCGATAAGCAGCTCAGACTGGATCAGCTGTAGCAGGAGGGGAGCATGGGCGCTCCTAATACCCCTCTTCCATCAGTATCCTCCATTCCTTCGCCCTTTACATGTGTCAATACCCTTACTACTTGATCCATTTCTTTTGTAAATGTATATTTCTTACGTTGCCCCTTTCGTTTTGTTTGCAAACTCTTGCATCTGCTTGCAACATGCATCTCCAAACCTGCTCAGTGCTTCCTCCACCTATCTAGTCTGCCTCATCACTTTCGTATCAACCCCTTCCCCTGCCTAACCTCCCGTCTGCTGTGAAACACCTCCTTATTCGAGCCCCGCTCCCTCCTTCCTCTTTGCTCTGCAAAACACAACTAGTTTCTGCTCAGAGTTCGGAGGCGTTGGAGGTCAAAGAGGAGACGGAGGGCCGGGGAGTGGAGGGAAGGGAAGGGGAGGGCTGAGTGAGTGTTGAGCTGGTCGGTCGGTCAGGTGCAGCGCCACCAGTGATCATTAGGGTTACAGCTGCCCGGGCCAGATTGTGTGCTGCCTGCACCAGGCGAGATGTTTTGCCCAGGGAGAAGAGCGAGCATCTGTCTGTCCCTCCCCGTAGACAGCAACCTCCTACCAGCCTGTCCAACTCAACCCAACTGGTAACAAGGTCACCCAACTCTTACTTTCTCTCACTCACGCACACCCACTCTGAACTACTCTGTACTTCTTTTCCTGTTTCACTCACTCCCTCCTTTACAGACACATCCTCTCACTCTCTCTTGTTAGGACAGGTTGTGAAAGCAGCAGGCCCTTAGTGCTGTGCAGATTGCAAAAACGAGTGCATGTGATATTTGGACTGAATTTTATGTGAGCGCAATGCCAATGTACATAGCACCAGAGAACAGCTTTCCCTTTTCAAACTGTAGAAACTGTTTATTCGTTATCTGTGCCCAATGTTAATTGCATAGTTTGATCCCTGTTGATAAAGGGACACTTTCATCATAAGAAAAATAATTGGCTGCAGCAACTTGAGAACTAATTTTTTAGACATTTTTTTTTTTAAACAACCATTGTTCCTCCTTATCTTATCAAAATAGTACAAAATTATAATTATGCATAAAGCCCATAGGGGGACTTGTATCTGTATGTGTATTCACTACAGAACTGACATCCTTTAACTTCAATTTCAAGACTTGGACCTGATGAGAGTGCCTGAGGAGACAATATGTAGAATCGCCTTGAACCAAAAAACCAAAATGTATTTACATTATCTTTTGTTTAAAAAAAAAAGAAAAGAGGACAATATTTTTTGTATTGCCTCTTGGCTTCAAATTAACCACACTGAAAGGTATAATGGAAGTTATTAAGTGTCTAAACCATCTTCTCTTGTTAAATTATTGGAGAATTAGATGAGACGATTGGTACCACTCTTGTATATCTCCATTTAATATGAGGCTTTGACAGCTGGCTAGCATAGCTTAGCATAAGGATTGGAAAAGGGGAAGCAGCTAGCTTGATAATATCCATAGTTGCCTGCCTTTTATTTGTCAGCACATATACGTACACTAGTATAGCTCTCAAATTAACACATGTCTTATTCGTTTAAAGGAGTTATTTTTAAGTTTTACCATAGTCAAATGTTAGCATTGACAGCTCTTAAGTAAGTAGTGTATAGCAGCAGCCCATCTCCAGGGCTGTGGCACTGTTCTACATAAATGTTATGTGGTTGGCTTGTATGATAATTGAAGGATTGGTGGTATAAACAGTTTTGTATTACAAAAAAATTAACAAATGTATTTGGGTTATTCTTATTATTAAAGTGATATCTTTAAACGGGAGAGCATAGCTAACTAAATGTGTACAAGGCAATTTCCCTCAACAATGTGACTCTTAGAGAGTGTGTATTTAATTTTAAGCTCTGGACACAGAGGGTTTGCTGTTTACGCTCAAATCATCAGCTTCTTACCAGATTATGTGGGAAAATCCTCGGAGGAGTGATTTCTTCTTTGGTTGGGTGCCAAACGTCAGTATTGTTTGATAGGGTTTGAGGTGATTTGCTGATTGAACGCATTAGGTGATGGGTGCTAATCTCTCTGATCTAGCTTTGTTTGCGGACTAACAACAGGATTGTGTGAGGAGAGAAAATCTTACCAGGCAACAAATAACATATGGCATCTGTTGTTAATGTTTCAAACGCAGTGCCCCCACGACAACAATGAACAGTTAATGAAAATGTAGAATATTAAACAAGGATAAACAGCATTATTGGCCCTTTGTTTTTTTAAGAATATAAATTGAGGTTATAAAATAAATATGCATGTAGTATCCACAGCAACAGACATCAGTATACACTGACAACAGGCACATGGTTTTTCACACTTTTTGACACACAAAAAAATCTAAAATATTAATTCATAATTCTATTTTTTTGTTGAGAAATTTAATATCAGTCAAAAAGTGGAAAGTTGACAAAGCAGTGAAACCTTTCATTTGTTTTGACAGCATCATCTGTACTCGGTTGTCAGCCAGACTGAATGAGCTGGGCCAGGAGCTGACCGAAAGGGGCTGAAACAGGTGTGACACCAACTTTCTGCCTCACAGGAGACGATAAAGCCCTTGGTCAAGGGCACAGCACCTGGGCCATTGTTTTATCACACAAAATGGCTTTTAAGTGCAAATTTCCACTTGGTCCTAAAGGAGACCTGGCCTCTGCACTTGCTTTACTCATCTGAACCAATATGTGATCCGTCCTCATTTGCATAATGGGCAGAATGGAAATGAGGGGCCAGCTTTGTCAGCCCAAGACAAAAAGAAGAAAGAAAAAAGGGAGACAGACTGATGCCATTCTGTTGAACTGCATCTGTACACCACAAAGGTGTGATATCTTGAGGATCATTTGACCACTTTTAATTATGATCAGAGGTTATATGAAGCGCTGCCACTCTCATGATTTGACAAAGGCCTTGTAAGTGGTTGCTAAATGGTATATAATCAAAAAACATCCAGGCAGATCATGCAAACGTGCATGTCTATTCATACATCCATCCATATTTTGTTTTATTTTACCAATAGGATTTAGACAGTTTAGACATTTTTAATTTTGAAAAGCCTCTTTCTCATTTTCCAGGCTACTGTTTGATACATTATGAGTTATTAAGAAGGCGACAGCTTTCAGTCTTGTAGAGGGCTGGACTCCTCTGGTTATTTTATGCTGACTGCGTTGCGCTCCTGTTGCATCACATGTTTTCAAGTTTCATCTCTCAGTCTGCCTAACATGAGATCAGTGAGTGAGTGAGGGCTTGGCAGTTGGGCTACAATTACATCCCCCTGATGAAACTGATTCTTCTGCATCACTCAACTGTCAAAACTTTACCTGCTTTCTTACTGCGATTGGCCAAACTGTGTGTGCATACATCATAGCCGATGATGTGGTTATGTATATTATACATTTTCAGCTTCAGTTTTCCCACAGAGAAGTCAAACTGCAGTAGCAACTACAGATATACTAAAGTTGAGATAAAACGGTTGGAGGTTTGCCACAGCTACATAAACAATGTGAATAGAAATGTAATCAGAGTGTAAGACTCTATGATTGTAAATTGTATTTTAGCATCGAAGCTAGGCTAGTTACCTTTTAGCAGGCCTCATTTGTGTGTGTTTTTTCTCCATTATGATTACTTTTAACCACTGCCTTGCAGTATAGAAGACTTAATTAGTAAGAATTGGGGGCATCAATATTTATTTTTTAATGACAGGAAAAGTTGGTAAAGCAGTTTCTGTTTAGATATCTGTTTTGAATTTAAATACCCAATATGGGCATCCTAATTTTGGTAATTAAATGTAAAAAAAAAAAAGTTAACTTAAGTTTTCAAAAAAGCAAATAAACAAAAAACAGCTTTTGTAGTGCAGTGCTCTTCCTTCTTAGTCAACCAGCTTTTTGGTTGACATAAAATACAGCAGATGTTGATTTGTTTTAAGTTCTCACTTTCTTCGTCAGTGTCTTGGGCCGTTCTGCATATTGCTCTGCAGCAGTGTGGTCTCCTCACCACCTGCACAGTGGGCTCTGTGGCGGGGGCTCCAAACTGTCAGCAGTGGTGCAGTGCAAATAGCAGAGCCGTCACTGCCCGCATCCTCACTGTGACTCATTTCTCTTCTTCAGTTAACCACTGCCAGTTCTTTATTGTTATGAGGGCTTCTGTGATCTACAGACAGAGGGGGCAGTGTACCCTAGATTCAAGTGCAGTAGGAATGCCATTGAGAGACTCGCATCATAAAAAAGACATATGGGTAATAAAATGTTATTGTTTGAGTGTAACATGCAATTACAGCCATCACCTGTAATCAGTGATTGTAGATTTTAAGCACCCCCTGTTGACATGAGAGCCAACATTAGCTCCATGGCCTTTCTTTTGACAGTGACAAGGCAACAGTACAACATTTGGAAGCCATCAGTAGTTTCTCTCTCTTATATACCACAATGGAAGATAACAGTAAATGATTCCTATTGAGAATAAGACGCATCAAAGCTCATTTTAGATGTCTAAAAATGATTTCTCTCGTGCTTCCTATTGGAAAGCATTGTTATAAGACATGTACGCCAAAGTTATCTCTCCAATAAGCCACTACCTACTTTCTCTGTCTTTTTCCCTTGCCACGCTTGCACTTAGGCACAAAGGTATTTACTTTAGTTTAATCTTCTTGAGCTTTCTACATCCAGGAAACACGTCCACATAAATTCTTACAAGAACAAATACACAAAGAGGCAAAACCCTGTCGCCTTGTTCTCTGCGAAGGTAGATTATCTGTGAATGCACAGAGAAATTTCTCGGGGGATGCTTTGGCGCCGAGTAATAAAACTCGGAGAGTGTTGCCTTTGCCAAGCTGAGACATCTGGTCACCTTATCACAGATAAGTGGGGGTTAGTCCTGGCATCTGCTAGAATTAATCCATTTTGCAAACACAGTTATCCTAATCTCCTAAATATGTCATTCCACAACTGTACAAAGCAGTAGGTACAATTTCTCCTTTCCTTCTCCGGTGTGCGCAAGATTGATCAAGGCACACTTCGCTGCACCATGTCATGAAACGGGAACAGTGACACAGTGTAGGAGTGGAAGACAAAAAGAGGTTGGAAATCGGTGTCACAACCTGCACCTGGCCAACTATTTGCCGGTGCCCAGTCTGGTCTACAGCTAGCCACCTAACATCCCTGCATGAATATTCATGTGGGCGGATTTCTCTTTTGTTGCCTGCCTAGTCAGCAGTCACAGAACACATGGTGAGTGTTGGCAGCGCCCAGCCTAGGTAGAGGGGCCGCGGACGGAGGCAGTGGCAGGAACCAGGACCTGTGAGGCTGACTGACATTTCCATCTGTGGCGAGGCCTGGTAATTATCGGGGAGAGGAGCGCCCGCAGCAGCGCGCCATCTGCTAGGGGAGATGGCTCAATGAGGTATGAGCACGAGCGGCACTCCGTCGGGCCACTGCCTGCCTCTGACATGAGGGCTCGCATCTGCTACCGAGGAGCCGGGCCGCCCAACACAGCCTGCCTGCCTGGCCGAGAGAGGGGGCTGACAGGAGGGAGGAGAGCAGCCAAGAGCCCCCCTGACCCCCTCCACCACCACCCACAGCCATCACTACCACCACTGCCCTGCCAAAGGCACACTTGACAAACAGCAGAGCCCACTCACAAGTTTCCATACAGATCTCATGAAGTTTTTTATTTTTTTTCTGTAAAGGAGCCTTGTAGGTTCCAGCGCTTGCTGAGGAATTCATCATGGTTATGTCAGTGTCATTGGAAGCTGGAACAGACACACAGTGTGAGGTGAGATTGAGTGAACAAATGCATCATACAATATGCATTTGTGGCAGGGGATGGCTGGGCCCAGTAGATATCCTCTGCTGTTGTGCCTGTCACCACAAAAATTTCCTTCTGACTCATTTGTGAAGCACACACAGCTCTCTGAGACCGGTCGGTTGTGAGAGCCCCGGCGCCGTATCACACAGCTTCCTCACACACCTAGCAGGTGTGTGTTTGTGTGTGTGTGTGTGTATGTGTGTTGTCCGCATCCTCTCATTGTGACTCTCATTCTGCGCTCAGCGTGGTTCGTCCAACTGTGGTTCTGTTATTACACTCTGCCCACAGACATAGAAGCACACTTTCAGATCAACTCACTAACATCCCATTAACAATGAGAACAGAGCGCAGGCCCACCGCTCACTGAGCAGTCAAGATGGCTAACTACCGAAAAAGACAGCTGTGTGTTTTATTGTGTGTTTGTGAGGTGTGAAAACAAGATAGCTACTGTTGTGTGTGTGTGTGTGTGTGAGAGAGAGAGAGATCCTTGTTTTTATTTTCAAGAGATTTTCAACGATACTGATATTTAATGATTATTCAAGTGCTAGGCAAAGTAACAGTTGATCATTACCTCGTCTTTGTTAAGCCTTTGTGGGAAAGGAGAGAAGTGGAGAATCCAAAATGGATGGGGCTATCAGCTGTTCACAGCATCCAGCTTTATATAACTCTACTCTGCTAAATGAGAAACAAAACTATAATAGCTTTCCTCTTCATATTCATTTTGGAACAAATGGAAACTAGTCATAGCAGCTACTGCATAAGCATCAAATACTTGCATCACCACCTGTTTTAAATGAGTGAATGAATTTTGCCGTGGACATTTTTTTATTGTTATTGGTCAAACAAAGGCAACAATTCTGATGCTGCTGGTGAACTCTTGATTTAAGACTACAGGTGACCCATATTCTCCCATGTAGAGTGAAGTAAAATATCTATGGCAGTGTCTGTAGCTCACAAACTTTAATTTTACCTCCTCCTGATTCACTTTTTCAACATCTGTCAAGCTGCTGACAAGTTGTCAGGGAAGGTTTTTTTTTTTTACCTTTGTGGATGTGTGTTTTCAAGCTGCCCTTGTGGCTCTTGCATCGCTTATTATCACTTGAGATTTTTCTCTAAAGGAGGGGATGAGCAAAGGAGGCAGGAGAGGTATAAAGAGAGAGAGAGAGAGTGGAAGGGGAGGGGAGGGGAAGGGAGGGGAGGGGAGAGTGAGCGAGCAAGAGAGAGAAGCGCATCTCTTCATCGCAGGATTTTATCTGACTGTTTGGACAGATTGGTAGAATTCAAAATGCAGCAGGGGCCTGTGATGTGGCAATAAAGCGTTTGCCTTTGATCCCGCCTCACTATTTTTTTTTCTCCCCTGCACATGTGCACGTCAAAATCAATTAGATCAACTCTGAAGAGGCGAGGCAGCTGCGCATCCGCACAACAAACCTTTGCATCACCTTAGTTTACCAACAGTCTGGTTATTATTCTCATTGTCAACGCATTGATACAAACTCCACTCGTGCCATCACCTGCATGCACAACAAACTTCAAGGTGCGTGAAAGATGAAATGGTACACAAATAGAATATCCATCTTAACAGACAGAAACACATGCTTACATCCTAGCCGCAGCTGTCAATTACCTACAAAAAACCCCTCTTTGATAAGAAAAAATTTGAATCCCCCCCCCTCCCTGCTCTTGGAGTGGCTTTTTCAGATGTCGTAGCACTTATGAGAAATTTGTGACAGCATCAACAGCGCCTATTCCCCATTCAGCGGCATTAACTCTGTGCCATGTGTCTAACAAACGGAGGCCATTCTGGAGCCCTTAATGACAAGGCTGCTCCGCTCCTCTCCTCTCCCCCTCGCTCTTTTCAAATTGCTCTCTAAATGAAGTACAGCTGTGTGGACCAGGTGCTGCCATCCCCCTTTCAGAAAGAACAGGAAATTATGAAATCCCCAAATCCTTCACAAATGGCGGGCAGGAGGGAAGGTTGGAGAACGTCAGCTCGGCTTGCCTGGTCTGTAGCTACATGTCTCTTGTCGCTGGATGATCTTTCATTCGCGTTCATCATCAAGCTCTCTCCATCCACCGCTCCGACCCGTCACTTAGAACGAATGTGCTGATAGGTTCATTCAGTCCCAGCATCGTTTCGACTGTTGGTGTAATTTTTAGAAACATGTATTGATACTAGTGGGTGCATCTCATCCATGCAGACTTTGGGTAGCAGCACAAAATATGTGCTTTAATGCCTGATGTTAGGTAGGATGCAATTACCGAAAATAGTTTTTTTTCATATGCGTGTGGTCCGGAGGCTTCCCCTGACTGCAGATTTGAACATTTTTATCAGTCCTATAAAGTGTGTTAAAAAAAGGTTTATGGCTCGGCTGAATAAATTAACGGTTTTCAAGACATTACGTCATCTTTCCTCATCCTTTCAAATTGAAACCTGTGCTCGCAAACGCAGCATCCAACTAACATCTACAGCTCTGCGTTTGTTCTCTGTGTTCTAAACAACAGAAAGAGCGCAACTGCTGAAGTAGGCCTCCTGCTCAGGAGACTGTCAATGTGCAGCTGTCAATGTCTCCATAAAGCCCCATATCCATAATAGACAAAGCACTCATCAAGCCTCAGCTTCATCTGGCCTCCCAGATGCCCCATCACCAGGGGCAAATCCCATCCAGGACTGAGCGGCGCACCATGCAGCCAGATGTGAGCTGGCAACATGGCCGTGGGGTCAACACATGGCAAAGGTAGACCCAATAAATGAATTATACTCTGATTATCATAAATGTGGCATCTGAGCATGGGGCTTGTGTTGCTGCTGTTCAGAAGGGAAATGCTGGGACATAGTCTGTCAGCTGCACGGCTGCTTCTCACACACACAACATAGAATTTGAGCACAAGCTTCATATCTCTTCGTGTTCATATGAAAATGTAACATACAAGACGTAAGAATGTATGCATTTTTTTTTTTTTTTTTTTGTACTCATTAACATATTGCTCTCAGTCGGTGCAAGGAAATTACAGGAGGTAACATGATGGAGCCAAAACATATTTAGGATTCTCAGAATGATTCCATGCCATATGCCCTGTATTTGTACATAACTCCACAATGTTCTAGGTCGCTCCCCCAAACATATTCTGTTTCGTCACATGCCAAAAAGACCTTTTCCACCCCCATCCCTCCCATCCTCAGTTTGACACGTTTGCATGCGGTATCTGGCTGCCCTGGCTCGCTGTCTTCCCCTTTAAAATGCCATGCCAACTTCAGAGGACCCAGGTGTATGGGTCCGTTATCAATTCCACTAACAAGCGTGCTTACTGGGATCACAGGACGCGTTGTGGCTTGCTTTAAAGTCCCCGTCTGTAGCCAAGGCTGACCTGAATTGGAGACATGCGGCCCCCTGCTGATAGCAGCCAACCTCTGATGGGCAGTCCCTCTCCCAGACTTGGCCAGCTCTCCGCCTGGGAAGGAGGAGGGGAGAGAAGAAGAACTCTTTGAAATGCTGGAGTTCCATGAAGAATTGAGAAGCAGGACAGAATCAAAGGCTTCTGATATAGGAAAGGAAGAAAAAAATATAGAATCAAGACTTAGAGATGAGGAAAAAAGGGAAATCGAAAAAAGGGCCCCACTACACACACACGCACACACACACACACTCTAGGTTGCATATATACCGTGAACAAAGGACATGTCTGAAGTTGCGAAGAAAACTTCTCTTTGTCACAAAGGCCTTCACATGAAACCTACAGTTAAAAATAAATATTTCTGCAGCTGTAAGGCCAAATAACATCCAACCCTGCTGCACACACACAGTGTTGACATCAAACCACTCATCATAACGTAGATATCACACAGGATGTGTTAGAGAAGTATGATCCCTGATGAATCGAAGCCTTTTAGTGGGCATAATATTATTCTATTTGAAGATATCTAAGTACATCTTGTTTGTACACAGAATGCATATGTAAAAAAGAAAAACAAAAATTTGCGTGTTTTAGAAATGTGTCTCTAACCTCAGCTTTTGCTGTGGCTTATATTAATGGCGATGATGGCAGCTTAAGGCCATTATGTCCAGGTGGCCTAGAGGATGCAGGGGCTTTACTGAGAGTTACACACACTACACATGCACACAGACACACACACACACATGCAGAAAGCTTCACAGCTGCTAGGGCCCACTGCATGTCAATTAGGACAGCAGAGGATGTAGAGGGACACATGGACACTCACACCGCACATGTATAATGCATGATAGGTTGAATGGACTGTTTTGAGGTCGACCAGTAGGGGTGTATGGAAATATACATACATATATATACAGTATATATACATTGGTTTGAGTTGCTTTGTGAGGTTGGAGCACCATTCGTGTGTATATGTGTGTGTGCCTGTGCATACTGTGTGTGTATGCATTAGTCAAGCTTCTTCTCTAGCGTGCATATACAGAAAAGTAACAATAAAAGAGGAGATGGGGGTTATTGCTTAGGGAGGTTGTCTGAGGAAAAAGAGGAGAAATTGTTGTGACAGCCATTAATTCCCCAGAATCCACACTAATTTCCATTCTCACCTGAATCAAAACAATTTCCATGGTGTAGCGCTCGGGCTGCAGCAGGAAACTGGCCGATAGATAAAAGCAGGAATGGCAAATTGGCCCTCGATATCCGCTATCACAAGAATCCATGCGAAAAGATTCATTTTTATCTTCATGATGATGCTGTTAACGGTCGTACATCTTTCACGGTTCTTTTGTGTGTTTGCATACGCGAGTGCTTTTGTTCCAGTGTGATTTGAAGTTTTACCCCTTCACAAAAAAAAAATCCTTTTAAAGGTCAAAGAAAAGTCACAAGTTCTCTGCAGAAGCTCGCGCATTATGCTGATTACTCTTATGAAAATTGCATGTAGTGGGGTGAGGGGTCACCCGAGCTTAATTCCGTTTTCATGTTTTGTTTCACACTAGCCAAGCTGTGGATGTCGGTGTGTGAGGCACCGTTTGCTATTGGCCTTGACAGCGCACAGTGTAATTGGCTCACTAAGGTGATTCAGTAATCGTCTGAGTGACACCTTCCCTGGCAAATTTTGACACTGGAGGTGGATGAGGATGCGGTGGGCTTGAAGTGCCAAGGGAGCTAACCTTGTAGGGAAACCAAATTTACAGCAGGGAAACGTGGAGTAGACCCACTTCATTCAGTATGTTTGCATCCTATAATGAAAAAGGTTGGCGAGAGACTTTCTTTTCTTATGCTCTTAACCTTATTGACTTGAACTGTTGTCCTTGCTCTTAACTGTTTTAAATGTGCATACGATTTCATCATCTCTCCTCTGTTTCAACCTCCTCCTCCTCCTCCTCCTCCTCCTCCTCCTCATCACCTCCTGTCCTCTGTTTCTTTACTTCTCCTCCTTTCCCCTCAGCCTTCACTTAGTTTTCACTTCTATGGATCATCCCTGCCACTGCCCCTCTTCTCCTCCTCCTGTCATCCTCTGCCTCCCGTCTCCATCCTCTTCCTCCCCCGCCCTCGTCCCCTCATGTACCTCCTTAACTCCACTTCTCCCTGTCTTCCGCCTCCTCCCTTTTGCTCCTGGCGTAGCTCATGGAGAGGAGGAGCAGCCAGCGCTGTTCTGTTCCTCAGGACTGTCCTCCTCGCGCAGAACACAGATGGTTATTATGAAGCTGCACATAAATTGATTATGTTGGAAATTAACTGTTGCTGTCAAAGGCAGCCGCCAACCTGTCCCAGTGTGTCCCTGTGCCCGCTGATGCATAGGATCCAGCTGATGGACCAGATGTTTGCACAGTGCGCTGCTCCTTTTAAGGTCAGCACAAAAGTGGTATGGGGGCTCTCTGATCTCCGTCTCTTTGTACTTTCAGTCTGTGCCCTCTTGCCTCTTGACATGTTTGGGAAGCAAAATGGGAGCTTTTGAATGAGGATTGGATGATATGTGAAGTTGTGACTTATGTGTCTTATTTCATATAATTTTCTTTTTATTTGATAGAGCATCATGTGCAATGCGTTTCAGGCGTTTCAGACATTTCTTATTTTGTCTTTTGACTGATTAAATTTGCAGGATTTGTGCGAGTTCTTTCAAGAATGGAGGCTTGCGCTAAGTAACATTTAATCTGTGGGAGGTTGAAGTAGGCCTCAGGTTTGTGCCAACAGACCATGTAGTCTCTTCAACAGAACCAGCATGCCAAGAGTCTCCAAACGCCGTCTCTAAGTAGGACTGTCTTCCAGCAGCTCATTACGGGTTGGTCTGGATAAGCATGATGGGTGACTCCTGGCTGTGGCCTCGGGGGACAGGTACCACAATGCCAAACTCAGCAGAAAGACAGGTCTTAGGAGTGTTGCTACATCGTTTTCCAGGCCTGACCTTGATTCCAGGCCCACTCCTGCATGTTTCCGTATGCATGGCAGAGTACGGAGGGCTGCCAAAATCTGAGCCAGACAGGGAAGAGAAGCCCCCTGTGATTCACACACACACCAACACTCAGACACATGAGTAAACACACACACAGACATTGGCCAAATCCCATCACGAAGGTTAACTTTCATGGAAAGGGAAAGCTGAATTACTGATAAATGCAGTCTGTGATATATATAATCAATGTTTTTATTCTTTTTTATCTATCTATCTATCTATCTATCTATCTATCTATCTATCTATCTATCTATCTATCTATCTATCTATCTATCTATCTATCTATCTATCTATCTATCTATCTATCTATCTATCTATCTATCTATCTATCTATCTATCTATCTATCTATCTATCTATCTATCTATCTATCTATGAGGATAATTTATGACTTTACATAAAGTTAAATGCATGATTTAGTACGTAATACTATAATTTTTGGGGCATTTTCCCATTTCCTTTCAAGTCTGTGAGCACTGCATTTCAACCTGGGTTAAGAACATTTTGTAATGTGACGGTCTCACTCTCAGTTATTTTATTACAAAGCAACGTTTCGGTCAGGAATATGACCTACATCAGGCATTTCTTCTGAATTTTGCAGTTTGGGTTATGCCCTCCTCCTACGCACCTGTACATGTATCTTCAGGTGTGCTGAGACCTTTCACTTGTTTTAGTTTATTATAAAATTCTGACTTGTTTTTACATTCATGAAAAGAAGTGTCTCCTTTCATGCACCTCAACCGTGGCTTTAGATGTGTTACAGTTTTTCTCCATTGGTTTGGCTTATTCAGAAATGACATTTTCAAAACTCATCAAGATCATTTGGCAAAACGGTCTTACAGTTCAGCACAACACCATAGCTCACTTGCAAAAGCAGATATATATCTCCCAAAACAGTTCACAATTCCTTTCTCATATAAATAGTTAGTGCCCCCAAAATGCATCGTCCCTTTGGCATTGTTTAAGCACAGCAAGTCAAAATGTTTAGATGTTTTGTCACTATGGTAGAGGACCATTGAAATATCCCTCATGTCCACCTCTCAGTCTTAGCCCAGTCCTTCATTGACAATGGTTACTGTACTAGTTTTTTTGTCTTGCTAACAAAATACAATTGCGTATAAAACTGGAAAAAAGTAGCCTCCATGGTTTGACATCACACATTGCACTCATACTGCCAAGGAAATTGTAACCATTTTTATTCACACACACATAAGTAACTTCCATTCATCAGAGTAAAAAGAAAATGTATACAGCATATATACTGTAATGTAAACACATAAACAAAAAACAGGGACAATTATATGTAGCCTACAGTGCTGTAATAAATATATGGTATTCATATTCATGGTATTATTCTTGACTAATTTTGACAATTGAACAGACTATTTTGCATGTGATGACTTTGGAGAGATCAACCATTAGACTGAGAATCAACAATCAGTTAGATCAACAAGATCTATTCAATTGGAAATTGTGCTAAATGTAGGCTACAGTACCTGTACTTAATAATTTGCAAAGATGTACTAAGACATTTGCAATGTGATGAAATGAATGAGACAATTCTGTTGTGAACAATTGCCAAGTGGTTTGGAGGTTTGTCCATGTTGTTTTGAGAATGTAATTTCTGTTTTAAGAAATGAGCCAAATCAATAGAGAAAAACTGTAATACCCCTCAAGTGAAAAATGTCTCTTGAAGCATTTTGATTTGCACCTCTCAGAGGATGAATATCCCTGTAAGAACCTTTTGGGTAAAAGCTGTCAGACACTTACAGCAGCCTGTAGGCAGAATAAAGCTTCACTGGTCAGTGAACTAACTGAATCCTGTCTCAGGCCAGGGAGGCATAGTGACATGAATATGAATGTCAGCAGGTGATAAACAGAGTGGATTTCTGGGACGTGTGACTGTTTGCGACACATACCCCTCACACCCCAGATGTAGGCGAGCTGTGGAGACTGTCACTCAATTTGACGACATCTGAGCAGTTAACAGCGGCATTGGCTGCGACAGCCTTATTGGATGGAAGCAAGTCTCAGGGAAAACTTTAAAAATGCAGAAATGATACACAACACTCACACACATTGATGTTATTATATAATTCTGAAAGTGCAATACTGTTGTTTACCTGAACTGAAACTTTTGACAGATAAGATTATTTTTACACTCATAGTGAAAGTACTGAAATGGAATCACTCCAGTTCAATAATTTAAATCGCATCTCTTATGGCTTTTGCTTAACATTTGGATCTTGAAAGAATGGAAACTCTTTATAGACTAGTGTTTCTTAGAGACTTTTTATCAGGTAGAAATCTGGGCATAAAACTGTCCAACTAACTACAGCCATTTGGGTGCAGGCCAATCCGGGATCATTAACTTTAAGGGTAATCAATTCCAGAGCCTATTTGTGAGGGCAAATCACACAATCTTCATACACTGTAAGATGTTAAATGACCTCAAGTAATGACATCAGTGCAGAGAGTTAGCAGATGTAATTCTGGTGAAGCAGTTTGACCTGAATTGAAGGCTGCATGTTGACATAAGAAGCAGAAGAAAGGACAAACCACTGGTTAGAATTACTGCCTTGTGGTTGTATGTGTCTGCCACTATAGTTTCAGGTTACCTCCCGGCTCACCCAGTGTCATAAAATATGAACCATTTGTGTGAAATTGTCATAATTGTTGGGTGAAGTCTTAAGTAAGTGTTTTGTGAGGTCACATTGACCTTTGACCACCGGAGTCTAATCAGTTCATCCTCAAGTCAAAGTGAGGCTTTTGTTCCAAGTTTAAAGAAACTCCCTCAAGGCGTCATGGAGCTACTGACTTCACAAGGCCACGACAGACCATGACCTTTGATCTTTCTCTGCCAAATTTTAATCAATTCTCTCTTTAATCCACGTTAATCCAAATTTGTAGAAGTAGAAATGTTACAGAGATATCGTGCCCACCAGAATGGGATGGATAGACAAACTCTCTGAAAACCAACATGCTTCCAGCTCGGGCATAAATATTTGTGAGCTAAATAATTAGGACTTATTAAAATGGGAATCAACACAACACCATTGTCTTATATTTAATAGCAACTAGCAATCCAGATGTCCTAATACTTCTGATAACAGGCCATAGTTCCTGCATCTAGTAGGCAGCTTTACCTCATTGTTATTGTTATCATTAAATTGTAAAGGAGAAATGCCATGATCCCTAGGTACAAATAATGTTATGTCGCCCTCCATGCCACAGGCAACCAACAAAGACTTGTATTCAGTATACACAAGACATAGACAATGGAAATGACATCTGAAAGGCTGCCAGTGGGCATGTAGTAATAGAAAAGTGAACTGAACAGTGTGAGCCTTATGTAATGCAGTGTACAATGGTGCTCTGCAGCAAGATTTCCCTTTCAACTTTTACTTTACTTTAGTTTTTTTTCATTTTCATTTTATTTATGAATTTCATTCAGATGCTTCGGAACCAAAATGAAATTCACAGCATCTCCACTCACCGTATAATGTATCTCAGAGTGGCACAGTTTATTTCAGTCAGTCTTCCACATGAGTGTAAGCTACATACTTGTGCATCAGAGGACTGAAAGCGTATAAAATATGCCTGTGAAGTGAAATACTGGAACAAGTTTATCTCATTTTTACAACATATTTATGTGTAATATCTTTCAATAGGCAGACGTAGTTTAAAAAAAAAAGAAAAAGCAAAGAAAACAAATTCAGGATTTTGGAGCAATGTGCGCTCATTGTTCCACAACTTAGATTATATGAGAGAAAAGGCTGGAGGATTTTGGGTGATTTACACTCCTCTGTATGAAAAACAGGTAGGAATCTCCTTTTCTTCTCATCTCTATCAGGCTGGAACACCTTGGGCTGATAGAAGCTCAGAGGTACATAGCCACAAGCTGCAGTGAAATTTTACATGTTAAAAATGTGTGTATATGCGCGCACGTATCTTTTTCTACGCACCTGTGTGAGTGTGGATGAGCGTATGTTCACGCGCGCGTGTGTGTGTGTGTGGGTATGGCATATAGTAGTGGTGGGAGATATTTTCCAATCACCGCTCTGCCGGTTCCTCATTGTTCTGGGAAGCTGTTTGCCACTCTGCACGATTAACAGTATTATCTGTATGTAGCCCAGTCAGCCAGCCAGTCCTTGGGCCATTGTGTTCCCGTCAGGGGTGAGTGCTCTCGGCGCTGCGTGTCACGCCTGCCCCCCGACAGTAGGGACAGGCTTGGCTAGGCCCAGGTGGGACGTGCTGGCATTTGGGCGCTGTCCGCTGCAGGAGGGAAGGGAGAGACGGGAGATTTTTTTTTTTTTTGGTGGGGGGGATAGCCACCACCGGCAGGCATGAGGCAGAAAACTGGTCCCTTTGTGCAGCCAGAGTGCCAGTTCAAGGGTGAGGCAGGGTGAGGGAGGGGGGGTGAGGATGGGAGGCCCCCGGGGGCCACCTTCGTGTGCCCTGAGCATCAAGCTCCATCTGGTCACTCTGCAGAGAGGACAGCGTCTGTGACAAGCCTGCTTTTAGAAAACAGAGTTGCCACAGACTTTTTGGGTTTGGCTCTGGCGGACCTCTCTGTCATGTCGTCACTCTGATGTCTCTAACGTTTCCTGGTAAACATAATGAACTGATTATACTTAAAGTACATTTTCTTGACACAATCCTGAAAATACTCCCGCAAACTGTTTACACTTGCAATAGGTCATTGATTTATCCAGAAAACACGACATTTTCAATCCCCAATCAGACTACCTGATGAACGTCTGACGACTGAAATGTCATGTTTTCTTAACAAATCAACGACCTATTACAAGTGTAGACAGCAGCATTTCCTGTTTCACTTTGTCAGCCGTTGGTCCGCTCCTACACACCTGTCCATTTTTAAAAGGTGTGCATATGTTTTTCTTGCTTGATATGATCCTAACACCAAGAAGCCAAATGTAAAAAAAAACGTATTTACTTCGCAGCCAACCCAGCTAATGTCCAGTCATGACTATAAACAACAATAAACCGTAGTAGAGGAAATCCAGGAGGAAACACTCATTTGTAGCCTTTCAACCAAATATGTGTCTTATTTGATTTGGTGATGTAGTCTCCTTCCTCTGATGTAAATGCCGTATTAGCATACCATTGACAACATACGGGACTGAAGCTCTCCATCTCTGTCCCTCTTTCTCTCGCTTCCTCCCTGCCTGGCGGCCTCTGTCACCGCTGACCCCCTCTGCCTTCTCCTTTGATGAACTCATGAATTCATTGCCCCTGTTCTAGGGGGCCTTCTCTTTCCTCTGCTGCTCTTTACCCCTCTTCCCCATGCTGTATAATTGACTCAGCTGCAGCCTTTGTGATATAATAGCTAGTTTACCTGGCAGAATGACATTTCACAGGCTCTGAGCCACCATAAAGCTAATTGTTCTAGAGCGAGAGAAGCGAGTGTATGTGTGTGCAGCTGATGATAAGAGAGCGGTCGTTCCATTTGTGCTGTAGAGGCCAACAGAGGGTTAGAAGTGACATTTATCTCCACATTGGGCCTTAGACCCAGCCGTGGCCTGATGTACTCTCTGTCTCTACCTCCTGCTCTTTCTTGCTCAAATTTTCTCTCTTTTTCCTTTCGCAGACTTTTTGTAGTTTTTGCCTTTGAATAACTGTTGTGTGGATGTGTGTGCATGCAAATAGTTTAGTACATACCAACCTTAGACTTCAACCAGTCACCCTGCATATAAGAAAGATATGGTTTTTAATTAGGCCTGGTCGCTCTATTTCTCCACTCAATTTTCAGCCTAATTGTAGAAGGGAAAACATAAGTTGGTTCCTACACAGTGTTTTTCTGTCATGTTGTTCTGGTCGCTCTGTGCTGTTTGCTCTGTCCATCTGTCTTCTCAAAAATGAATATATGGTTTAAGTGAATCTGCTCTAAACAATGTCAGCCACCAAATAAGGCAGTGCTGTTTGACTGAAAGGTATCACAACATGGTTCACGGCACAGATGCAATGGATTTTTTTTGTCATGCAAAACATAACCCCCAAATTGAAAGAAATCACTTTGTGTATTATGCAATTTCTGTATGAGTCTTTTAAGGGGATAAATATTTAATTTTGCAAGTTGCTTTGTGAACGGGTTGTGGTCTTGATTTATCCTACCAAACTAGAAAACAGGGACAGTAATCCATATTGGCTAATATTTCAGATGATCCCATCATAAAATATCCCACGCTAACTAAAGTAACTCTAAAGTTTGATTTTAATTAGTGATCATTAAAGAGCAACTTAACAGAAGCAACTTCTCAGCTTGTTGCAGTGTCACTTCACTGTGACATCAGTGACAGAGGGTGATGTGGGCGATGAACATATTAGAGATGTCAACCATCATATCTGACATTGCTTATAAGTAGAAGGTTAATAAGAGTCATCTTTGGTTATGGGGAATGGCAAAGTTTCTCAAGAAGCTGCCAACACTATGGCTCAAACACACCAATTTAGAAAGATTAGATTGTTTTTGTTCCACACTTGAGATCAGTCACAGTGCCCTATAAAAGTTGTTGCTTTAATTGCAGAGGAAAACTCAGAAACTCAGAAACTTGACTAAATCTAATTGTTTTTTGATTAACATTTCAGTTTTAAATATTGTTAGCATCATTTTTGTGTTTTTATCATTATTCTGTAAATGCATCATTCTTTTGGTTACTTTATTGTCACTCTGTCTACTGTATGTTGCTTTAGTTTTACTTGGGTAAATGTGCTTGTAGATAATACTGTTTTGAAGTACAATAGTGCATCTTGTGGGGCACAGGAATTGAGATGCAGCAGTCTGACTGAGCCCATCATTCCACTGAATCAGATCCTTTATATAGAGTCTGACAACACACTCAGACCTGCCGCTGACATGTTTTGTATCGATTCTGTCTGTCTGATATTCAGATAGCCATTGTCTGGAGTTTCAGCAGAGAGAGAGAGAGAGAATGAGATGGAGGGACGGAAAGAGACCGAGAGGGGAGAAATCTCCCAGAGGGAGAGCAGCTGCTCAGCACTGCAAGAAGATACATTTCATAATGACAGCATATTGCTATTGATTCCTAGTTTGAATGGGAGCATTGATTTGATTGAACAGTCATTACATCTTGGCCGGTAACAACCATAATGTGATCAGACTAAAAGCATGTCTAATGTTATTTGCCGGGGGGACATTTTTTTCAGTGGGCTTGTTGAAATATACAAGAGTTCAACATTTCGAGAAATGCATTTACTTCCTTTCTTGCCAGAGTTAGAGTAGACCAATACCAAAGCTATGTCTGCTTCAGATTTAGAGGAAAGGAAGTGTCAGCTAACAGTACGGGAAAACAGTTAGTCTGACCCTTTTCAAAGTTTAAAAAAAACTTTTTGAGCTGACTAATTGACAGTGGCGAGCACTCATAAGCTATAAATACAGTGCATTCCCAAGCCCTTCAATAAAAATCATTGAAATGTACAGTAAGTCTCTCAGTGTGTTCTATTATAATATACCTTCGATCATTTTGGTTTCAAACCGCTAATCTATCCCATTCTGCTAGCGAAATGCTGGAAAGTTGACAGCTTGACGCGCACATGTGCTCTGTGATACCGAGTAGAACAGTTAGAAAACTACTACGTAGCTAGCTTGCTTGAATTTTTCAGCAGTCACTCACTTGACAGCTAACGTTTGCCAGTGGTTCATGTAATCACCATTGTTATAGTCAAAATGAGTGAAAATATCAATTAAATCAAGTCTTTGCTTTCAGTGCCATTTTCCCGGTCACCATTCACCACTGCTAATTGATGTGTGTTTGTGTGAACAGCAAGGCACATCTCCATTGTCAAGGTTAGCATAATCAGCTGCTTATATAACGAAGAATATTCAGCATCTAACTTTACTCAACAAAAGATGTCTCGAAGTGGTGAAAAGTAATGCCCTGTTAAAAGGTCAGCACACTAACCAGCTAGCCTTTCTTGTGAATTTCTTTCTGCAGTTTAGTGTTACCTAAAAGCCATAATGCTGATTCACAAAGAAAAAAATCATCACAGGGATAATTGAGCTGCAAGGACCTGCACTTATACCAAGGGGAGCACGTTGTTGTCTGCTTCTTTTTTTTTTCTTACAACACATAGCCCTCATCCTTACTGCTCATTGATTAACTTCTCCAATACACTCGCTACAGCTGGTTTACTTGACATTACATTAGTCACAGCACTTTGACGGCATAATGTGCACAGAAATATGGTTACAGTATTTTAAACATGAGAAGATCATGTATTATACAGGATGGTTGGCCACCTTAACTTCCACATTATCCCAGTGAAAAACTTGTTTGGTGGCAGGACAAACTTAGAAATAGCTCCTTTAATGTTAGTATACCCAGTTAGACTGATGTTTTGAACTGGCAGTGTTTCTGTAACAACACCTTGTTGCTAATATAAAGGATTTCACTGCATTTCATGTTTTGTTATTGTCTCCAAAAAAATATGGAATATAGATCAAAAATAGACCAGAAACATAATACCGTAAATTTAAAAAACTGGTTAACAGTGAGAATTTTGAGAGAAATAAAACATCAACAGCGATGGCACAACTTTACATTCTCAGGTTTAGTCATGCTCCAAGTAAACATCCTTTGATGTCATGCTAAATAATATGGCAACACATCCATCTATGCTGGCAGGTTGCAGCATGTCCGCCTGCCTCTGTGTTGAACAGACTGTGGGATGTCGCTGTAGCATCACGAGGTTTCTTCTGCTCTGTTCCTGTCAAAAAACCCACAGGCCCACCCATCCAAGATGGCCTCTCTGCTTCCCACTTAGAGAAATAGATGGAGTGTTTAAGTGTTTTTGTCGAGTCAAATGGCACCAAGCAGATGACTGCATGCCATTACCATAATTTACCCTGATCCAGGCTGTCAGGGTGTATCATCAGCAGGTCTGTTTCCTGCCCTGTGGAGCTTCCTGGAGCTTATAGACAGGTGTAGCTCTCCATAGTTACGCTCCGCGCAGGTTCAGACTGTGGCTTAGTTTGGCAAAGTTTTGTTTGTTTGTCTGCCACAGCTTGTCACGGGTAAAGTTAGCTCCACTTCCTCTTCTCTGGTGACAGCTGAGGGGTGCTGAGTGGCACTCGTCCTTCAGTCTGTCTGTATGTCCATCCCCACCTGTCTCTCTCTGCTAAAGCTTTCAGGGTCTGCCCGCGCAAATCTGTCAGGCAGATGGGGGGCCGGCTTTTTACATGTCACTTGAGGGATGCCCAGGCAACACAATCTGCGGCCCACAATGCAATGTGTTTGAACCTTGTGAAACCCAAATGGAGGATGGATGCAGAGCCATACACGGCTGAGATTCTCTGAAGAATCCCTTCGTATCCTGCCTGTCTGTGTCTACCTTCTGCCGGGTTCCTTTAGAAGAACTCTGCATCTTTTATTTATCCCTTGAAATAAGGCTGGACCCTGACGAGAGCATAGGCTGCACACGCAGACACACTCTCTCTCACACACATATACACACTCGCACACAAATGGGCCTCCTTCTGTTACTGAAAAGTCGGCAATTATGGAGAGAGAGGGGAGGGACAGTTGGGATTTGCATATGTCGCTGAGAGAAGAAACTACATCTCCCACAAGGCCCGGCGGTGGAAATGAACCAGCTGTCCATGGTTTGTAGATCAGATCCCATCCTCTTGATTACGAAATCACAGAATAATAAGGACCAAAAAGTTGTGGGCCACGCTGTTTGTTCCTCCTTTGTTGTTCCCTAGAACAGAAGTTATTTTGCTTCCGCTGCCTCCGAGCTGTTTGCCATGTGCCAATGTTTGGTGCACGGTGCTCCACTTGTTCTGCTTCTCACACAGAAAATCAGAAGGCTCCAGCCCTGCCCCTCCAAAGCTGTCATGTGAACTCCCGCCTTTTGTTTAATTTACATTTTGAGGCACAGCCCATCAATTCCCCCTCTTCCCCGCTGCCCCCTGCCAACACCGCCACCACACCACACCAACTGGCTTCATCAAAAATGCAGAGTTCAAACTAATTAGTGACATTTGGCCATTTGTGAAACTTTTCCCTCTCTAAGCTCGGCTTCTGTCAAACACAGCCTCATAGCTCATGGAGTACGGGAATACTTTTCATCAGAATGACAAATCTGAATATTATATATCAGTGACAGAAAGCTATTTCTACCTCAAAATGTCGGCATATTTGAATAGAAATCTAATACATATTCATTCAAATTAAAAGAAACAAAGGAATAAAAAATGGTGTTATATCCCTTAGTGTGATTTCAGCAGTAGGTTGTGGTGGCTCACTTTACACTTTCCATCCCTCAAAATTCAACAGCCTGGAATAAAGACTGTGAGAAACAATTGGACTCATGAAGCAAATCTAGAGAAATTAAAAATTGTCATGGAAATTGTTTGCATGTACGAGCACAAGTACACTGTGTGGGTGCCTTTCAGCAAATTTAAAGGATTGCTTTTGTCACAAGAGACATCTGTCTCACTGATTAAAAATAGCTCTTGATATGAAGGCAAACATCTGTAGAGACAGAAATAAATAAATGATGTGATAAAGTGATGACATGAAAGCTTAATTACACAGATAAGTATTGAAGTTCTAATAGCAGCTTGTGCAGAAGTGTAGAATCTGGGGACTGGAGATGTAACACACACACACACACACACACACACACACACACACACACAAACGCACGCAGGCCTATTCAATGTGACTTGGCCAGTGCAGTGATATTTTCAAAGGCCTGGTGGTTAGGTGTCTCTGTACTGCCAGCTGTTCTTCAGTGAGGGTGCAAACAGGTGCTGTGCATATAATTTCTTCTCCATAAACAGGCGTCTTTTTAGCTTGACCACCATTTATTGATGCACTGAAACGGTCGGCTATCTCTGTCTGTAAATTAATCATACCATCTAAAGTGAAATTAAAGCTCGAAAAATGAATACTTTGATATTAACACAGAATCATCTAGTGACTTGAATGTGACAAGACTTGCTGACAGTGAACCTACAGTTAACCTTACCTATACAGTTTCCCTCAGTGGTCAGCTTTTGCAATAGTGGTTGAAGGTACGGCAGTATGGGGACTTGATGATGATATATATATATGTAATGGAGGTCCCCGGGTATAGTCACAGTCACGAGGTACCAGTAAGGAGAAGTGACAGTGTGTGGCGGATAGTGGCACTGAAGTGAAACTCACTCACCCATAAAAGACATGCTAACCCACCTGCCAAGTGGCCATTGTCCTCTTGGCGTAACGGTTAGCATCGTCACCCGCGGTGCAGGAGACTAGGGTTCGAAACCTGCTCAGGGCAGGTCACAGAACAACATTGCTCATATATACAGTATATATTATATGGACACTTCCTAGCATTGCAGCCCAATACAGAAGAGGGACTGATTGGCCATAGAAGATAGAGAATCGTGCCGTCCCTTCAACTCTTGCTGCTTAAAGTCTCTATTATTGTCACCAGTGCTTCAGAATCCAATTACATGACTGCACAGTCTAGTCCTACTGTCTCAGCTCAAAGCGGGCCAGACGACCAGCTTGGTTGGAGTGAGTTCAAACACCCGAGACTGGACGGATACACAGGTTCTCTAAGCTATGAGGCTCATACTCTTTAGTAAAGCAGTGGAGAAAACATTCAGCTGCACCTACTAACTAACGCTAACGATGCTGAGCGTTGCTTTCAGTTGTTAAAATGACAAACATCACTGGTACTACATCATATCGGCTGTCACTAATTAATGTTAATTTTTTTAACAACTTGATGTCAGGCCAGACAGATACGAAAAACCTCATGTACTTCGATTTGTCATCAGTTTGGGTTTTTAGTCTGTAAATGTGTTAGGTTGAATATCTGCGTCAGGCATGGACATCCTATGAAAAGATGCTATTTGGCATTTGAATGTAATATATATCAAACAACATTTTTGGAGCTTGAGCTGTTTTGGAAGTTTCATCAGAAATTACTTGGGTAAAATTATGAATAATTGGTGAAGTTATCCATACAAATATTAAGGGAGTGATCTTTTGTCTTCCGAGGGGAGCCGAGCACACAGTGTGTAATGTCACATGTACCGGACCAACAGCCAATCAAGATGCCATGGTGACTCGACATGGATTTATACGACTCACAGTATCGGTTCCAGAGCGCACAGCGCTGCTCTTTACTCACCTCCAGCTCACGCTGTAACGCATACAGCCACACATTCCTGCCCTCTCCATGACTTTTTCCATAGTTGTTTTGTTTTTTGTGTGTTTTTTCAGACATTAATAGGCTGAAAACCACGACCATTGCATCTTTCTGTTTGTCCGCCATGTTTGTTTACACTGCAGTCACGTTTGACCACACGGGATTTGGAATATTGAGCCTAAAGACCGTGATACTCTGCTGGTTAGTGTGTGGTGTGCTCCGTAGTGCACACCACACACTATAAGATCAGAAGAGAGATATTTGTGCGATCTGTCTTTTGTTATCATCAGGTGTGTGGTCTCCAAATCTGTGAAGGTTTGAAGAATCCTGCAATGTGTGCCAGCCTAGAGTGTGTGCACCTCTGACCTCATCAGTGCTCTGCTGAAACACACGTTGCCGCTAGCTTTGTTTCCATGTTAGCTTGTTAGTCATTTTGATCCAGAACTTTAGAAATGAACAGAAAAAAGCATCGCTGCAAGGCCGACAGTTTCTGCCAAACTTTGTTCCAGCGCTGTTTCCTGTAGAGTCTCGGTGAGTGGGGAGCATTTGAAAATGAGCAAACAGCAGAACGTGGTGAGGAATGGAGCGGCACAGGTGAGGAGAGGGGAGGTAAAAAGCTGACAACGTTAATATGGAACCAAAAGGAGAGTGCAACCTGGCAGTCACTCAAATCCTGCACCTGCACCTTTATAAAACAAGCTCTCCGGTGTGCCTCTCTGGCTCCCCCTCTCTCTTTTTTTCCCCCTCATTTCTCTCCTCTCCTCACTCCCTCTCTCTCTCTTTCCTTTCCATGTGCTGTGGCTCGGGGCGTTGTCATTTTCGGCATGTTTTCTCTATACTGTGCACTCTGTGTGTGTTAATTGCGGCCATCCTTGGGGAAGGAGAGAACGATGAGGAGGACCTGTTTGAGAGTAGTCGTGCCAGGTTCTGTGGTACGACTCAGCATGGAGCTACAGACACCTGGTCTGCCTGAAGGGCAAGAGGAAGGTAGACTTGCTTTTTCTCTTCTCCCTCCTTCTGCCCACCCTTCGCTTTCTGTTCGACCTCTCTCTCTCTCCCTATCTCTGCCTCTCCCCCACTTTCACACACTCTCTGTCTCTGCTCTCCTCGAGCTTGGAGAAAACAGCTGCTGTACAGCCTGTGCACAGGCATCCCACCTTACCAGCCCAACCTATCCCATCAATCATGGCACACTACTCACCGCTGTTTGTACGGATGCAAGTGTGCTAGAATAGGAGAAACTGGAGAACTTTGTGGGTCAGTGACTTTGAAGCAGTTTATCCAGAACGCCTGAAGCCACCATACCAGCTGATAATGCCTCATAATCTGCAATAATACATCAGTGACCAACCTCAACAACTCATGGACAGTAAATCGCTTGGGAGCACCTGCACCTGCATCACTTAAGGGTGTTATTGTTGTTTGATCACCATTTCTTTCAGCCACGATGAAAACTGTACTCAGCAAAGTAATTCCGCAGATTTGGGAACATGAATCCCTGCAATGAAGTTGGACAATGCAAATGGTCACATGATCAGACAGTTTATAAACTAAAGCAAACAATTCATCTGGAGCTAAAACTGACAGAGGGTTCTGTCTGAACCCATCTTCACATAGAAAAACATTGTCAGTAAATTCCTAAATTTCAGAAGTTCAGTCAAATAGTTTTTTGAGCTGCCATGATGGTTTTGTTGCATCTAATTCTGAAATGAACCAGGCTAGTTGTTTCCATGTGTTTACAGCCTTAATGCTAAGCTATGCTAACTTACCGATGGTAGTTTCCTTCCTTTTCACCATAGAGAAATGTGACAATAGACTTGACGACTCTAAAACTGGACTGTGATCTGCGTCTGCCACCAAAGCGCGGTCTGGATTTCTAATCTGCATCTGCTTTGTTGCGTTGTCACCGCTCCTTGGCCTTTCCACTCAACTTTGACATTCACCATCAGCTTTGTGGCCATATGTGCACATGGTGGTTGAGTGATGAAAAAGTTGCCCGTTTTCATATTCAAGTCTGACATATTGAGGAATGGAAAGATGCTCGATGAGCGCTTGTGGGCAAAGACAGTGACATACGGACACAGTCTCTCTCTCACTCACACTCTTTCTCTCACTCTCTCAGTCACTCTCTCACCCTCTCGCGCTGTCTCTCTCTCCGATACACACACATACACACACAACTCTTGGTCAGCAGCACAGATGAGTTCTGGGAAAACAAGCAGCTGCAGGAGGAGGAAAGGACCATAAGGCTGGACGGGTTGCCAAATTTCATCATCTATTATGGATTGCCTGAGATGCACACTGTACTGCAACCAGGGGCATGTCTCAGATTCTCATGCAATCACAAATCTGTGCACACATAAGCATGCTCTCGTGCACACCTCTCGATACACCGTTGTGCAGCATTTTTCAATTCTTCAAACTGTAAAACTGGAGCGTAGAAGGACAAACTGGCACTTTCCTGTTATATTGCATCTCATACAGGATGTGTTATTGTTTTTCTGTTAGCACAACAAAAGATTGACATTTGTTGTGTCTTTATGTCCTAATAGCCCATTATATTTATATAGCTTAAATATCTTGAAGTCTTTTTCATGGTCACATATTGCTTTTTCAATACTATCACAGAAGATAAGTGTCTTAAATGCTTAAAATTCTATTCACAAGACCTTCAAGTGAAAATAAATTGATGCATTGGGCAACTTTAACAGAGAATAAATGTCGGGACACACAACCGTCGGCTTGGCTTAAGTGAAAGTGAACAGCTGACAAGACCACTTCACACAACCCAA
Source organism: Trachurus japonicus (assembly GCF_045865225.1). NCBI lineage: Eukaryota > Metazoa > Chordata > Actinopteri > Carangiformes > Carangidae > Trachurus > Trachurus japonicus. The sequence goes on along the minus strand of NC_140928.1, from coordinate 15,523,966 downwards.
CACAAAAACACCTACATTAGTATCCACGCCAGATGTTAGGGAAGCAGGACAGTTTGATGAGAAGTTGGCTACTTGTGGATAAACGTGTTGCACTCCAACTATGACAGCAAACCAAATGAGGTGATACATTCTTACACACTCGCACACACACTGTTGGCTGCAGTTATGGTTATTATAGAAACAAGAAAGTCAAGAGAAGATGTGAAAGATGGATGGGGCACTTTGGAAATGTCAATAGCAAAATGTTCAGACAATAGTCTCCTGCAGATGTTGCTGGGTTTGCAGATGGGTTCATGTGAAGGCCCTGTTTTACCAATCTTCATATCATGACTAGATATAAACCACTGATCTGTGTTTCTATAAGCTGCTGCTACTCTCATTACTGCTTTTCAATATACATTACCTTTCATATAAAGTCATCCTTTGTGCTGTTTATATTTGTTATGTTACAATTAACAGGAAGAGTGTGTTTACTTCACGCCATGACATTTTGAGAATTGAATATGCTAAGTTGATGATAACCTTCTGAATAGTTAATGTGTCTTAATCTGCTGCTGATTATCAGGTAGATTGCTGGATTTACTTTTACCCTCAGCATGTAGCCTGCAAAGACTCGGGGCGTTTGTTGGGAAATGGCCACATGACTTGCAGAGAAGCTGCTCACTAGACAGTATATTCCCTTCACGAGCAGAGGTTCCTAACAGCAGAACGGCCACATGGCAGCTGGTGACTAGTCCCCATATAGTAGCCTACGTCCTATGTAACAGCTGTTGTTCGACGCACTCTCCAATGTGAGTTTGTGCTGCTCTGAGCTCGGTTGCGGGACGAGGGACGAGGTCAGAGTCTAAACACCAAATATCAGCTTTGTACACAATCTGTATCCACAAAATAAATCTGTTCTCCATGAGCTGGCTAACTGTAATGGAGCCTGCAGGCTAGTCAAAGCAGACATTTCAAATATGTACAGAATATATAAAATATGTCCAGTGCACCATGTGATATTTACGCCATACTCCACTCACTCTCTTATTTAGCTGCTCCAGTGCTAATTTGTAAACACTTGCTGTTGCAGCGGCTGCTCCCGCTGATTTTGTTCTGTACTTAACTTTGTATAGTTATTTGCTGTCAGTAGCCCCGCTACCACCCCAGAATGCACCTGTAGGAGTTGCTGTGATGCTTCATTAGAAGTGTTTGTTAGATGGTTGAACTTAAGAATTCCCCCACCCTCTTTGAAGGGTTTTTCTTTTTTTTCTTTTTTTTTCCTTACCCGCATGTGTGATTGTTCGAAAGTGATACAAACACTTTTGTCAACCAGTGTGGGTGTAAAACATGTTTTACAAAGTAGTTATTTAACTCAGCACTGAATACAAGATTCCAAGTGGGGAAGAGTGTGTTAGTAGTTCACCAAAAAATGAAATTCACCCTCATGCTCCTGTATTGCGCGCTGACGTTCACGCGCCCCAGGCAAATTCAATACAGGACTGTTTAGGCTGTAAAAATGTCCTAAATGACGTTGTGTCGAGTAAACTCTGGACTATATCCCTTCAGGACACTTGGATTGCAGCGGACGAGCAGTAAGGAGGAAGATTACAAGGTTTTTGTGTAGTTTTATGGACTTTTTGTGTCGGGTGCTATTGACTCTCATATAAGGATTTCGTCGGACTACGAATCCCCCTCCTGGGTCTCCAGATGCACTTTGAGGAATAAAAAACAACTCTGGAGTATTCATCAGCATGAGGGTGAGTCAATAATGAATGAATTTCATTTTTTGGTGAACTATTCCTTTAAAATCTGCACATTTGTACTTCACTGATCCTTTGACACTGAGATGTCCATTGTGTTTTGTTTTTGGAGTGCCACCCTTGTATACAGTATACATTTGTTTGATGGACTGAGTGCTGAAATTACACCATTGGGCATCTTTGCCCAGTGCTCTGTGGAAATGAATTGGAGTTCCTGTTTCACCATCAGGAGGGGGTTTCTTTTTTATGTGGCTCCACTTTTTTTTTTTTTTTTTTGCTTCATCCTCAGTTTTTGCACATTAACCCTACACAGTCCTTATGCTTGATTTTGACGTAGTCTTGTTTTGTCGTTTGTTTCCAGAAAGTGGAGCAATCAGGCAAGCACCTTGAACATATAGTAAATACCTCACGGGCCTCCGCAGCACTCAGCTCATCCTGTGGTTACATTTGGTCTTGGCATTCTTGGTACCATCTTCAGGAAGGGAAATGGGATAACTTGTTGTTGTGCATGTTTGTGTATCTTTTCAGAGGGAGCACTTTGGCAGGCACCATTACCGCCCAGCAGTAAATTGCCTTGTAAATTACAGTGCCGGGGTAATAAAGCCAGATTTGTATATCACCGGGAGTGGAGACTGTGTCTGTCTTGTAAATTTAATTAAACAGCAGGTGCAAAATCAGGTCATATGGCTTTGATGTGCCCCATGTGAGAATGACAACCAGACAAAGATTCTAATACGGGCAGCATTTACATATTTTTGCATGCGGCGGGCGGCTTGTACGGAGGTAGGGGGAGCCTCGCCTATCACCTTGTAGTGTATTAAATTTCCCACAAATTAAAGAGGATTCAAATTAGCTGTCACCTTCAATTTTAATAGATGTACAGCAAAATAAATGGTTAAGCTCCTCAAAAATCAGCCTCTTGCTTGTTTGGAGTGTGCATGAAATGCAGCCATTACCAACACCTAGTGCTGACTGAAACACTTGCAGACTAATTGGCTCTTATTGCCTTTCTACTGTACATTACACAACATTAGAACTAACCCGTTAGAGCGCAATTAAAATACTTCTCAAGAACCCCGGTTAAACAAGATGTGACACCAAGCTAAGCCCGTGCAGGCAGCAAAGCGTATTAGACAAACTGTGATTTTTCTAGCCAACTTGAATTGTGTTTTAATATAGATCTCCTTCTGGCTGATGTGCACTGAAGCCAAAAATCATCCTCTTATGGTTGTGCTTGACCTGTGACACTGTCAATGTGCTGTCTGGGCTCCAGAAGGCCCCTTCCTGTATGTCGGTTTGAGCTCTCTGCCAGAGAGCCCACGAACGTGTCAGCGGCATCAGTTGACCTGACGGCAACACCTTCGCTTGTTTCTTTTTTTTTTTTTTTTTTGTGTTGGGAGGAAGTGGTTGATAATTACCACCTAGGATGTAGCCATCTGTGCCGCCCTTTCACGGCCTGTTAAGCTCGCTTTTCAGAAAAGTTTACTGTTGACAGAGGGCACGCGAGAGGAGCGAACGCCAGAGCGTGTTAAAAAGACTGCACACTCAAGCAATATTAAAAGGAGCACTAAGGAGCTGATTTACAGGCAGAAGGTGGAAGGAAGAGGCAAAGGCGGAAGGGTAGAAGGAGAGGGGCGGGGCACGAGGAGTAGGTGGTAAAGTGGGGAGGGGGGTGCGGATGGAGAGATAAGGGGGTGATGTTCACTCATTAACAGGCTTGCATCAAGAATAGTAAGCCTAGTGAACATCAACATCATTTTAAAGGGATAGTTCACCCAAAATTCAAATTTCACTCATTATCTACTCACCCTCATGTCGACTAAGGGCTGGGAGAAGTTTCAGAGTCCTCCGTGCCTTCTCGGAGTTACAGGGGGCTCCGTGCAGCACTGCATGTCCATATGACGGTTGTGAACGGAGCTCACTTTTCTTCGTCCAAAAAGACACAGCTTCAGCTACAAACAAGCGTAAACATATACTTATTTAATTTTTTTTCGGAACAATTTCTCATGTTGGGGCTTTAATACAAGAGGGACATTACAGATGAGCACTATGGAGGTATTTGGATGTTTTTTGGTGTGTCTTTTTGGACGAAGAAAAGTGAGCTCCGTTCGCAACCGTCATATGGACATGCAGTGCTGCACGGAGCCCTGCTGTAACTCAGAGAAGGCACGGAGGACTCTGAAACTTCTCCCAGCCCTTAGTCAACATGAGGGTGAGTAGAAATTTGAATTTTGGGTGAACTATCCCTTTAAACCAGTGTTTTTCAATTGTGAACTCATACAAGTTCCCAATCCCAATCTTGTTTTTGTCCCAGCATGCACACTTCCCTCTTGTTCCAGCTATGTAACTTTTCATCACTCCCATCCATCACTCAGAGCTACCTATTGTCATCAGCCATGAGGGACAAGTGTGTTTCTGCAATAAGGCAGCAGTTATCATCAAGCTGTCGGATATCTGTCACCACGGCAAGATCTATGTGGAAACCTCCGCTGTCAAAACCTGTCAAATTTCACTGAGTCTTTAATGAGAAAAAGCCAAGTTGAAACCACAGGCACAGTGTGTTCATGTGTGTGTGAGAGAGGGAGGGATAGAGCAGGCTGAGGGAACAGGTGTGTGGCTGGAAGCTGTGGTGATGGTGGGAGCAGTGGGGGCTCAGTACAGTACGTCATCTCTGATAGCTGATGGTTCCAGTTCCACTGATCAAACACCGATCAACTGCCAGCGACTAAAAGACACATGACTGACACGGTATAAAGAGCAGTGGGCTGGAAATGGATCCAGCTCCATTTCACAAACTTCATGTTAGATCCACAGATGAAATATATTTTTTTGTACTGTAGCCTCGGGTGGTAAAAAAAAAAAAAAAAAAAAAATCAATTAGCACGCTGCATCAAAGAAAAAGTTTCTTTCCCAATTAAATGTAAACTGAATTTGAGAGTATTTTTGTGTGATTTCCCTGCAGTTCTCTTTACACCAGGCAATATCGTAATCAGCGACAGCCTATTTGTATTTGACTATGCGCTCATTGCGAGCCAAATCCCCGAGGTGTGTGCTGTTCTCAGGTATGTCATCGTGACAGAAAACAGAGTTTGTTACTTTCCCCGCGGCCCTCCACAACCATAATCCTCACCAAGCGGGCCTGCCATCCCAACGGGCCTGTCAGAGGCCAGGTGAGGAGGCTCAGGTGATTGACCCCAGGCAAACTTCTCCTACTGTAGATAAAATTGACAGAAAGGCAGGAGAGTGGGGAAAGACGCAGGAGGCGAGTGGAGCAGGGAAGGCAATCGCATAGAGAAGTGGAAGAAGAAGTGCGCTCAGTTTGATTGAGGGGCAAAAGTGGAAAGAGGGTCAAGCAACTGTTATGGGACAAGAGGTATGTGATGACGCATGAAGGCGAGAGAGAGGGGATGGAAGATGTGATGGAGTGTGATGTGAATCAGTCTGTTACTGAGGAGAAGCCTCTTGTGAAAATGAACAAGGAGTGACAGCGCTTTATTAACCTACAGGATACGTCTTGAAGAAGTTACAACACTTCGCCATCAATCCATCAGCTATACCTCTTATTCTTAGAGAGTCTTGGAGCTAACATATTGTGGACAGGTTGTCACAGACATGTGGAGACAAACAACCTCACTTGTGCATGTCTTTGGACTTTGGGAGGAGGCCAGAGAACCCACACAGGCACAAGGAGAACATGCTAACTCCACACAAAAAGGCTTAATATGAACATAGTTTTTTTGTCTGAGTTACAGTTACAGTATAGTTGGGTGGACATTTCAAAGGAGGTTAAATCGAAAGCAACTGCTTTCGATTTAACCTCCTTTGAAATACTATGACCATGGCAAATGAGAATATGCACCGGCTTGGGTGGACATGTTGCGTTTACATTATTTTTTACTAACAAACTCCTTGTCACTTATTTCATCACTGCCCCAGTGATGAAACAAACTGTTGTTGGAAATTTCATTGACTATTGAGTAAACTACAGAGTGTAAGTTATATAGGGAGTTGTGATTCAGGGACTGATTTTGGACATTATCTATTTTTTTGGTCGACAAACAGCAGTGACTTGAGTGATTCTCTAAAATTCCAGGAAGACATTTAAATTTTTATCAGATTAAACAAACCAAATATACAGTGTCGACTACTGAGCTTTGCAAGCGTTCAGTACAACTGAACCATAACACACCCCCGCCCCATTTTTTTGTTTTTTAAGCTAAGCCCATGGGCACAGGCAGAGACATTAGTGGCGTCAATTCTCATCCAACACTTGCAAGAATATGAATGTATTCTCTCAAGTGTTGAACTGTTCCTTTACTATGACGATATATCTTGCTAGTATGTTCATAAAGTAAAGTTCATGCTGCCGACAGCAATTTGCTATAAATGGACTTTTTTCAAGTCACAATCTGAGTGAGTGATTGTTCGAACAACAGCAACAAACATAGTCCATCCTTTGTTGTTGATTTGACAGACCAGAGCACAGTCTCGCTGAACCACAGGAAGCTAATGAGCGCTAATAGGTGTCACAGGCTTAAGGGACAAAGAGCAGTACTACTACATGCTGGGATAAAATAGATCAGAGGGAGAGGACCCTGTCATCTTATGTCAGTAACTGGCTGATGTTCAATGGCCCCTGGTTGCAATTAAGAGTCCTTTGTGCTGTGTGTGCAAGTATGAGCAAATGCACATGCCTATTATTAACCCTTAACCCCCACTGAGAGCTGGCAAGGAGCTCTTAGCTTTAAATGTCAATGTGTGTTTAGTCCACTCGTTCCGCGGTAGGTGCACACACACACGCCTGTCACTGTAAGATGTCAGGGCCGAGGAGAGAGAGCAGGAAGCAGTGCTCAGTGGGTCAGAAATCACAGTTGTATAATGATGTGGTGGACTGAGGCTCTAAGTGTTCTGAATCATACACTGCTGATGAATCTCTGGTCTGTCCAGTGGCTACCTGATAACTGTGCAGCCGTTAAAAACACGTAAAAGAAAGAAAACAGACTGAAACTTACTAAAGCTGAAAGTAGATCTACATCTTAATCATCCTTCACTCAATGTGTCACTTCTCAGTGTTGGGTGTATTTATAAAACCGATGTGTGCATCATTACTGACACACAGGCTGTGCTGTTTTTTTGCAGCACTCTGGTTCCCTCTGCTGGCAAACAGATTCACTGTTTCCCATCAAGTGGATCTTAATATCCCTTACAGCATCACTACAGAGTCATAATGGTACATGATACCCATGTGAATCTGTGTAAGACGTCTCTCACTGCCGAGCTCTGGTCATGCAACATGGGAAAATGAGGACACTTCTATCAATAAGATATTTAGATAAAGGATAAATGAGAAGACAACCATCCAATGAGGTTAAAAGGCAGGACCCTAATGAAGAAAAAAAACAAAACACTTTTAATAGGATACGTAATCCTGTACTAGTAGAAGTTTTAGTGGAAAAGATGTACAGTAATATAGATGACAATAACTGACAACTATGAGATATCTAAAGTGTGTAGTATATTTCATGTTAAGTGTTTTTGTGAAGGTGTCAACTGCCACTGAATTTATTCTTCTTCTTTTTTTATGTCTTCCAGAGACTAGATCATTCATTGCAAACCTGGGTCTTGAAAAACCAGACAGGAAGTTGCAAGATGAATCCATCGGTAAGAAACTTCCAAAGACAAATACATTTTGGTTGTTCATATTTCAGACTTTTCTGTCATCTTTGCTTCTTTTCTTGTATACTGGATGATTGTGTCTTGCTGAGGCTCATTGGACACAAGTAAATGATATAAATAGTAGTAGAGAAGTAGTAGTAACTGCTGCATAGATTCTCCTTTAGCAGTGGCATGGTATATGGGCTGGTAGTTAAGAGTTTGTTGTTGGGTTTGGAGGTGCACAGCAGCGGAGGAGAGGATGCTGATAGGGAGCAGGAGGACAAGTTGGCAGCGGGGTGTTGGAAGGTAAAGCCGGAGCGGAGCAGCCTGATCGGCCTGCAGCCAGCACTCGTGTGATAGCAGAACCTTGTGTTCTATACAGAGCAGGTGCAAAGGCCTTGTCTCATCTCTTTTCATCCATCCCTCTCCCAGCATTACAGCTTGGCTCTGCGTCTCCTGTTTCTCTGAGGTTCAGCTCTTTGTCTTCCAGGCGACATCACTCCTCCCTGTCTCTGTCCATCTCTCCCATTTCCCCTCCCTGCACCTCCTGGCTCTCTCTCCCTCCCTCTCTCTCTCGCTCTCCCTGCCCCTGTATCATACTTCATTTGCTCCAGATAACACATCAGCTTCAACGCCCATCCACAAACCCTGTCACCATGGCGCCCACAGATGGTAACTTCCTGTGGTCCTGCCCAGTGATTGGTGGAGAGACTTCCAAACAGAGAACAGCTGGTGAGGGATGATATATCACCGAGCGTTTGCACTTTCATTTTCAGGGTTGTCTTGTTAATGCTCCCAATCCAGCATCTGGCAGGAAATAGACACAAAGGCAGAGAGAGGGAGAGAACAACCTGTTCTTTGGCAGACCTTAACAAAAGGCTGACACATGTCTGATGAACAGACAGAGCTGCCATGGAACAGACATTACAGACAGAGCTGCCATGAATGTGAAGGAAGGATGCTTGACACAAGCAAAACAAAGACTGGATAAGAGCATGTGGATATTTTCAACAAAGGGTCATTGTTAAGAGCAGAGAACGACAAACACGCCTCCTCTGGTTCAGAAACTTACTGTATCACTCAAGTTCTTAATTAGGAGGATGAGTACAATTTAAAAATGAAAAACAAATTACATGCTCCTTTGACATCACTTTTTCTTTTGTGATGAGGAATTGCCTTGCTTGTCTCCATTTATTGTTGATTATCTATTATTATTATTTATCTATTATTCTGCAATTATCAGGGGAGAATAGTGTTTTGTCATTTTGTAGAATAAAGACTACACAGCTCAAAACTGCACTTCGAACTTTAAGTTTTTCTTTTTCTATTCAGTTCATGTTGAGTTTCTTTTTGTAGGCTGTATATAATAATACTGTAATCTTGTGTTTATTTGATAAAAGAGTCATGCATATATAGACTTTCAACAGCAGAGAGAGCCATTTCACACACTGATAAATATCAGTGTGAATGTAAAAATGAAGAGAGAATAATCACAAAAAACAACAACCTTTAATACCTGGTGTCACAGTGTTAGTGGAACTGTAGATATACTGAGATGCTGAGTCTAAAGTTGTACAGAACCGATCCAGATGTCATTTTACAATGTCGATTTCATTGTTATCACCCACGTCAATTAACTTTCAATTACTGATTAAACTAGAGACATTGTTTACCATCTCTAAACACAGGAGTCGTGTGTACAGACAGCATTTTCGATCCACTAACCGAGGTGACCGACTGAACTTGAACTGACCGATCGGGCCTGAAGAATTCTGTATTTTAAAAAGATAACGCAAATACAACAACTATGGTGTAACACAGGCATATTAAAAATAAAAAAACAACAGAAAAGTAACAGACTCATGAAACCAACCTGCTGAATGGAGGAAGGCTGACACATTGTACGTCAAAACATATTTTCAAAAAAAAGAAAAGAAAAGAAAAGAAAAGAAATTAGACAGCTGGGCGAAAGGGTGACAACGCTACCATTCCAAAGATCTTTAGAGGCTACAATATATTAATATTTAACAGGTAGAAGTCAGAGAAAAATCATGCAGCTTCATCTCTTGACACAACAGGTTATAAAATATAAATTGCTGCTTGTAACCAAACTTGATCTTTAGGTTAGCTGCAAAGTGGATCTGGAGTCTTTGTAAAATAACATTTTACCTTCTGTCTCATTCACGGGCCAAATATCAGAAACATTTAACTCCTGCGCTGATGTTAGGTGATTTTTTATTTTATTTTATTTTTTATAAACCTTTATATGGAGCCCTGACAAACCTGTTCTGGCCTTAGAGTTGCATAATACAGCATCTACCTGTTGAGTGGTGCCAGCAAACAAAGTAAAGAAAAATGTTGTGTGAAAAAATGGAAGTGGCCATGATTTTATTTGACTGATTTTAGCTTGTGCCTGCTCAAAACCCTTGATGACATTTTTGTGTGTTTAAATGAATATTTTTGAAAATCGTTACTTATCCTAATCCTAAAACAGACCCCTGAAAGATTAAACTGCGAAAACCCTTTCAAAGTAACAATGCAAATCTCTTTTATCTCTTGACTTTATCTGTTGGGTTGATGTTGTTTTCAGCTGCTAAACTTCTCCATTTAACACAGCAGGCACCATAACCACACACACCACAGATCATATCAAGTAAGTAAAACAATGAAACCCATATACAGTGCAGCGCTTACATAAAAGAAGCATTAAATATTTTCCACCCTGTAAAAACTGTTAATACATTACAAATACATGGTCAAAATGCACAAACAGTAGACAGCTATGTTTCCTCATCCCTTCAGGAAATCTGCTTGGCACGATTGTCATGAAAACAACAAAAGCTTCTGAAATTAAACTATTTTAGGGTTCAGGAACTAAACTTTAAAAGGTAGAAAACTGGACTGGCTGCTTTGATATCCAATTATCATGCTCAATATGGCAAGTGAGGTCAGTGAAAGCAACACAGGCTACAGGTAAGGTACTCAAAATGTAAGGCTACTGACAACAAGGGTTATGATAAGTTTATGAGAACAGAAGTGAGTTGCAGATGAATAGCTACTGTTTAGCTTCGATTAGCTACTGTTGTTATCTGTCGACCACTTTGTATGGTAACTGTAGCCACACTTCTCATGAAATGCTACATGAACACTGGTGAGTCCCACCAGGAAAACAGATAAAGGAAATGGCTTTTCGAGAACACTGAAATGGCTTTGCATGGTAGACTTAATAATCAGTTCACTGACTAAATTGTTTCACCTTCTCTTTTCTGTTACTTTTTACGGCAATAAAAACAAAAATCTGACATCAATGGATGGAAAATGACCAAATTCTGTCCAGAATCTCAAACTAGCAACCTTAAAATATCACAAAAAGACAAGAGAAGAGCAACACAGATGATGAAAGTTAATGGATAGTTTCTGAACAATTCCCTGATTAAATAAAAGCCATGATATGCACATGTATAGTGACATTCGGCAGCTTTTGCCACACAGGTTACATTGATTATGACCGATCGATAGCCTTTTACGAATGGTAATGTACAAACTTGCATAGATAAAGTGATATAGTAGAGAGCAGCTTCACAATTGTGCCCAGAAATAGAACATTCTTTTATATTTACTCTATAGGCTTTTTTTTCTCTTTTTTTTCTGACATCCCTGCACGGAATAGCTGCTTCTTGTTGGAGGTCTAACCAACCAACAAAAACGAAACATCGACACTCGGACCACTAACGTATGCAAGTTTGCAATTTGGGCCAAGGCTCAAAGAGTAGGGAGATCTGATCTGAGTTCAGTTTCAAATGGTTGGATGGATGCTGATCAACACTCCTGCTCTACGAGGCCTAGGACGTACAGGCCCTAGGTGACACGAAACATCAGGACGGTTGTTTTTGTTTTTACTTCTTTTTTTTTTTACAGTATGGCTATTAACAGTGTGGCATATGGATGACATCATAGAATCATCTGAATATAAAGGGCTTCACTGACTGTCTGTTATGCTTGAAAAATGCCTTTAAACATGCTTTCCCTGGGATTATTTGGATTTTGACTGAACTCTTTTTTTTAAAGCACAGGGGGGAAATGCCTGATTTTGGCTATTCTCAATTTAAGGCTATTCATTTCTATTTGGCTAAACCACCACCTGGGGACTGAGAATTACAGGTGTGACATCTCTTTTTAGTGAAGTATTAAAATGGTTCCACAACATGTGGGTACAAAGTCCTCTGATAGACTTCAACTTACTGCTAAACCTAAAGGGGAGCACCACTCAATTTGGGAAATCGTGTGTGTATATAGGATAATGAAATCTGTAACATCTGCGGACACATTCTCTTTCTTACAAAGATGACTCCAATGTACAACATCTGGAGGTGTGCTGAAGAGAACCAATTAGGAAAAATGGCAGAAATAGCTATAAAAAGAACATTTGGCTAAAAAAAACAAAAAAAAAAACATAAGCTGATAGGTAACAAAACTAGTTCTCCTTGTCACATGACCACAGAAAATAAGATTTGAGTGGTACTCCCCTTGAACAGGTGTACCTTACAGTTTGGAAAACACTCAAAAGTACAACACATAGACACTACTCTGAGCACAGTTCTATTAAAAGCGACAGGTTATAAAACATTGACATCATCAAGAGGACGTGCTGTACATTGAGTTGAGAGTGACAACAGCCTCCCATCTCTACCTCAGTCGTGAACATGACGGCGACATCATGTCCCGTGTGCAAAGCGAGTGAACACCAAACATGCGTGGTGCGACTCTAATGCTACTGACTGAATCTGTAGAGCTACATCAGGTGTGGTGGTGGGAAAAAAAAAGCTTTTGTTGCGTACGACAAACCGACAAAACATGGCCCAAAAAAAAAGTTTAAAAAATGTTATAAGGTGGCTCCTGCATGATATTGTCCATACAAGAAAAAGCATTTCTTAACATTTATTTTTTCCCCCTTAATGATCCGCCACAATACCACACCACAGTAACCCACAGTAAGGCCACGGAAAAGTGGCCCAGTCCTCCTTCACATCCCCAACCGCCAACGTCTTACACACACAGACACAGTGGTCCTTGAACAAGTCCGACCTCCTCTGTCCTTTGACCCTGCACCTCTCTTCAGGCCAAAGGTGTAGGGTCGCTTTTCTGCCATGCCTCTCTCATGCAGAGCGATGGATCCCGAAGCGACCGGGGGGGCAGGGGGGCTGGTGCAGGCTCAGCCCAAAAAATGAAGTACTCAAAGCTGCTGGGGAGAACAGAATGTAAAGGGGAGAGGGGATGGGGGGTGAAAAGGACAAAAAGATGGCCCATCCTCAGAGCGGCTCTCCACTCCAGCCCTTGTGGCGTGTTTAAGTTGGCAACGGGTCGTCATCGCCTTTGCTGCACTTGCACTTGCAGCACAGGACAATGGGAGTGGCCAGAAGGAGGAAGGGGGAGGCAACCAGCAGGAGCAGCCCAAAGCCAGCGAAGATGCCCACAACCTGCAAGGAGACAGCAACACAAACACAGGAATTTAAGGTTTCATGGTTTAATGTCTCACAGGGGTCCAGAGAGCTGTTTCAGCTGCACCTGGATGTTGTGGTTCATCAACACACCTGGACTTAAATCTTTTGTCAGCAATACCAGATTTTGTCCAGCAGAGGTCACCCAGTGCATCTAAATCACAAACCCTTCTCAGCACTGGCGGTTTAGACTCAGTAGATTCTATTACTTTGATAATTCAACACTTTTTAGAACAATTAGAAAACAATTAGAAAAACTTACAACAAACTACAGCAACTGAGAAAAGGTGGTGATACACATTGTAAAAGAAAAAAAAGAATAAAACAATTATTTTGCCCAAAGTTCGTGCTTGGACAAAGAGTCAGTGACAGTAATGCTTGAGGGATGCAACAACTACATTATGCTCTTAGTAATTCTTCTTTCTGTTGTTTGCTTACGTCTGAAAGCATGTTAAATTAGCTTTTCTAATTTCTATCATGATTGTTTGATATTTGGTGAGATTGGAACCACAGTTCCATATATAACTATATAATCATTTTACTCTAAAATCAACTGACACACAGGTTGGACAGAGTCTAGCTGCTCTGTGTCACAGAAATATATTCATAGTAAACACATTTGTAATTCAAATAATTGTGTGTACTCTGACAATGTATCTAAGCCACCACATGGGGGCACCAAACACCAACAAATTGAAGGCCACAAAATGAATACATAACACATAACAGGCTGTCACATGCAGAAGTGACTTATAATAGCACAATGCTTTTCCTCCTGTTGTGAGGACAAAGAAATATGTTTTTGAGCATCAGTTTCAGGCAATCTTTGTATTTCTTATTACTATAATAACAAACCACATTACTACGTGTTCTTTGTACAGTGACTGTGTTCAGTAGATGGAAGCACAGTGTGTAGAGTACAATTTGCACTTATTAACACACCCTGATGCTTTCATGTTTAGGACATGACCTTCTGTACTAGTGATGTTACCACTCTCGTGGAAACGTAGAACCTGTGTCGTCACAAACAGGCAAGATGAGGGAGGATGGTTTTTCTTTTTTTGTTTATATTAATGATGGAATCAGAGGGAGGTTTTTTTGTTGTTGTTTTTTGACGTGAAGAAGCAGAGGAGGGTGAAATGAGGAGAGCAAGAGGGAGACAAAGACAGTGAGCAGTGAAGCTGTAGCTGGCTTCCACCAGCTGAACTGTAATCATATGACTCAGCCTGCCCCACTGGGCAACAGATGCCAGTGTGTATGCAAATGTTGACAAAATAACAAGTATGTTGGACCGAGGGACGAGCCAACCCATGAATAGATTATTTGGCTAAGGAAGAAAACTGAGGAAAAATTTGGGATCTGAACAGCAGCCTCTGTCACAGATTTAAAGCACGTTATCATGTGGGAAATTACATGTCATGGCTAATCCTTCATGCGTAATCCGTCACTTCACATGTGGGAAATTACATGTCATATCCAATCCTTTATATGCGATTTGGTTACCTAAAGGTAAAGACGGACCTTGGTTATGTAAACCCTTTTTTTCTTTTTTTTAAGTGAAAAGTGTACATAATAGGCTTAGTAGGAAACAGCAGGACACTGACCACCAGACACTTGTCGCAGCACGTGGATCAAACTGTCCTTTTCCCATTGTGCTGTCAAGATAACAGTAGCCCATCTCATAATACAAAAATATGACGTGTCTTTCCATTTTTATGCTGACGACACTCAGCTGTACCTGCCCGTAAACGCCACTGACCCTGGGAAGTTGAGTGCTTTACTAGATTGTATCACTGCCGTCAAAAACTGGATGTCGCAAAATTTTCTTCAGCTGAATGACAACAAAACCGAGGTTCTCGTTTTTGGCCCCCAGCAGATAACCAAGCAAATAATGTCATCTGCTGGGCCGCTAGTGGACGCCATCAAACCCTCTGCTAGAAACCTTGGGGTCTGGTTTGATGGCAATTTAAGCTTTGAACAACATACGACTAAACTTGTACAGTCTTGTTTTTATCATCTCAGAAATATTTCAAAGATTAGATCGTTTTTATCTTTTAAAGACACAGAAATGATTTTACATGCTTTTATTTCATCACGTCTGGATTACTGCAATAGCCTTTTTACCTGTCTTAACCAAAAATCCCTGGACAGGCTTCAGTCAGTGCAGAATTCTGCAGCCAGGCTTTTAACTAGAACCAGGAAACGCGAGCATATCACGCCTGTTTTAGCCTCCCTGCACTGGCTTCCAGTACGTTTTAGAATTGATTTTAAAATTTTATTGATTACTTTTAAAGCACTCAACGGTTTTAGTCCTGCATACATTGCTGACCTTTTATCTCTGCACATTTCTGCCCGCCCTCTGCGATCCTCAAATAAAGGTTTTTTAGCTGTCCCTGGGGCCCGACTGACGACAAAAGGGGGAAAATCATTCTCAGTCCGGGCCCCAAGACTTTGGAACGATCTGCCAGAGGACATCAGGTCAGCTTCATCAGTAGCTTGTTTTAAATCCCGACTCAAAACGCACTTCTATCTAAAGGCCTTCCCTGATTTTATTTGATGTCACTTAATTTGTCTTTGTTGTCATTTTAATTGTTTTTACTGGAAAGCACTTTGTAACATTTGTTTTGAAAAGTGCTATATAAATAAAGTTTATTATTATTATTATTATTATCTCTGAGAGAGGGAGTTGAGCCAGAGGGAGAGAAAGAGGCAGAGCCAGACAGCATGTGTAAAGCCACATGCTGCAGTAAGGTTGCGGGTAGAGGGGGGGTGGAACCTGAGTGAGAGTAAGAGGATGATGGAGGGGCAGAGGTGTGTGTGTGTGTGTGTGTGTGTGTGTGTGTGTAGGGGGGTGGTTGTTAAGAAGATGGTCTTCTCACCTGTGTTCTGTGCCAGATAACAGACGCCCTGGAGTGACCCAGTTTGTTTCGACAGGGCCCTTTGTCGTAGTGGATCAGGAGAAAGTCATCCTGTCAGAGAAACACACACAAAGAATACAGATAAAGATTGACCATTAGCAGCCTGAGAGACACGGACAGCTGTTGTGAGAAAATTGCTCTTTAAAATGACCTGCGGCCATCTGCGCTCGCACAATTAAGATTACATAAGGCAGCATGGCTCAGAAGTCAACCTGTCATTTTCTTCAGCCTTCTAATGAATTAAAAAAAACAAAAACAAACATACATCTTGTTCTTATCAACACCAAGGTTAAGCTTTGGTTCCCTGATAACAAAAATCATTGCTGTCACAGGGAGAAAAAAAGAAAAAGATGTCGACATCCAAGATGATCACAGTAAGCAAACACTACTGCAATATTAAACTGTAGAGATTTTAACAGATGAAAAATAGATAATCTTGCGCTCTTTTGCAGGGAAGATAGAGAAATTAGTAAGGACCCACTCACATCCAGGGACTCCAGACAGTACCAGCAGAAGGCATGTTTGCAGTTCTTGCACATCATCTGCGCACAGCCCTCGTCCCTCTCGATGTAAACTTTACATTTAGGACAGCGTTTGATCGGTGCGTCGTCCTCTTCATTCTTATAGAAAGGGCTGAGGGAGGAAAGACAAACATAAGCTTTATGTGTTGTTGTTTTTAAATTCCATACATGATATCAAACCCAAAACTGTTCCACATTCACATTACGAGAAGTGCTGCAGATGAGATTGCTTTAGCACTGTAATCGATATTTACCATCTTTGGTGGAAAAGAGGATTGTGTAAAATGGTGGATCGCTTTAGTTCAGGAGTCGATAACTCAAAAAAAAAAAAATGCACCCGTCACTAAATGGCCTTGAACTGGCTCCCAGGATCTTACTCCTCCCTCCTGTTGGTGTCAGTTTGTCTGTATCAATTTCTTCTGTCTCAGTAAAAGCGCTGACGCGAAAGCTGCAGGCGAGCAGGTAGCTGTCATTCTGGGCATCGCCCTAGGACGGCAAATACGCCCATTCATTCATTTCCGGGCCAGTTTCTCCATGAATTGATACACTGTGCCTCTAAGTGCATTACAGCACATTCTGTACACGTCCATTCATCTGACACCTGGCAGCCATTGTGAAACTGGCCAAAAAAAACTACACGGCTCTACATTTGCTTAAAGAGACGTAGAGGACGAGATTCTTCCTCTGCATTTAAATGGATCCTTGTTTTTGTCAGCTTAAGTTCATACATAGCTTTGTCTAATTTGAAAAAAGAAAAAAAAGTTGTATAAGGAAGCAACAAAACATCATACAGAGTGTAATGTACTGTAATACTGAAGTCCAGCAGCTGGACTTTAGGCGGCATTCATGTAACAAGGTTCAGTATTTCTCCGGCATCATGAGGTCCAAAGCAGAACCAGAATCAGCTTTGAGATGTCCACCTAACAGCGAACAGATGTAGTTCAAACACCAATGCTCTTTACAACTCCTGCTAATCCTCTCTCCCTTTACTGCGGCCTCTGAACTCATTCCTGGACCTGTGCTGATAGAGGAAAGCTCTGCAGGGGCCGGTGACGCTTCCGCAGTAAGAGGATATCACAAAGAAACGGGTCAGCTGCGTCTGACACTGGACGGCCCCTCTGTCTCTTCTACTCGCAGACAGATACTGTATTCTCAAAATGCACGTTAAGCCCATCTCAGGCCGCTCGGCTGCAGTTTACTTTCAACAGATTGTTTTATGTCTGTCTATTAATTTATGCTTGAGTCCTGGCTGATGCTCAGCTGAGCGGTAGCTGCAAAACATTCAGCCAGACCAGCTGTCAAGTCTATATTTAAGGCTGCGCTGAATGAATCCTGCTGTATATTGACAAACGGTCCTGGGCTCCAGTCAGGTGAGCGTGACATGTGGATTGCTACTTCAGTTCGAAGAAAATGAGGAACACATCCAGACGGTGCATTGGAAAATGAGGCCCGATACTGTTGCAACATGGGAAAACTGAATAAATGGGTTTTATTTAAGCTGAAGAGGTAATAAAAACATTCAGGATAGAGGTATTATTACATTAGCTGGAAACTGTTGACGTATAACCTTTTTAACTGATGCTCTGAGTTAAATGCATGGCTTGAACCATTAAATTTAATTACATTGTTACTAAAAATTTCAATAATGTTTCTGTAAGTTAAACATAAGCCTATTTTATGTGGGCTAATAATCACTTTTACAATTAATTTATACCTACGATTACATGTTTCAAGTCATTTTCATTACATTTTGTATTCTGTTAGCTGGGGCATGGTGGTACAGTGGTTGGCACTGCTGTCTCATAGCAAGTTCTAGGTTTGATCTCCAGGCTTGGCGTCTTTCTGTCTGGTTTGATTATTCTTCCTTTGCCTGCGTGGGTTCTCTCGGGGCTCTCCAGCTTCCTCCTACAGTCGTAGGACATACACACTGGGTTGATTGGCGAGTGCGACTCTAACTTGCACATAGGTTTTTTTTTTTTTTTTTGTCTCCATACGTTAGCCCTGTAATAGACTGTTGGGTGTGCCCTGCCCTCGCCCTGTGTCAGCTGGGATTGACTCCAGCCTGTCCGTGACACTGCATACATTAGTAGCAAACCTTGTATGAACCACAGGATCCATCCATCTATTGACTATACAGCTAAAGATGATTTTGTAACATTGAATCTGTCAGTTATTTGTCCTAAAAATGTCCAAAAGAAATGCCCATCACAATTTTTCAAAGCCCTATCTGACATATTTATGATTTGTTTTGTGCAAAAGAGAGTCCAAAACCCAGATGTATTTAGTTGAATTTCACAGGAAACCAAGAAAAACAGCAGAGAATTTGGGGAATTTTCCTAAAAAAAAAAAAGTCCCTAATGTTTTCCAAAAAATGTTTCCCCCCTAACTGTTTCCTTAACTGTCAATCACACCATCATTTCAGCTCCATCACATGTTTGAAGAGAAGAGAGGCATGTATGATTATGGTGACTAGTGTGTATGATTCATACAGTACAGAACACAGAGGAAAGAAAAACAACATACTATCTGATCTAAAAATAAGAGTTGAGAGAGAAATTCAGAGAACAGGAACTTCAGACAGGGCGCAGTAAATAAGTAAAGAGACAGACAGCAGTACCTGTTCTCTCCTGGTAGGAAGGAGGTAATGGGCAGGTTGTTCTCCTGGCAGGCCTGCCCGGGGTGCCAGTTGGCCTTGCAGGCCGAGCAGAACTCGAGGGCACAGACGGCGCACTGGACCAGCTGGGGCAGCGCTGGAGAATCTGATTCCTTCAGTTGGCACACGGCCTGACAGGTCGAAGAGGGGCACCACGTCCGGCATGGGTCCAACAGAACCTCTGATGGCACAAAAGAAGAGCCGGTGTCAGGGACAGTCATTTTCATAAAGGAACCAATCTCACATTTATTTTGGTAGAAAGTAGCTGCTAATTCTGTGGAACTTGCTGTTTTAGTATTGGATCTAAAAACAGAGACCAGAACCATCTGTGTGTCCATACACCTCTAAATATAGCCTTTTCAGATTAGGATAGAAGGCACAATGACTGTGTCATCAACCAGGCTTGTTAACTAGTGAAAGGCTTTCTACATATACATATTTTTGTAATACTTTGCAATTCCTATAGCTCATATTTGTGGTTGGTAATGTTGGAAAATTACTTCAATAGAAATATTTGTTTTTGGCAAATCCTTCTGAATATTTTCGATGAGGCTTTAAAGTGGAGAGGATGCCAGTTTTCTGAATTTTTCGCCCGTTCTGTTTTAAGTTCATAGCGTGATGCACTTGCCCTTGTATCCTCTCCTTCCTTCCCCTCGCCTCTGTGCCAAGGACTCCGAGCACACATTCCACATGCACTCTTGGCTCAGCCTGAGAAATATGGAACGGTTACAGCAACTGTTCTGCCTGAATGGACTGGGACATTGATGAGACGGCTGACTGCCCTTATTCAGGCAGCATCAACAGCTCTTTCTGAGGCTTTCTGAGGAGCTGTATTCATTTACAGGACCCCCCACTGTGTTCATATATATATATGTTTGTTTTTGTGTTCACGCGTTTTACTTCTGCAACTGTGTTCTGCATGCTCTGTGTACAGTTTGTGCCTCTTGTGTAGGTGGAGAACCTGCAGGGAGAGCACCATCAGAGAGTGATAAGAAACACAGCTTGGTTACTGCTGGCTATCTGTAGCAGTGGAACTCTAATATTACTGATTGGCAAGTCTGCATCCACAGCATGGACCGTGGCAAACACAGTCCTGCCATTATCTTTCCAGCACCGATATCCGAGCCTCCATCAGCAGGTTAACATTTATTCTGCAAACAGTGTGAACTGCAGACACTGGATATGTAGCCACACACTGAGGCAAGAGATACAAAGGGATTTGATTTGAATATCTCTCCATGCTAAGTGACCTGGCTCTATCAGAGTCAGACAGTCTGCAAGTTTATAGTCAAACCAATCCAATTAAAATCTCTTTAAAAAAAAAAAAGTCTGGGAGTCTGGTTTTCCCCCTTTGTGTGGGTTATGTTTGATGGCAGCAGGTGTTTGATGAGGATGACAGGGTCTGGGTCTACAGTACAAATCAGACAGTTAGGCCTGAGTACCTGTCACAAGAATACTCCTCACCTGCTTGATTAGTGTAGCGCACGGATGAAGAATTTGTCAGAAATCAATTAATTCTAAAACTGGCTGACTGCTGCTGCTGGGCGCCGACGTGCTGAGCTGTACGGAAAGAAGGCGCGCCTTTGACAACATCTGTAAGTGTTGGAAGACTGAAATTTACTCAGCAAACAACATTGCTCAGATTTTTTCTATTAGCTGTAGAGCTGCAGAGAGACCCCGTGGCGCAACTCAATAGCGAAAAATATCCAGTGGGGGGTGAGTGGGTGGGGGCGGGGGGGTCGAATGATTGATTCCAGACAGAGCGAGCAACAGTTCAGCTACACGTGCAAGACAGGATTGTCTCCGTGCTTTTGTGTGCGCGCCACAGTAAAGTACAGTATCCCTGGGGGACAAGAGGACCCACGTGTCCCTCTGCGATTGACAGTCGTTGCCCACACACTGAGGAGCCGTGGCGGCTTCTGCCTCTGACTCACCCCGTTCAAATTGAAGCTTCTTGTATCTCTGCATCATTTCTGTGGCCACCATGCACTCAATCTACAGGGAGAAGAGCAGAGGAGAGGTGGGAGGGAAATAAGCAGGTCATTGTGCATATTTATAGATGGAAGCAGCAAGAAGCAATTACACATTCAGTATGCGAGTGTCATCTCCAGAACAATGTCAAATTCTAATTTCTACATGATAAGAACTTGCCACTTGCTTACCAATAAGGCCCTTTAGCCTGCTCTGAGTGAATCCAATTGCTAGAATGTATTCAAGGTGCATACTCGGGCCCACTCAAGGTTAAGTTCACTCATTTACTGGGCAATGAAACGTGTATCTGGGCTTTGTGAAAGAGCAGTCAATTACAAGGTGATGGCACTGCTGTCAGAGCAGACAGGGATGAGGCATACTTTGCCTGACTGGCAGGACTAGCTGGTCTTCCATTAAGGGCCAGTGACACAGATTGATTAGAAACATAAGGCCGTGGCATGCCGAACCACGCTGAGCCCGTGCACTTCCAAGTCTGAGTGAGTCCATCAACTAAAATGCCTGGAGGATGAAGAGCGCCTTGCCCTCGTATTGACCCGACGTGAGGAAGGCGAGCATGCAGGAACTCTCATTATAATGGAATAAACACACTAACAGGTGGAGCAGAGTGGTCATCTGGAGTAAGGCTAGAGCTTTGAGGGGAGCACAGAGGCCTTGGACTGCATGCAGGCAGTCAGATTCACCAATTCATATTTTTGTGAAAAACACCAGCATGGTAGTAGATGCATAACACAGAGATATTGATTTGTGGAGATGTTCTTCCCTTATTTTAAGTGTGCAACATTTGCTTACACATACGAATGCACATGCAAATGCCATATTGTTGTGCATGTTGCAATAATGCACATACTGTATATCAATTTAAAAATAAAAATACAATTGTTAATGGAAATTTCTGCTCTGATAAAATCCAGAGCTCAAATATAGTGGACATTATCAGAAACATGCAATCAGATGCCAACTAAAATGACAATCAAAGGAAAACTCTTGACGTGTGTTCTGGTCAATACCTCATTTTCCTGCAAATGTCCTCTTTTGGGACAGGCAGAGTCTGGGCAGCTAATTGCAGTTTCAAGGCCTTCTTTAATCAGGAGTTCCACATACTGCTTCAGGCACTGAGAGAAAAACAGACAGACAGACACAATATTGACCCAGTGCAACAACCAGTCAGTCACTTACACCAGAAAAAAAGAAAGGGAAAAACAAACAGACTACAAGCCTGCAAAGCTGGTAAATAAACACTGACCTAAGTCTCCATCACTGTCTCTCTGTCAGAGCTGAAAACTCAATATATTTTATTAACAGTGGATCAAATGACTGTAATGTGAGTTCACAAGCAGTGACAAACCTATAACAATCTTAACCTGACTCAACTGTTTTAGCTTCTTTCAGCTCATTGTTTTGGATTTAAAGCCCCACATAGAAAAACTCACACATTCGCAATCCAACTTCTTAAAGTTTAAAATATATTTACCATTGTGCTTTTGACATGATGTACACAAAACAAAAGACACACAAAACAAGACTAATACTGTATGTATTATGTTACTAATTATGTTAGATTTATTGCGTTATGTCACTAACATTTGAACCATGTCTACTCTACTACTACAGCTCTCTTAGCTCTTATTGGTCCAACAATCTGTATTCTTCTTAAATATAATCAAAACATTTCAAAATGAATATCAAATGTTCATAATAAAGAATGAGATGGGTCATAATAAAGTAGCTCAAGTGAAAAAATAGTCCATGTTTGTGTTTACATTGTGGCTGACCTCGACAATAAACTCCGCTAGCTGAACTTTGGTAATCACTGTCACCACCCAGACTGTGTTCTCGGAAGTGCCTTCTATTTTTAGTGTTCATTTTATTGTTTCCTCATCTGTGGACTAGATTTGTAAAGATCTGACAGTAAATGGGTGTTACTGTTCCTCTGTGCTGACCTTGTCACACAGAGGCCAGTGTTACACAGGCGGGATATGTGACATTTGTAAACTGATCTTGTGACCATGACTGATTTTAAGCGCAGTGAAAATCCCGTGCTTTAAATCATCTTCCTGTTGACAGCTCCTGGAAACTTGTTGCTAGTGTTTGCAGAGTGTCCTGCTCACCAGTGTACAGAAGACACATTGGCACTGTGTGATGGTGGTCATCTGCTCCAGAGGGAACTCTCCAAGGCACAGCTTACATGAGACCAGGGGGTCCACGGCCAGCTCCCAGGTGGGACGGTACCGTGCCGTGGTCATCTTCACCGCCACAGAGCTGAAACACAACAGGAAAGAAAAGAAGATATTTAATGGAGCCAGATGCATCCTGACAAGAGAATAACACCAAGGTAACACAAAGAAACTCTTAAAGTGAGAATATATATGGCCTGGTTTTGTTTGTGTCTGTCTACATGATGAACCCACGAGGTGTTTTATTTGTTGTGACACAATCAGTGTGATGGTATGAGCACCGACTGAAAATGCATTGTGAGTTGTGTCCAGTGAGGGTGCACATACACAAACAGCCCTGCTGTATGCAGAATGACACCAGCTCTCTGCTTAAATGGCCCTTGTCAGATGTGTTCATTTTTATTCCGGGCTTCATGCTTTCTGGCAGCGAAGAAAAAAGAGGAAATACAGTTCAAAGGCCCCTAAAACTCCTGTAGCTATCAGCTATCTCTGCTCCCTATGAGATTTTTCACTCGGAATGAAATAACACGTTTTTTTCTCCCCCCCCCTGCGCGTCATCACGTCTCTTTTGTGCGAATCAGAAAAGGTTATTTTAGGCCGTCTTGTCTCGCTCTCTCCTTCGCTCCGTAGCTGAGAGCAAAGAGCACCTACTCGGCTGTTTACAGGAAGTAGTCCCGCGCACACAACGTCAACACTGTCAAGCTCTCCCCGTGCTGCTTAGCAACCGGCTGAAGGAGAATTTCGGAGGTGGAGGGAGAGGAGAGGAGCTGGATAGGAGAGAGAGAGAGTGGAGATGCACGGCAGAGGAGAAGATTGCGGTTTTGCTTTCACTGGCCACAGCACCATCTCCCTCAATGTGCAGCTGCCTGTTCGGAGGCACAGGAGAAGAAGAAGAGCACAGCGAGTGGGAGGAGAGAGGTTGAAGAGTTCACACGATCGCTCAGTGGACTCTTGTGCCGTCTACATGTGCTGCCCCAAAAGAGGGGAGTGGAGAGGAAAAAACAGACAGCAAGCGTGTTCTGGTCTAGCGGAGATATGACATCACTTCATCCTGCCCCTCTTAACAACACTTTGAATCTTTTAAAGGAGGCTTGCTCCGCTGAATCCACTTCAGTAGGGTGCTAGGTAAAGGCAACCCACAGATGATACACGCTAGAGCCATAAAATAAAAATGAGACAGTTACAAATCTGTTGCGGCAAAGAGGGAAAACCTGGGAGTCATGTGATGGACTGTAGCCATTGGTGCAGGATGATGCGTCAAAACCTGTATCCCATTATTCATTTGTCCCTAAAAAAACCACAGAAAAACACAGAGTTGCCATCGGCAGGGACATCCCAGTTCTCTTACAGTAAAGCTGCTCGGCGGTGCAAGGAGGAAGGAAGGAGGAGGAATCCCAAAGGAGACTTCAGGGAGGATACATGAGAGCATCCTATGTGGAAGTCTATTATTGGAAAGATACTTCACTTTATTGGAAATCTATAAGTTAATGGATACTGCAGCTGCACTGACTACACCACAGTGTCGTCAAAATACAAGTACAGACTGAGAGGACAGACACAGCTGCACAAATTTAGGTATCAAAAATAACAAAAGGCAAAAAACGAAATAAAAAAACCCGCAAATTTCAATACACTGCTACAAATAAAACCAGTCAGTGACGATCAAGTAAAATCAGGACAGGATTTGAAAGAGGTCACTGATTCTGTTGACCTGATTTCCTCAGGCAGCTTGTTCCACAGCTTCAGGGCTTCTGACAGCGACTGCTCCGTCACCTCCATTTCAGCTGCAGCTCGGGACCAGATAGAAGACCTCTGCTCCAGCCTACGTCAGCCTACAGTACGTACTGGCTCTTATGCAACTAACACAGCACCTACTATACTATGGAGAGAGGCCTTGGACGTCAACAAAAAGACTTTTCACTAAATGGTGACTCACATATGGTGGGTTCTTTCAGCAATGAACGTGTATTGTCTGTGAATCTGGTTTCTTATTTAGTTTAGAAAAATTGAGCAGAATCATCATGATCACTAACCAAGGTTGAAAGATAATGAATTTAACGGAAAAATACAGAACAAAAAGTGAAGATTTTAGTGAAAGTATCTGAAATATTTTAGACTACAAATCTTTCAGACAAAAAGATGACACTGAGCAGATTTAAGCTCACACAGGAGTCCCAGCTGAGCACCTGTTGACGCGGAATGAAGTCGATTCAGATGATGCTTGACAGGGGAAAACGTCTCATTTGATAAAATCTGATTGCCTCGCTTCTTCCTCCTTCGTATCTTCTCATCGTGTCATGAGTAGGAGGGCCGAGGAGGAAATGCAAAAGTGAGAAAAAACTTGAGAGGACAAATGTGAAAAATGAGACGTGCCTCAAAGTCTGACTCACTCTAAATCACCTGGCATTCATCCATCCCACCACCTTCCACCACACACTGACCAGAAACCACTGAGAAGTGAAGGAAGCGCTGTTACGTAGGTGCTGAACTCGTTTACAAAAGCTGAAATTGGCAGTTTCTTATCAGGAGGATGGAGTCAAAGACTTGAAACCATGACCCCCCCAAGAGGAGGAGTGTGTGGGAGGGCATAAAAGAAGAGGTGAAAAAAGAGACTTAACCAAAGAAATACTGTAATTAAATCATGACTGAATCTCAACCACAAATGCAGGCACATTAAGTCGACTGGTACTGGAAAAACCAGGGCTGATGGCTCAATGCGCAAAACAACACAAACAATCTGACAAGGAGATGAATGGTGCAGGTGAGAGTCATAAAAACGTCTGAATGATTTCATATGGCAATGGCAAACTCAAACTTGTAAAGCTGATGAGAACGACATCAGTTCCAGAAACGAGTCAGTTTCTTTTATCTATCTCCTTATCTCAGCTACTGAACTCCATTAACCCCATGGCCGAAAAACAATGACATTAAAAAGTTAATACATGCTACACAGAGCACGATTTTAAATTTGAACGGCTTCTGCACCTCCCAGACTTTATATTGGCTGTGCAAATACTGACAGACTAGGTCGATGGGGACAAATAAAATAGTTTTGTAAGGATGGCCTCAGGATGGGAGAGGGAGAGATGGAGGGAGGAAGAGAGGGAGGAGCAACAAAGGGAAAATTAGTTTTTCACCAGTAAAGGTGGTGCAGTGTGATCTCCCTGCTGCATTATTAACTCGATGCTCCCTTATCACTGAACAACATACACGTAAACAGCGTAGTCCATGCAATGGGACTTTGCATGTGGCGCTCTCCTGCCCTCTACCTGTGTTCATTTCAAATATTACCTCCCAGAGAGTACTATAGGTCTGAGAAAGGTCAGGTCAGTGAGCTCAAAATCAATTAAACAGGAGTCAAACGTGAGTCAGAAGTCAAACATCCATCCTGATTCCTGAGCAGCGGCCACCACGTGTCAGTTATCAAGTCTGAAGGGGCTCCACTCATGGCTCGACCGGCTACAGCAGCACTCGTCTGATAATGACTCGGTATCCAAGAGACAAACACACATGCACACATGCAGTAACAATCCATTGCGTAACACGGGGTGGAAACGGTCACAGAGGAGCGGCTGAGGAGAAGTCCTTGAGGGGGAAATAAGTGAAGGCGATTTCTTCCTGCTGTATATATGATACCATCCATTACAGCTGTTTATTCAGTGAGCCAGGGTATGTAGAGCTGGCAAGAAAAGGTTAACTACAGAACACAGAGTATAAGAGACTGACATTTACACCAACACAGACACACAGATATACACACACACACAGTGAACCTATCTTTAGCCCTGCGCCATACGGTAATTCCTATAAAAACAAACCAGCCCCAAAATCACATCACAAAACTGACCTCACTCCACTGATCTCAGCTGTGAACTGGAGCTCACAGTAACACAAGTCCAGAGACTTACACACATACTGTATATTATATAAGCACTGCTTGTCTCATTATATACACGGAGGAATTTCTGCATGATGTGGCTTTATCAGACATCCTAATTTCCATAATAGGGCTGAGTAAATTTACGGATGTCGCGCTGTTTCCTAGAAATGTCTCAGAGTGTGAGAAAGTACTTGTCAACACATGCCTTCCATGAGTTAAGTGCAGGTTGGTAATGTTTTTATAAATCAACAAAGGTCACTGGAGTTCAGCCAGACCTGAAATTTGATTTCATTATGAAATCAAATTGAATTTGTTATGGCCATTTATGAGATTTCCATTAATAGAAACTTAATGGTTACTATATCGAATTCAATTTGAATGAGTGAGTCAAACAAACAGTGATTGGTTCTCGATCTTCTGTGAGATGTTTTTGCGGTTTCAATTATTTTTGGACTGTTGGTGGGCAAAATAAATAAAAAAATTCATACATTACACACATATACACATTCAGCTCTGGAAAATTGTGAAAGTCATTTTCAGCTATTTAATATGCAAAACAATTTATCAGTTATTTAAAAACTAATTGATAGATTGATGTGAACTGAAAACCGTTACCAGCTGGAGCTCTAATTTTTATTATCACACTTATTATTACGTGACGTCCGAAACAATTAAAAAGAAACTGACACTCAGCTGTTAATACAGCAGCCATAGTGTTTTTGCTGCTGCTCCCGCTGGCGTTCACACACGATCACACCCTGATCTGCATTCAAATAGACACCGCTTCCCAACATATAAAGAACAAAATAAAATGCAAATTCTGACTTGAGCAGACTCCAGCAGAGATGGCAACATGAGAGCACATTTTCATATGCTACAACATGAAGCCACACGCTGCATAGCAATGCAGGCTTTACATTCATGAGCTAAATTCAATTAACAGAACTCAATGCACCAGTGTGCACAGGCTAACCGTGTCATTTGCTCCTATGGAAGAGAGAGAAGATTGAAAAAATGTGAGATTTTCACCTGACTTCAGTTTTTCACTGTGTGTAATTATATAATGTCACATCTCAGCATTGCATAAGGTTCTATTTATATTCTGTACCACACCTATGGCTGATGGGAAAGAAAGCTGCTAACAACTGTTAGCTACCCTGGGACTGGGAGCAGCCCACACATTTTCCTCTCTCTCACACTCACTTACACACTCACACACTCAAACACTCACTCACACACATACACACACATCTTTGAAGACATGCACAGTGCTGTCCTTCAGCTGATTTCCATGAATCTTCTGACAGCCGGTTTGGCAAGTTGGAGAAAGAGCAATGACGGACGAAAACTGAAGGGTTCAGCTCAATATGGACGGAGGACAGGAAAGAGGGTTGGAACCATGTCAGGGGGACAAGCCAAAAGATGTGTCATTATTTTCTACAGCAGAATTAATGCAGTGAGAATCCTAAAATATCACTAGCTGACGCGAACAAACTTTGTTCTTACTGGCCTTATCAGCGAAAACTAATCTCGTCTCAAGTTTACTCTTGTCAACATTTCTGTCTTGTACACTGCTGCAGTAATTTTCTCATTGTCTCTCTGGAGTTGCTGCTGTAATTGCAACACACTGACAAATGTACTGTATGTTCATCTTAAATCATGTCACAATCAACAGCAGACGTCATTTGTGGTTAAGAATAGGGAAGAAGAAACCTAGATTGGCACTCAGGGTCTGTGTAATGATCCTGCCGTCTGCTCCTCCCTCCCCTGTTCCATCCTGTCTTTCCTCCCTCCAGAGCCCAGCCCTGCTCTTCATGGCCAATTAGAGGGACCTTTTAAGTCTCATCCATGCCGTATCCTCTCTGTGCCCACCGCTGCAGAGAAAAAAGGGGAGAGACAGTAGAACTGAGTAGAGACGGGGAGAGCGGCAATGTGCTAATTGCCTCCGTTTTCCAGGCTCCCTTGGCTCACCTTCACTGCCTGCGATAGCTTCTTGTCACCTTGTTGTGGAAGCTCCCGCTGGGCAACGGAACAAACAGACAGAGCACATCACTGAGGGAACACACACAAACACACTGGAGCACACAGACATGCATGCGGACAACTGGAAAACGTGCTGCAGATGTACGGGAATTATGGTGTTGCATGGAGGTCAATATCAGAGTAAGAGCTTTTGGACCAGGGATTGTGCTAAATGTCACCAGTTCTCAGCAGCTTATTAACCATCACACACTGACAACAGACAAGGCCACAGACTATTAACCCTCTGACATAAGGGACACAACAAGTAAGTTTTACTGATAACGTAGTCACCACAACTGAGACTCCTGTGTTCGATGACATCTGGCTACTGTTCATGATCTTCATGTAAGTGCACCGTATGTTGGTGTGCATAATTTGTGGTGCAACGGTCGTTAATAATTAAAAAGTTGATTTTAGTGCGAGTGGTCTGGACGTGTAGCACATGAGCATCTAAAACCTGGTTTGACTCCCGGTCAGTCAAACAGTTTACAGAATGCAGTTCTTCTGCCTCTACTGTGTCTTTTCACTCTCCTATCAAAAAGACCCAGGAGACAATTCTTCCGTGTGAGCTTGCTGCAATGCTACTGAAACAGTTGGCCCTGTTAGTTTGGGGGTATTTTAGAAGAAGAATTTTAATGGTTAAGTGGTCTGAAAATGAGAAACACTGTTGTGTGATGTTTAATGATTGTCTGGCATGTGATCGACAATCAACTGATTATAATAACATAAAATACTAAAATCTAAAAAAAAATAAAAATAAAAATTATATTAGCTATTTGGACTTTTGTTGTAGCACAGCCCAATTAAAAATGTATTATCATTATAAAAAATATAGTATAAACAATGATAATATATACATATTTTAATGTCTCTGCTGTGTTAAGCCTATTGTGTCCACTCCTTGCGACACTATTAAAGAACACTACAAGAGCATGGTTGGTGATATTACCACTGAAGGGACCAAATTACAACCAACACTTGACACCAACATCTGCTCAAATCTGGGATTATTAAATCCTGCACGTCTCACAGTGAGCACTGCAGTGAACATAGAATGAACCCTGCTAATGCTCGGCCTCGCACGCAGACAAATGAAACACAGCCGTTTCCTTTTTTCACATATACCAACACAGGGTATGACATTACTACCTTCACATTTCTAACCATGATTCTAGGCAACAACAAAAGTCAAGTCAATAACGAAATGATATACTGTATATCTATCTATACTGTATCTATCTATATAAATAACAATGACAATTGACATCGACACCAGTGTCTATTTTGAGCATATCCAAGCAGAATGTAGGTCAGTGGTCTGTATAGTGGGGCCATAGGTTAATGCAGACTATATGATGCTGAAACCACGCTCAGGTCGTACTGTGCACAGGCGTTGTCAGGGTGCTTGGCTGTGTTATTCTGTTGATTGACAATCAACTAACCCACATTCTTAACCCACTCTGCACACAGAGGGACTTTCAGCTCGGTGGCTGAATGTGAAAAGTGATGTGCCGTAGTGGAGGGACAGCGGTTGGGGACAGTCACCGTCTGTCCTTGACATGAAGGGGGGTGGTGGTGGGGGGGGATCTAAGAGGGTAGCCAAGAGTGGTGATAGGCCTAGTTTTTCCATGCCCTGAGGAGTTACACAATCACCCAGATGTATTTTGGCATTGTGGAGAAGCTGTGTGTGTGTGTGTGTTATGGTGCCTAGCAAGTCAAAGTCCATTTTGCAGTTTTGGCCAGACAGACAGTGACAGTGGTCATGCTCGGGTATATAGGGCAAAAAACCCATAGCCTCATTTCTACTTGGTGTCTTGCCATCTTTCTGCAGCGATGCAGCTAAATATTGTTAGAGTACACAGTCGGTGCAAGGGCTGTGATTAGCCTGTCCAGGCTGGTTTGTATTTACTTCGTCACGCGTGTTTGTTGATGGTGACAACAATAGGGCATGGCATTACTACTACTGTATTAAAAAAGTGAATGAGAGGAATGTAAACACAATAAATCAACACTGCTTTTTAGTGCAACAGAGCCACAGACCTGAAATAAATAGCATGTTCAATAATACATCAGTCCATATACCTCAGAAAGGTATATAGCATAACCACTGAAGCCCAAGGACAGAGCAGTGTGCTGTGACCTTCGCATGGAGGGTCTGTATGACAGGTGCTTCACCCCACTACAGAGGGAATGAAATGATTATAAGTGATGAAACTGACTAAAAAGGGCAAACGTGAAGTCAATCCAGTGGTTGCAGTGTTCATTTTGTTTGTCTTCTGCTGCCATTTGCAACAGCATCAACAGCGAGAGGAAACTCGTGAGCTCTGTGCACCCAGCAGCTCTGTCCACATTTACCACAAACACTGTCTGTCATCAGAAATAACAGTCTCACAGCTTCACTGCTGCCCAGTGATAGAAACCATACACTTGCACTGACAGGCAAGAGAGAGAGACAAAGCAGAACTAAAAAGATGAGTGAGAAGATGGGACCAAAAAAAAAGACGGAAAGAGGAAGGAAGACAGGGAAGCAAACATCAGTGACAGTGCAAAAAAAGAAAAGAAAAGTGAAATGTGTACGAAATGAGGATGGAAAACCAGACAGGAGTTAATGTAAGAAGTGATGTGTAATCGTAATTAAAAACCACAGAAACTCCTGAATTTCACCAGAGCCGATGGCAGCCACTCCAGACAATGCTTGTGAACCAGACAATTTTTGCAATGTGTTTCAGAAGCAGCTCTCCACTGTGCACTCTGCTAAAAATATGCACCCAGTCTATTTGTTTTATTTATTTATTTATTTATTTTCACGGAAGCCACATCAAGCTGTGCAGAGCAGATCGAGCCAGGCAGGAAGTCGGACAAAGAAACTGCATGGAGCATCTGGTCAATTTTCAAAATAAAACACCCTTAGCCGAAGCTTGATTGAATAGACCATCATTACATTGGTGTCATAAGTGATGGCCTCAGGCCAGAAGTCATGGGTAGTCTACATATCCATGCTGGAAGCTGTATGTTATAACTCTGCCCCTTCAGTGGACAATTAAGAAAACAAGAAGATGTCTAAATATTCATGAGATAGGCATCATTCTATATTTTCTATGTTTGTCCTTTTAAGTCGAGACTGATTCAATCTCCAGTGTTTGCCTGATGGGATGCCAAGCTGGGCCGCATTCATTGGCTTTTAAGTTCACAGAGCTCTACTTCCACTTGGTAGGAAGCCATTTCTGTGTTTTTTTTAATATCAAGATGAGTTAATTTCCACACCCGGAATGACTTATCAGTACCTGGAGGAGAGGAGATAGAGACTAACACACCACACTCTTCTGATTTCACAAGAAAGAAAGCAGACCCACACACACAATGACACACTGGTGAACAACGTGGACAGAGCTTCAAACTAGAGGCTGAAGCAAGAGGCAGCTCTTTGCTCTTATTGTTCAAGGCAACGACAGGACAAGACTGTACTGAACAAGTGACAACATACAGTTCTACAACAGAGAAAACAAAGAACATGAAAACTAGATCAGGCATCTAGAAGAATGTCCTTATTTGAGACAGCGGCAAAAGACTTCGCATCTTAGCCAATTCCACAAGTGCTTAAAACAAGGCTGTGAGCAGCGACAACAGGCTCACTCTCCCACATTAGTGTCTCAGAGGCTAAGTGAAGACGACAGCCATGCCACACTGAGCCTATTTCTATTGACAGATGCAGAGAGCCCGAGCAAAAGGTCGACTTTGCTGGCAATCTGTTGTCTCTCTCTGCTGTACACCTTCATCTTTATACACCTTCATCTTTACATGCATGTAACCTATTTAAAGTGAGTCACATTATCATCTCGACTGTGGAGCCTGAATCCTACCTGTATTTATGCAGTAGGCGCAAATTCTTCTGAATGCACTTGACACTGACTAAGACTGAGTAATGTGCCAGCGCCTCCTCGACACAGCTCGTCTGGCCATGACTATGTCCCCACTCAACTTCTCTCTCATTTGTGTCATTATGGAGTTACTTTTTCACTTGTGTTTGTCCATCCAAACTTCTCTTTGTACAGAATCCAACAAAAAATAAATTGGCATAACCAAGTGCTTCAAACTCACTCAGTTTTGTTGCTTAATGTGGCTGGCTTCATTTTAATTTTATTTATGATTTTGTTGCCAGGTTGGTGTTGTTGTTTTTTTTACCTTTCAATTTATCTTTGAAGTGAGCCTCATTAGAATTCCTTCTGATTTCCCATCCAAAACAAAATGCTAGAAAAATGCTGCAGTGGTACTTGGATCTGATTAATGGCAGCTGAGTAGATTTAGTAAATGTACAGTATTATTCTCCTACAGGAAAAAAAAATCTCCATGTGCAAGGTCACACCCACTGAGGCCACTAACAAATAAGAGCTGCATTCACAAGCAGTCGAAGAGTGACGTAACTGGTAAACACACTTCTTCATTCAGTCCATTTCAAGAGTTTTTAAGACAACTGAGTTCTGTCATGGAGAGAAAAGCTGCACAGACAGCAGCTGTTAAATGGATTCATTCTTTTGATTAATGCAACTGTCCATGATATAAAGTGGAGACATTATTATTTAAACATCAAAAAGTTGGTGACTTTTAGCACTGACTGTAGCACTGTACAGACATTCATGCCATAGATGCTGGGAGTGGAACATATATAATTCCTTTTCGTTTATATCCCACAAGGAGGTTTAACAGGCAGTGTGTGACTGGCATATATTTGCATATCTGTTATTTTAATCTGCCAGACACTGTCAGATCCCTTCAGACGACACAAGCAGGCACGCGTACACATTTATAGCCCAGGGGACAAAACTGTTGTAATGCACGTTGAGACGAAAGGAACTGTGCAAGTCACAGCAAGGCAGTCTGCTTACACATAACAAAATAGTTTGTGTCATTCCACGTGACTAAAAGGTGACTGCACAGTACAACAACCGAGACATTTAACTGGAGTCACGTTTTACCCTCTGATTGCAATTAGTTTTCGTGAGAACACTACAGAGCTGGTACTAAACTAACAAGTGTGACTGCTGCACACTGAGGACTGCTGTCACCCATCTGGACAATAGAGTTTTCATGGTCACAGAAGGAGAGAGCCACTACAACAGAGAGGCACTCAGAGCCTAATCTGTGGGTTACGGTGGCACTCTCACCAGCAGTGGGCTGAAACAATCCACAAGCAATTTCAGTAATCACTGACTTAGGGCGATGCAGACCAAAACAAAAAGGGTACACACTCGAGTATTTTGTGTGTCATCCTCGTATCTCGTGCACCCACTTCTGCCTCCGTGCTTCTTGCACTTTCTACATTGCAAAGATACTTCAATATATCATCCCATTCCTCACAATCCACACAAGGGTTGCTTCACTACACAACACCACACCACTCCAGCACATTCTATCTCTCACTCTCTGTTCTGCCCTCCAGCCTTTACCTTCCTTGCTGTTGATGAGCTGCCGCCGTCGTACTGTAAAGAAAACACAGTCGAGTCCCTTAGCAGGGGAATGGGAAGGAAGAAGCCAGAAAACGACCTCAGGAAATGCGCTGACGTCCTGTTGTTGGGTTTGTTCCAGATACACAAAGGATATAAAACCAACTTAAAATGATGAGGAGAGGAAACACTCCAAAGGCATTTGTCTCCACGTTACTTTACATATCAAAAGAGTGATAAAAAAGACATTACAACACTCTAGTGACAGGTTTAAAGAGAGTGCTACAAGCTGCAGCTGCATTTACTTTTTATCTTTTTCACTCATGACATTATGGTGCAAAGGTGTTGTAAGCTCAAACAATTTACAGCCCATGTTTAGACATGCTTTAATACACGTCAATACATTCATTTTAATGTGAACAAATGCAAATCCTCCCTTGGGTTTAAGTTTTACGAGTCAAATCTAGAGTGAAGATAGAGCTGCCAAAAGTGAGCCATTCACCGACAGGGTTGGAACATAATGAATTATCTTCATGGGAAATCGCACAGTAATACATAACGGAGGAAATCAGAATTACTGACAAAACTATTATCTTCAGATAACCTAATAGCTGGACACTCATTATCCTTCCTGCTGCTCTGACATAGTAGGCAATGATAATGTTTTCTGTTAAAGTTGTGCTCAAAACCACCTGTGGCTATTACTACATTATAATGTATGCATGCATGTACCATCACAGGAAAACAAACAGATAACCAGCCTATAATCTTAAACTACATTTTGGATAACAATTCTACTCTGCATTTCCTTCTGTCAAAGCTTCTCAGAGTAGGCTACTTACTAGTGACCGAAACAGCCATTTTGGCACCGGATTTAGCCACAGGAACACAGTTGCTAACTGCCACATTGTTTATTGTTTGGTCTCTTGACACCTTAATAGAGCTGCAACTTACAACTTGTACAAACAGAACATTCAAGAACAAGAACAGCAGTCATTTTTGGCATTTTCTAGTTAGGAGAGATGAAGATCATTACCTCTTCTATTGCGCACTACAATGTGTCTCCAAATTAACCATGATTGAAAGAGAGAGCCTATTTGAAATGTCCACTATTGCTTCATGGCCACTGTTAGCATGTTGTAACAAGAGGTACGCCCTCTGAGCTGCTCTACTTTTTCAGGGCAACCTGTACTCCACAGTAACTAGGGCCAGAGTTAGCAGGTTAGCATGCTAAGTTTAAGTAGAAGAAAAGAAGTGACAGGAATAGGGATGTCACGATTACTTGTTTTCACAATTAATCGTGGTATTAAACGCCACAATTAATTAATCGTAAAGATTCATAAATACCGTTACTTTAAAAAATAAAAAAAAGATGTTGGAACCATATTGCCAGATGTGCACTAAACTAAAGGTAAATGCACAGATACTGGTCCATTTAACGTAACATTGAATTGGTAGGAATTTAGATGTTAGCGTGTAATTTTTAATTAAAAAAGCAAAGCAAAACAAAACAAAAAAAAATAAAATAAACATAAACATTTGGTATAGATGACAATTTATGACCTGAATATTTCAAACACTTCCCCTGGGGATTAAGAATTGGTCCTATATTCCTATATTAATAGATACTGGTGTAAACAATGAGTAATGTAATTGTATTTTGACTATATTTGATCATTTTACACATTCCTAGTGTTGTGAAATTAATTAATGCATTATAATCGTGATTATTATATTATAATATTATCGGTTATCATGATTATTTCTCTGACAATAATCGTACCAAGAAAATGTATAATCGTGACATCCCTAGACAGGAATAGAATCAAACAAGAGGGTTGTTTTCCACCACTGGAGACAGCTCTTGGCTAACAAATGTGCATTTAGATAACAGAAAACCACTGGAAAATAAAAGAAATAAGCCAGCTTTTAGCTTAGCTTTAAAATTTTAACATTATGAAACTATATTTTTGATTCTATTGTTGGCAGCCTGATGGTGAACTCGCATCATTTGTTGAAGACTGTTGAGTTACAGCTACAAATGTTAAAGGGATAGTTCAACATTTTGGCAAATTGGCCCATTGCCATAATCGCTATAGTCATAGCAGTAGGTTCGTTACCATTAATTGTTGGTGTAAGCTATTTTTAGAACGGAGGAGCGGAGCGGCAGGCTGCTCAGGGCTGTGCTATGGAGGCTAAAGGAATTTCTTGGTTTCCCTCATCAAACTCATCAAATACAAAATCACAAAACTCCAAAACGCTTTCGTGGACAAGTTGTGACCTGCACAATCACCACGCTATGAGATAATAATGGAACGTTACAAAACTGAGCCGTTTTCGAGGTAAATACAGAGTCTGCTTGCTGAAAAACTGTCCCTGAACGCAACGCGCATCAGCGGTTTTGCATGAATTTACCTCTAAAACAGCTCCGTCTCGTAACGTTCCGTTATCATCTCATAGCGTTGTGATTGTGCAGCTCACAACTTGTCCACGACAGCCTTTTGGAGTTGTTGGGTTGTGTATTTGATGAGTTTGATGAGGAAAACCAAGAAATTCCCTTAGCCTCCATAGCGTAGCCCTGAGCAGCCTGTTGCTCCGCTCCACTGTTCTAAAAATAGCTTACACCGACAATTAAAGGTAATGAACCTACTGCTATGACTATAGCGATTATGGCAATGGGCCAATTTGCCAAAATGTTGAACTATCCCTTTAACTGTTGATGATGCTAACGTTGGCTAAGTAGCATTAGCAAAACTCACAAATAGCTCCTTCAAGGATTATATGATGACATCTTTTCTGTGTTTGAATGTATTTTTGATAGAACTATGCAGCTCCAGGTTCACGGAGCAAGAAAAAAAAAGTTTTCAATGTTTAGATGGAAATTGTGAAAGTAGTAGTCAAGACACAAATGCTAGCAAGAAGTTTAGCTGAGCAAAGTCCAAAGAGTGTCAGCATGCTAAAATGTCACACAACCAAATCTCTCTTGACCACAGATACTTTACACTTCACTGTGCTGTTCATCTGTGCCTTCCCCCATGACATTAGCTCATGCTTTATGCCACGCCAGGTTGCACCAGCTTCTGGCTCACCACTGGCAGCCTCAGTTCCCGGCCTACCTCCTGACTCATCTGCTTCAACTTCGGTTAGTGATTTGCAACATTTCCGAGGAAGACTCCCTGCAGAGCACAGGCCTGAACATGTTATATTCTCCTGTTTTTTCTGTGTAGGTGGGGAGCATCCGTGATAGAGACAGACATAGTAAGAGCAAAGGGTTGGCTTATTCCCAGTGGAGCTGAAGTGTGAGTTGTACCCCTTTAATGAACATGAAACGTGATTTCTTGCTGGACTACAGTCTACTGAGGCTAACGTGGGTGGAAGAACTAATGTCTCCTCCTACAAAATATTTCTCCAAATTTGTAACTTCAGAAGGAAGCCCATGCAGCGTGAATACGTGGGACGGATACCAGAACCTGAACTTTACAAGTGTTTCAGTAGGCTGAACTTTCTTGGTCCTGTAAAACTCCATTACACAGCTATTGCGTTGGAAATATCTCCACATACTGATGTTACGTCATCTAAATTTGGGCCATTTTCTACAGGAGGCAGTAAAATCTACCACCTAACAAAAAAAAATGGATCTAGAATTGCAGTGAAAGCTTTTCTTGGACACATCTTGGCTGTGTCTCTCATTAGGCAGTCAGTATATACTATGTATGGATGGTGCTGAAGAAATCACTGCTGTCAGTCAGACACATACAGGCTCTTTGTTTGAAAGTCTGAGGAAGATGAGCAACTCTGCCACTTCATTATTGCCTAAAATGATCTGTGCTTATTGCTTGTTTGTCTGGGGTTCACTCAACCCCAATGGACGGCATGCTGCAATGAAACGCTAAATCTTGGAAAGTGTCAGCCGGTCAGCAGAATCTTTTGTGCCTTTATTACATAACAGTGTCTCCCTTTACGAGCCCTACCTGTCTGAGAGAATAGAGCCTGAGAGACCAGTTCAAAATACCAAGCTGCCGTCGGGAAGAGGCACGGCACACAGGAGCATCGCATTATGCTCTCATAACAATCCCTATCTCAACCTAACGCAGCTCTAACTGGCTGGATACAAGCCATAACACAAAGAGCTAAAGCGCTCCCTGAGCAATGAACATCATTTTCAGGAGCTATTTAGAACTCAAGTGATTGCGTTGTTGACTATCTAGTGTGTACACTGCCCTCCCTCCAACCCCCACACTCAAACAAACACAGACACACAGACACACACATAGACACACTGTAGACCTGGAAACCTGGAAACCAGCACCACCCTGAACACACACTCACAACACCCTGCTGAAATGGCATTTAAGCTGTTGCATAATCCTTGGCAACCTGACTGCAGACATGCAGACTACAACCCCCTGAAATCAGATTACACTAAAATGACTTCTTCTCCGAATATGCAAATGTTACACAAATAAAGGAGCGACTCAAAAGAAAAGCACACTGTGGTAATTTACAGTTATGCCTGAGACAGTGTCTTTCGAAGTCCCTGTTACCTAACTATGGCACTTTAATATTCTGTGTCGCCTGGCCCTCACAGACCCTCCTCAGCTTAGTGAAACCGCTCAAACAAGACTTCACAGGTAATGAGGAACTGACAGTAATTGAGGTTTAATTACTGGTTAAGTGTACTTAAACTGAATGAGTGTCGCATTTCGAGCTCATCTCTGTCTCAGGCTGACTAATCTCCTTAACATTAGGTGCCGATTTGTGATGTAGGCCTGACCAGACTTCTACCTGTTGCACAGACAGATGCTGCCTTC
This sequence comes from Trachurus japonicus, assembly GCF_045865225.1. Classification (NCBI taxonomy): domain Eukaryota; kingdom Metazoa; phylum Chordata; class Actinopteri; order Carangiformes; family Carangidae; genus Trachurus; species Trachurus japonicus. The sequence goes on along the minus strand of NC_140928.1, from coordinate 15,484,659 downwards.
AGGATCTGGACATTTGCCTCACACTTATTCAGGTCTGACTGGAAACTATAGCTACTTCTCTCAGACACACTTTTTCGGATTACAGCAGAAAGTATTAAGAGTACATACAGCAGGGAAGTCAGCAATATTGTTGTTAGTGACCTCACTATATTATTTTTGTCCATATAGGGCGCTTAATCCATCATCAAGCCATTCAACTACAACTCTGTCAGGTGCTTTGTTTTTGCAGAACACAGTTTTAAAAAGCCACCTGAAAAACCAACCTCAACCTGTATCTGTCAACACCGTCACAATAACACATTTGTCTTTTTCAAAATGGAGCAGTAAATACTTCTCATTTGTTCACATCCTTACTGTGAGAGGTGACGAGGATGACATCAAGAATCACGACTCCCCCTTGACTATATTAAACGCCATTCACAAGAACACGCCTTTGTATGTACGTACATGTTTCCATGTACGTTCACGTGTATGTATTTTTGACCATGTGTGTAGCCTACTCCCTCCGGACTGGAATGGCACGCCGAGTTCTGGGCATCATAACCTCATTCCTTCTCACCCTTAAGTAAACACATCTCCACTTTCCTCTGGGAACGGGCTCGACTTGCCGCCGGTCACTCTTTGGAATGTGTTGCTGTTTTGTACGGAACATCTTTCTCTTGTTTCCAGCATTTCTGTGACAGAGGGTAGGGGCTTGATGCATTTATTCCCCAATGGGAACAAGTCTCTCTCTGAGTAGAATGGAAAAAGTGCACCATGTGTAATACACAACCGATGTTTCCTACACGTGTGTTCATGTGTGTGTGTACGAGACAGAGAGTAAATGGGTTTCAATGTGTGGCTCCTCCTGTATGATGAGTAGAGGCATGAAATCTGAGAGAGAATCAATACCACACTATGGGCAGGATCTTGAAAGCCATGGTTTGTAACACGGTCGACCTTGTGTATATGTATCCTTGCATCCCCCATATGTTGAATGCATTTCATAAATCTGGCACAGAGACAAACCCAGACCCTTAAACACATCGTGAGGAGGTGAACCAGCTTTCTCCCACATATTGACACTTGACATAGTGTGTGAACAGGATGCTGACAATACCTTGGCCTCATTAGCTGAAAAGGACGGAGAAAAACACACAGCCAGGTACAAACATTTCAGCCTAGTTGAGTGTGAGCGATGGGAACATGGTGTACAGGTGGGCTACAGATAGTCAAAAGGAAATTTCATGCACCACACATACATAGACACACACACACACACACATACCTCAAAGACCTGGCCAGACCAGCGCAGACTGCGGGAATACTCTGTTTTTTTCTACTAGCCTGGTTTCATGGTTACATCTATAATCTGACTGTACCCTGAGGGGGACCTGCTGCTTAAAATGGAAATAGCAGGGCACACAGAGTGACCTTTCAGGGCTCAGTGGAGCCATCCACTCTGAGCGTGTTATCCTTGGAGTTCAGATGCAACACTCTGCAGCTGCTGCTGTACGGGAAATAAATACGATCCGAGGCTGTAGGGAACAATTACATCAACTATGATCAAGTATCAGCAGCACCAAGACCACACACACACACACACACACCTTCCTGATAAGCTACATTGCTGAAAGCAGTGCATTGTCATAAAGTCACTAGCCTACATGTAATGACTCCAAAATAAGACAGGGAGTTAGAGAGTTTGGTAATAAGACTACAGGATGTCAGAGTTGAGATCGCCTACAGTCAGCTGGCTGTGTCTCGGGTGCAACATATCTTGCTGTTGAAGCGAGGGAAATGGCGAAAAATAATGCGACAGCAGTTTCTAATTGAGACTGGCAGCTCATGAGCTCCACCAGCCTCCTTCCACTGTGCTAGGTAGCCTAGAAAAAAAAAAAAACCTTTTAAAAAAGACCCTTACCTGGCTTTCTGAGATAACGCCGTCTTGATGGTGTAACCTCAGGAAGGGCTGGAAAAGATGATCTCCTGAATTGGATTAACGAAGAAGGCGGCCAACCAGTCAGGCGGAGGAGGAGGAGGAGGAGGAGGAGGAGGAAGAGGAGGATATCTCTGAAGGGGTGATGCCCATGTTCATTATGTGTCCCTCCGACGTCGGGGTGGAAACATTTGACCTGCTACTGTCGCCCGCAGCGCCCGAGATCAGGCCCTGGTGAAACACCAACACCGGCAACCATCAGCGAAGACTAAATAAAACACACACACCGCAGGGAAAAAAAATAAGCAGAGCAAGAGGGGAAGCTGAAGCTGCAGCTGACACGCTCCTCTCTGTTTGGCTTGTCAGTAGGACTGTTTGTACGCCGGGGCAGCGGCTCTGCTCTCGGTTACTGAGGAGTAGTAACGTTAGTAGCTACGCAACGTCTCGACAAGCCGTCAGCCTGCTACACAAAAACCCTGCGTGAAGAAGTGGGCTTCCTTGTTTTAAAGGCATCCGGGGGCGGTGTGTTTACCTCTCTGCTGTTCCTGCTGCCGTCGCTCGGGAGGAAATCAGCTGCTTCTCTACTGGAGAGACGCCATTAGTCCGCGCAAGCTCTTCCCGTCTGCTGTCCTGCGCTGCCGCTTAGAGGCGAGATCAGCACCCGGCAGCCTCTCACCGACCACAGCGCCCCCTGCTGGACAGAGGCTGGAACTGCACCCCGTGAGAGGTTGACTCAAACACAATTACGGTATAGCCTACCGTATAATCTCATCTCCCTCTAGTGGTATTAACCAGGTGTTTAAATAATCATGCACAAGTAGTAGGTGAATGAATTCAAAATCATTGGGTATTCTTCCCACAAAAACATTAAGCATAATGTAATTAAAGATTTAAAGTACATAAGGATAAAAATAAAGAACGTTTTAGAATATTCTGCAAGTTGTTCTATGTTATCTAAACTACGTAGCCTACCACTGAGTGTTGCTGTCATGTACAGTAATATACAACAGTAGTAACAAATAGAGACATGTCCTCAACAGGATAGATGACAGCAGAGGCCAGTCTGCTCAGTTTAGCAAGGATTAAAATCCACATGATAGCATATAGCACCTGTTGGTGGTGACTGCATGATGCAAAGGTCATGTACTGCACCAGTTCTCATTCAAGGCAAAAAATTCATCTAATTTATCTTTCATGATGACCTCTGCTCGTCCTACTTAATAGAGAGTCACGTGTCACTCCAGCAGCTGGTGTGTCCAGTGTTTGTTTTTCTATAATAGTGGAATGATGTCAGGAAACAAATGAGTCATTTGAATATAGTTAAATCCTGTAAAATGCCATGATGGAAGAGCTGCAGCAGCAGTTAAGGATGCAGCCACAGAGGAGAGGACCTTCTTCAAACTGACCATATCACACCTGCTCTGTTCAAACTGTTGGCACTGATGCATCTCAAACACAGAGCTGCAGGGTAAGTCAGTCAGCTCAGCAACTGAACTGTGTCACTTCCAAATCTCAAAGAAAACCTTTTTCAATATCGCTACAAGCTATTTGAGGCAAACTTGCATTTCCCCTGTGTGACACTGTTACTTTCGTTTTCCCTTCTGCCTATGAATTGCCGTAAGCACTTACTATCAGTAGCACTTACTATCAACACCTGTCTAACCAGACGGGTGTTGAGAATGACACACAGCACACAATGAACAATAAGTGGCAATTCAGTGGACTCAACCCAGGACAGTAACAATGATTCTCACATAGATATATCCCTATAAATGTTATCTTTAACAAATGGTGCCTTAAGTTTTACACCACAGAATATGTTTAAGAAAATAAAAAAGTAGATAAAATCTTTGCTGTGTTCAACCCCTTTTATCATTTGCAAATTTCTATTTGGTTAGTTACACACTAATACACCATTTAGTTATATGAAATCATTTGTAGTCCACTACAATGAGTGTGGCCACAACAATAGATGCATGGCATTTTATCATTATTATTTTTATTATTATCATTACATAAGACCGTATGGACTTCACCTTCTGACCTGGTTCATCTTGTTCACTCTCTCCCCCTCTCTTTGTGTTATAAACCAAAAGGCAAAACATAATAAGCAGAGAATTTATGAGTGTCATAAATTGAGCCATAATTCAAACTCTTTATTGAACAACAGAAACTCATTAGGTTTCGGATGGCTAATATAATCACCTGAGCCTGGCTTCTTTTTTTCTTTTTTTTTGAAGGTTTAGGAATAACAGACATTTTCATTGTTTCAATTCTTCCTTTCACTGTTTAGAAAACTTACTTTAAATTATGTAAAGCTAAATTCTACCAGGACAAAAGTAAAGTGCATCAGTTTAATTAGCTTGTGGCTGGCAGATGCAGCAAACAGACTATCCGAGAGCTAACATTAGCTAATAATCCTTGTGATAGCTAATTTTATATCTGTGGTGGCCCTCAGCATCACAACACAGCAATGTGTAAAATGCAAAAAAAAAACAGGATAAAACAACTTTTTAAATCTAAAATATCTTTATTACATTTAATTTGGTTGCAAGCCTGCATATTTACAGTGCAGTAATACTATGCTTACCTTCAATAAAAATGGAAGGTGCAAAAAATACATTGAATTCTACTTTTTTCTCAAAATCTTAAGTAGAATGGTGAGTTATAAAAGTAACAGACATAAATAAAGATACACATTCATACTTAACAAATTACCAGTGCAATTATTCAGTTAAAAATATTTGGGTGAAAGAATTTCACCATTCAAGCTTCATGTCTGCTTTGCTCCACACATATTTCCCTCCTCTCTTCAGAAACATCTTTTCATCAAAGCCACTAAAGCAAATGGCATCTTTCACTCCAACATCAAGGATGGACTTGGATGGGTCCTTCCTTCCCTCTCGACAGTCCAGGAAACGCATCTAAAGATGAAGAGAAGAGTAAATCAGTTTGGGAGTCACACATTTAAATACACATCAGATGAGGTACATTACAGTACCCTTGTACTTTATTCAATCCAGTCCTCATTTAATGACTTCTAACTGCCTCAAACCTGAAGGGAAGTGATAAAGCTAACTTTTGGCATACATCATACCACGGTCACACGAGTAGATGTCTCTAGGGAAATTTAAAAACCATAAACAGTATAAATAACTTACATATTCATCCAGGATTAGGTAGGAGTTTCTCATCTGTGAAGACAAACAAAAACTACAAATTAAAATGTTGCTTTTCTAGAGCTTGATTTTTTATTCCTAACAGTGTTACATTGTTTACTGTATGTGCCACTACACTGCTGGTGTTGTGCCACTCCTATCAAAAAAAATGTCCATGCAAATATTTTAAAGTTTCATTACTGATGCTGATCTTGGCAGGAAGCCTAGATCAGACTCGACATTCTCTTTCACTTCCTCAAGAGCTTGGTCTTTTATCAATCTTCTTCCCAAGCTGAATAACAATAACCTGTCTAGTTTGTGCTCAAAATATAAGGTTTGATGGCTTTCTTATTTTAAAATTAAACCTTTAACTGTGGCGGAAAATTATACTTTCTCATCTACATTAACTTTTTACAGTCTTTGCAAATTGATGAACACACTGTGGGGTGTGTATTCATATGTAACCTGAGCCAGAAGTAAATTTGTGACCATTTTTTCAATGCATATTTATATCCTAACATTGTTGAATTGGAAAGATGGGTGGTAGAGTGCAGGACTCCTCAGGTTAGCAGTTTTACATGCTATCATTCTTTCATAGGTGAGAATTGCCAATCATAGTATCTCAGCATGAGAATATTATTAGTGTAAGATTATAAAAGAAACAGAAGATTACTGATAGAAGTGCACTTGGCGCTATGTCCAATAATTTATATCAAAGGGTGTCGTTTAAAAACGTTCAATAAAAAAAAAGATTAGGCTACTTCAAATGAGGTATAAGTTTAACATATCTACAGTCATACTTGTTGACACCTGATTCTCACACCTTCTCATTGGACTCGGGGACAAGGCAGGAGACGTTGCTGTGTCTGTCCAGAAATTCCTGAAACTGCTCGTCACTGATGACGAACCTCTCTGCCTCCCTCAGGGCTTCCTCCCCAGCGTTCTCTCCGTCAATCAACAGACATTGGAATACCTGCACACACAGTGTATGAGTATGAGTATATGCGTAATGATAATGATGATGCACAAAAATGGCATGCACTCTTTTTCTGTCATTACCTTCCAGCGGACTGGGTTGAGTTGGTCGATGTGCTCCGCCATGTCTTCGTCAATGTTGAAGGTGTTGATGACCGAGTTGATTTTGAACGCCACTTTATACTGCTGGCACCAGTTGCATATCTTGTAGAGGTTATCCAGGTGGCTCTTTCTGCCCTGGGTTCTGCCAATCAGCTGGTTGGTACCTTCGTCGAAACTGTCACATGAGATGGCCAAGATGTCCAGATAGTCACCTGAGAGAGAAGAGATGGTACAAAGAGATTATCTTACAAACAATGTGGTTAATAATTAATTTGTCTGAAAACACTGATATGCATTTGGGAACTTACCATATTTCTGGAACCACTTTTCTTTGATCATGCTTCCATTGCTGACTATGCTGACACTGGGGAGCTGCAGGTCGAGTTTACAGTACTGAACTAACTTCCCCAGGAAGTCCCCCTTGTCATGCAAGAAAGGCTCACCTCCTGAGAAGTTGATCTTCTCCATACCTGATAAGCAAACAGATCAATAATCAACAGTGTGCCAGAAGTTTGCCAGAGTATGAAAGAACAGAATATCTAATCTGATAGACCTACCTGCTTCCTTCAGAAGTGTGAGCCCCCTCTTGGCTTCCTCCAGAGGAAGGACGAATGATGTCTTAGCAGTGTGGAAACAAAATCCACATTTATAGTTACACTTGCGTGTAAAATGATAGTTGACACTTGTTGGAGTCGTTGAATTATTTTCGTCCGGGGGTCTTTCAGGTTTGTTTGCTGCTTTGCAGTCTCCTGCTGTCCATCGATGAACTGTTGAAAAGACGTGCTCAAAGATGAGATGCAGGGTGCTGATGCAGAGCTGCAGCAGCAGCTTGGGAGAGGCGACCACAGCAGACAGGACCACGTTCATGCTGACCGGTTCAACGCTTGCTCTGGTTTGCACCGTGGAAGTTGGTGTGGCTTAAATACAGTAGAGAGCTGCAGGGCGCGCCTGCAGTGGTGAAGAGGGGAAGGTGAATCAGCTGAGCGTCTCAGCTGTTTCTGTTTACAAACGTCGGAAACGAAACTAAAGCGTTTGGTGCTGGACTTGCAGAACACTGGCAGCAGTAAATGAATAAAATGTGGCGGGGGCGGGGCCACTATTGGAGGAAGATTGTAATCACAAAACTTAAAAGTACACCTTTAGTTATGTAACTGCAATAACAATCTGGCATGTCAGGGGAAGTGTGAGGGTAAAGGGATATTAATTCCTACTTTCAGCAGTTTTCAGATCCCTGCAAACGAATTTTGATTTTCATTTGTAGCCTATATTACATTATTTATATAGCCTAATGTTTATGTATCATTATTAGGCTACTATTATTATTCTAATTTAATTGAATAATTTTCACTTTTTTTTGGCAGGGCATCTTCAGTTCATCTGTTTCCTTATTATACATTTTACATCACATCTTCCTACTCGTTTTTCGAACTTGTGCATATAATTTGATAGTATAAATTGTATTATTATTTTTAATTTTAGACATCGTGTTCGAGATCAAATTCATTCATTCACTCATTGTAATCTTAGTCTATTTCATTCTGTGTCTTTTGTGTAGGCTATTTTTGTTTTATCTCACACAGTTTATGTTTCGTGGCTCCTGACAGCTATGACACAGCCAAAAATAACTACGATATCTACCTCCCAGTGTCTTTTAAGTTCATCTTTCTGTAAATATGACTTCAGGGAAAACGTTTCTCAGTAAAAGTTTCCAGGGTAAGTTTCGTTTCTCTTGTTTGGCCCCGGTTACTTTCGTTTTCCCCGCAGCTTCGTCACGCTATTACGTAACGCCGCCAACAAGCAGCAGTGGAGAGTGACCAGTAAGTGCAGCTGGTTGTTTACATGGTGTCCAGGATGGCGCGGCGCACGGCGGCTCTCCTTCCGCACTGGTCCTCTCGTGTCTTCTCGGTGGAGCTGGACGGATCCGCTCACTACTTTGCAATACAGGAGAAGCACCGAGGAGAAGAGGTACCGCGGCTTTTCAAATTAAAAGCACAGCAGTATGACCGGTGCTACGCTCTGCTGGTCTGCAGCAGCGACAGAATCAGAAGGGCCAAATTCTACGGGGAGCTGAAGGACAAGTTGCTGAGACACTTGTCCCCAGAGTGTGATTTGTCCCCCATGTCCTCCTTCCTGCCAGACGTCAAAGGTTCTCTGATCAGGGGATATTTCCTCCAAGATCGCTCTCGCAGTTCTACCCCGATTGAGTTACTTCTACAAGATTTAATACAGCGTGACCCGGTGCTTGTGTGCTCATACTTGAAAGGTGAAGATGGTCAACTGTGGACTCAGCGTCTGTGGACACCTGCAGAGAGCCAGGTGATGGAAATGTCAAAGGATTACTATGTGATTCCCTCAGAGGCGCCGGAATACCACCCATCTGTTCTCAACATCATCAACTCCGATGTCTTCTACCGTCTTGAAGAAGCCTCTGAGGTCCTCAAAAAGGTTGTCACACTCATACATAGTCCACTGAGCTGTTATAGTAACATGATGAACAAGCAAGTGTATATGAGTGGAGCTGTATTTACTAAACGTGTCAACTGGCGCCATCATGTGGCAGAGGCAGTGTAAAACCAAAGAGGCCCCCAAGGCCCTATATTCTGCCATTAATCTATTCGTGCCAGGTGGCCCACAGAAGTGTATGTGTCGTGTGTGTTCATGTGCATCACAGTCTTTGACTCCCTACTGCCTCCTCTCACTGCAGCAAACTGATTTTTATCTGTTCTGCAGTGTGGTGACATCATCCCAGAGGCCAAGTCTGTACTGGAGCTGCTGCCCAGCGGAGCGGAGGCCAGAAGTAAACCAGACTTCCCTGTAATTGTCATAGAAGGCCTGGATGCCACAGGTTAATGTCATTACCTCATAAATAAATATGTGATCAGTTTTGATGTATAGACGTCTCGCTAAAGTGATTGCAGGTTGTTGTCTGCTAAAGCCATTATCTGCCAGAGAGCTCTCGCATAATGGGATATCGTGTATCCTGACCTCAGAAAAGTTACATCACTGTGAGGATGGTTTATTTAATAGCTTGCTCATGTAATATGCTTTACCAACCTTGTGGAACCCATATTGGTAGGGTAGGGGTTTCAGGTCAACATTTCAAGACTCACATCAGTCCCATAAAACATTAATAATAGATTTGTTTTGTTCCATATTCAATGCTTTGAAACTATACCCTGTCTTTGTGTTTCTTTTTGTTTGTGAGGTGACTCTTTCTCCCACGTCTTCTTCACACCACAGGTAAGACCACTTTGACAGAGTCTCTGAGGGATGCTCTAGGGGCCGCTCTACTGCGGTCCCCTCCCCAGTGCCTGTCCCCCTGGAGGGCCCGCTTTGATAAGGAGCCACCCCTCATCCGTAGGGCTTTCTACGCTCTGGGGAACTACATCACAGCAGAACAAATAGGCCAGCAGGGCATGAAGACACCTGTCATCGTTGACAGGTAAAGGCAGCTAAGATGTCGTCGGTAGAGGGAAGTTTTGTGACCTTTTTTTCTTCTCTTGAAATAAGTTGAGGAGGATAGAGGGGACAACAGAAGAACCTCCACAGGGATCTACACCTACAACTCAGTATTTAACATTTCCTAGTCCACCAATGAGTCTAGTCACCTGAATAAAGATCCATCCATCATTCCTCCTTCAATCCACCATCCATTATCTGTCCCCAGATTCTGGCACAGCACAGCAGCCTATGCCATCGCCACAGCAGTGAGCGGTCCATTGTCCAACCTCCCAGCTGAAGGTTCGGAGGTGTACCAATGGCCCAGTGACCTGTTCCAGCCAAGCCTGGTGGTCCTACTCACCCTTGACCCTGAGGAGAGAAAAAGGAGGCTGAGGGACAGAGGTCAAGGAAAGACAGAGGAGGAACAAGAGTTGGACCACAACCGGCTTTTCAGACTCAGGTAAGATAGTTGGACTGTATGTATGTAGGATTGTATGTATGATAGCCAACCAACAAGTTAACAGTCTTTCACATGTGGTTCTAACTGTCTAAAACACAATATAACATGTACACACAAACATCAAAACAAAGTGTAGCAACACATACTGAGGTTAAAAATTAAGAAGACATTTTTCTTTTCCTCTTGAACAATTTATTGCTTCAAATGAAAATCATATTCTGGCCTTTGACTAATCCATTAATAGTCTCATTCCATTTGTACTAATACTGTCATTAGTTTTCCTAATGCAAGAGAAAAAAATCTGTCAGTTCAGTTTGAATTGTATTCAATGCAAATATTTTTAGTTTGTTGAGCATACAAGCTGAGTTATCCGTTGTGTTTCACTAGTAGCAAGTAAAACTTTTCCACCTGTTTTAGGAAAAAGCTTGACTGGAAATGATTAAAAAAAAAAAAAAAAAAAAAGCAAAAACAAACTAAAAGCCAAAATTACTGTAATTAATGTACCATAGTTTTGTTAATGTAGTTTCAGTAATGGCAACACTACTCACCGTGCTACATAAAAACACTGCAGACATGCATATCTGTGTGACTTGTGTTTCACAGTCTGTGATGAAAAAAAAGTTTTCTCTGTGTGAAAACATGAAACCACAGATGGGGTACAGACTGTACTGCACATTTCACTGAGTCAGGTCAGCTCAGTCTTAGTCTGATCCATCAAACACTTAACAATCAATTACTGTCTCATGGGGGAAGCAGCTGATGAGAAAGAACAGGTGATTAGTTGCTGAGCTGTTGTGCTCCATTAAGCTGGCCAAAACTCGAAGGCACTGCCGGCCCAGTTAGTCACTACACAGACAGGTCGATGGCTACTTTCATTCATCCTCTATCCCGATATAATGGCCTTTCCACATGGGACAGCCAGATGTTGGGCCAGCAGAAATTAGAAAAAGGAGGGAGTTGACTGTCTGCGGCTGAGACAGTGAGAGATTCTGCAGACTTGGTCAATCACTATCACACAGAGTATTGTTCATTTGTCTTAGATAATAGCTGCACTCGGAGCCATCTGTGTTGTTTCTCATACTATATTTCTCAGTTGTGGTGCTTTTTCATCACTGTTCCCACTTTTCACCAAGACTGTGATCTGGCATAAATACTCTAACCTATCCTAAAAACTGATTATACAGTGTAGTGTAAAGTGCCATTCACTCTGATTATATGTTTTTGTGTATTCCCATTTGTTGACCAGTGTGTTTGTGTGTGTATGTGTGTCTGCAGAGTGGAGGAGGCTTACAGGAGGATCAGTGGGCCAGCTTGCGTCACTGTGGATGCTAGTCCTTCTGCAGACCAAGTGCTTCAACAAGTGCTGCTTTTAATTAGGGGCAAATGCCACTTGTAAACAGTTCTCCATCTCCCCTGCTGTCGGCCAGAGCATCAAGTGGATGCAGTACCGCCTTCCACCACTGGGTGCCAGTAAGGTGTTGTGAATGTAGAAGTGGGAGCAATGGTTGCCAGATTGGAGTGTGGAGAGGAGATGCTATTCAGAATAAGTAAAGGTTGAATGGCCAGGGGCCAGAACTCCATGCTACAATCAGAAATACATATTCATGGAGAAACACACACACACACACACATGGATGCACACACAAATATACACAAACTCACACTCAAACAAAAGTATTGTGAAGAAGAAGTGTGCATTTTAACTGCCGTTGTGACCTCTCAGAAATCACACAGAGTAGCCGCACTTATTAACAGCCACTTGTACTTGGACTGACACTGAGGAAATATGAATACGAGCATCCACTCACACTGTTTTCATTTTGTTAGTTCGCAGACAGGAAAAATATAAAGTTACAGAGTAAATCCACAAAATAAAACCATTAAAAGAAACTATATATTTATAGGGTTTGTGTTCAGATGTAACATTTTAATTTAATTTTTTAAAAATCTGTTCAGGATTAAAGGAAATAAATAACACTAAACAGGTGAATGTGGTCTTTCTTACTCAAGTTCTTTCCAACATAAGTTGGTTATTTACACTTTATGAACCAGAATGTCTGTGCTTTACCTTTCATATGTAAGTGGCTGTAAACTTTATGTTTTCCATGATAACCAATAACCATAACCACTGTAGTCTGTGTGACTCACAGTGGAGTTGTGTGGAGTACATGAGCACATAATGGTGTTTATACTTGATGTTCTCATGGGCACACCTAAATGTACACATGCATACCTACTTATGTAAACACACACATACACACATAAGCACGCACATTTACTATGAGCATATACTGTAACTCATTTATATAGGGAGGAAGTGTATATTTGGCCTATGTGATGGGAAGATTAATTGGGGGTTTTAGTAATTATGAGCTTGGCAAAGCTGCGGGCTGGAGAAGACAGAGTGACCCATCTCTTTTACTGTGATGCATCAGCAGAGCGCCAACCACTGCAGACCCTATTCATATGGCAATTAATGGAGCGCTGTATATCAATGTCATTCCAATGCTCCCCCACATAAGCGCATGGATTACTCCTACTACCAATTACAGCAATTCAATGTTTTTACTGAGTGGAGAGGTGCTGTGGATGCAAATCTTACCATCACATGTAATCACATAAACTAGAATAAGGTGTCATTATGTTTATGGAGTATGGATTCCTCAATGAGGTAAGTATCTGAGGACACTTTACTGGATTCATAAGTCCTCAGCTGCACAGTGACACTCTGGATGTACTGTATGACACAAAATGAATTAAGTGCAGCCCTGTGAGGAATTTTGATTGCTATTAACACAGTAGCCTCTGTCTCAAGAGAGTCCAAAATTTATGAAGTAGGAGTGCAAAGCAATTAGGCATCGGGCCATACATCATACCTGAATGCAAAGTTGTGTGTGCCTGCGGTGTCAGCCATATTTCCGTGTCAGATGTTGTTGTGCTTTGTTATTCTTGGCAACAAAAAGTGAGTGGTGATTTCATGCTATTACTGCCCCTCAACATGGCTGTAATATGACATTAATGGCCCATAATCACAGTACATTACACATGCGTTGAAATAATTCTCTTTGCATTTGTTAATGGTGTTTTTCCTTTTTCAGACATTAGGGATTTTTTTTCGGTTGTTCTTGTCAGATGGCCAGAATACACTCAGAGGTCTTAACAATAACAACAACTCACACATTCACACACTGAATGTCTCTGTTTCAAAGCTGAACTGCGGTTTGAGGAAAAAAAAAGTTAATAACTAATGCAATCTGCTTCCAATCTGTGACCTCACTACTGAAGTTTCAAGATAAAAGTCCGAGCCACATTTAGGGAAAAACTAAGATCTGCCTTAGAAGTGCAGGAGGGGCCTCAGCTGAACACACACACATGTCCATACACAAAAATATACTGTACACATACGAGCACGCACACGCGCACATATACACATGCACCTCACCCTGTATGGGGCCACTTTGCACTACACTCCTCAACTTCAATATTTCATCTGCACAACAGAGAAGGAGCAGCAGAGAGGAGGAAAGCCCTCCATGAAATAATTAAAGATCCAGCAGGGATGCAGCAGCACAGCAGCCGCCGTCCCATCCTAAGTAATAGATCAAATGAAAGCTGTCCCTCAGATCATTAATAATGAGTGTGGTATGGAGACTGAGGGGGTAGGGGGTGGGAGGGGAGCGGGAGGGCATGAGGCTGGTACAGGTTGGGGGAGGGAGAGAGGGCATTGTGGAGTTGCAAGGTGTTTTTATGTACGTATGTGCGCGTGTGCATGCGTTAGTGTAGCTGGGTGGGTGGAGGGGTCTGAACAGTAGTCTGGGTCCCCCTGGCAAAGACCCCGGTGGACCTCACTTGGCAGCCACATGAAGCAGCATGGCAAGAGGAGTCATGCATATGATTTGGCACCAAGTGTCTGCCAAACTCTAAAGACCCAACAGCAATGTCTATATACATCCCTTGTCAAATAAACAGCATTTTTACACACCGTGAATGGGCAGGTTAGCAGGAGCTAATAATGCTCCTTTCAATCAGTGGGGCCTCGGAGCAGGGGCTGGATACGATGGTGGATTTTGGGTGAAGCCGAGCAGACAGGCAGGGATGGGCTGTCTGCAAATTGGGGGAGGGGGGATAAAAGAGACGAAAGGAGGAAGGGGGGGCGAGAGTGAGGGGAGATGCTGTGGATGTTGTCATCTGTGGGCTCAAGTCCCTCCAGATTCCTCCAGCTGGCAGGTACAGTGCATTTCCCAAATACTCTCTCTCTCTCTCTCTCTCTCAAACACACACACATGCACACACAACCAAACATGGTGTGTAGCCAGTTTGGTGTGTTAAAGACATCACATGAGATTGGATTAGAAAAATCAGATTAAAACAGACAGTCGGTAAATTCCAAACTACAACAGGGGTATTTAAAATCAAAGATTAAAATAGCCTGCTTCGTTAACCTAAATAATCAAATCATATCACTGAGTCTGTGTTATCCCCTCGATTATATTCAGTATTATAAATTCTTAGCCTTCTGTCACCTAGATTTTGGCAGCCCAGTCTCCTGTAACACACACACACACTGTACACTTCCATAGTTGCACATATAAGCACACACGACACACATACACACCACTACCTTTTCGCCTCTGAACACAGCAGGTGGTGGCAGACACCCCAGCGCCATTCTCTGTGAATGACGGGTGGTAGGATGTAAAAACATGAAGGGTGTAGGAGTTGAACTGATCAGTGGTGAAATGTTTCTCAAACACATATAGCAAAGCTCAAAATGAGGTGGAAAAGGCAAAAGCGAGGCATAGACGGAAAGGATTACTTTGTCGTCATGTTTGGAGAAAAAAAAAATAAAGTTTTGAAAATATCCCATCAAAAAGCAGATGTATAATTCAGAAGCTTTTCATCATCATGCTCACTCTTTGTCATGGTTTCTGAATACTTATTTGCGGGGGAAAAGACAGCATCTCTGTCGGTAAGTGTGGGTATTAGGCACAGCAGGCTGTCTATTCAGAATGCCATTATATATTCGGGTTGTGCTTATTTTCTGATGTTTTCAGGGGATAGGTGCTGTATATCTGTGATGATTGCATGAAACCTCACCAGTTTTTGCCTGGCGGCTGTTGGGGAGGCTTCACCAGGAACGGTTAAATATTTAAACACTGCTGTGAGATCTCATTAAAAACAACACATCAGCCCCCATAAGGCCCCTACAGCACTCCCTCACACACTCCCGAAAAACCCAGTTAGAACTCGGTGGAGTGTGACAAAACAGTTATTGTCTGTTTACTGTGGAGAACTTGTGATAAATCATCATATCCTGTCAAATAAGGCAGCTGGCAGTAGTGTTGACAAGTGGTAAGTCGTCGTATCAGGGAGGAAAATGATTGAGATTCAGTTGTGTTTTGACAGCTGCAGACAAGCAGAAATATGCCAAAAACAAAATAACATGACAACTAGACTAGACCAATATTTCCATAACACACACATGAAAAACAAGACAGAGAACAAACTTTGGCTCTCTGGAGTCTTCTTGCCTTCTCACAAAAATCCGGGCAATTAATTCCAACGCTATTGTTTGGGGCTTCCCTATTTTTAGCCGGGCTGCCCTCTCAAATAAATTGATTTCCTGTGGCGAACTTGGAATGTTCCTTGTGTGCCCCCCCACCCCCCACCCAAACATACAAATACCGTCCTTCTTCCCCTGGAGGAATAAATCAAAGGCAACGCTGCCAAGTTCTACGCAGCTGTGTGTGTGCATCTCTTTTTATACTTGAAAATGGTTTATTTTTGTTTCAGTTCCATTAATGCTTAGGCATGTCTCCTACTTCATCAGGCATCAGCAGACAGCCGAGAAGCTGCTTGACAGGCAAGTGGCTGACTGACTCTCAAAATACCTAAACTGACTGCTTCTCTCTCTCTCTCTCTCTCTCTCTCTCTCTCTCTCTCTCTGTGTCTCTCTCTCTCTATCGCTGGTCTTTCTCTTTGATTTGATCTCTCATGAGACGCTGAGGTCTGGTTTTTCGTGGTCCCTACCACAGAAATAATGGCTGGGTCAAAACAGACTAAGCTCTCAGATCGCAAGAAGATATTTAAACACCCTGCACTACACATAAATAAAAGTAGAGCAACTTGATCCTGGATTCTTGTAATGGTGTCAGGGGAGCCACTGGTCTTTGATGAACACTACCAAAGACAGATGCATGGCTGCTGGGGGAAGCTGCACTTGCAGGGAAAGAAGAAATTACAATGCACAGCCTGACAAAGAAAGTGAGAATAATACAGAGGAATATAAATCATTAAGCAGAGCAAATGTTTGCTCAACTTCACTGGGACAACTCTGTAAAAGTGCACCACATACGAGCATATATCAAATTACTTTTTAATTATAGCGCTGTTAATTCAGTGTACCAAACGCTTGCTCAAGTTGAGTGCGTATTGTAAATTCATGAGTGCATTTTCTGAAACCAGATGACCGGGGATTTGGCGAGGCTTGCGTTTCAATTTCTGTTCTCCACCGCCGTCGTCACAGGACTCATGTGAGGAGTGAATGATTGCAAATAAGACCTTTGGGGTGTGAAAACAGATAGTGATAGAGTGGGAGAGAAAGGGGGAGAAAGACAGATAGCCGGAGACACAAATGAGAGAAACATACCGCTAGATCCTTGTTCCTTATCCTGACTAAGCCACTGGAATCCCTCTACACCCATTTAGCTTGCTCACTCTATGGCTCTCCTGTGTGAGAGCTGAGGCATTTGACTACTTAACAGTCTTCTCACTGCACCTTGGAAAATATTGAGTTTATAGCCACTCATCTCCATAATCAACACCATATACCCAGCAGCCTACAGGAGGGACTGCAGGCTCAGAGGGGAAAAGGATTCACACTGGCTTTACGTCCCAGCTCTTCCCACAAGTCACTGCTGCTACCTTTTAAACAGAGTTTTGTGAGCAGTCCTCAGGGGCTGATATAAGAGTAGAAATGTTTTCCAGTCTTACTCACTTTGAAGCACTTCCAATGCTGGCCATCGCAGATAAGAAAACTTTAATAATCAAGCCCGTGGTCAATCATGTGTAGAATACGATATGGAGAATAGGCACTATTGAACCCTGATCCTTTTAAGTGTTTCGTGTTTCTTACATCTTAATTTGCAGTCACGAAAAACATAGGAGATGAAGTCAGCTCTTTGAGTTTCCACACAGGTAAGCCACACCATAATGAAGTAAACTAAAACTGTACCAGTGACACAAAAAAAGGAAAAAGGAGAAGAAAAAAGAAAAAACATCTTGCCTTCCAAACACCCTCTACAGAGCCAAGTGATGATGTAGCTGGCTAGAGCCTGGCTGGAGCAGTTATCCATCTCGCCCTGTGCTGCCAGCTGTCAGAGTACACAGCTCCAGCTAGCCGCCGGTGGCAGGTGTAATCAATATGGACTCCACAGAGAGTTGCACTACCAGAGGCCAGTCTCCACTCTCTAACCCATCTCTGTCTCTCCAGGGGAAACAGTAGGCAGGCGGGCAGGGAGAGTACGTTTGATGTCTCCTCCGGGCCAAGATGGAGCAGCCCACTATAGCTGTATAGCAGGGAGAGATGATTAATCCTGCCCATTGGATGCAGCATCATGTATGAGTTAGAGTAGACTTCTTATTATCTGACTGGGGTAGGTGGCCTACAGTCTAACCGTAAGTTGTGTTGTTCCATATATTGTATGGAGGAAGAATCTGTCACTTATGCAAATAACATTCACATTTTTGAAGCTTTATTTTTTATGTATATATCCAGTACCATCAGTTTCCTTTCTCCGTAAAGGAGTTGCGAAGCAGCAGTTTCAGTTGTTGAAAATCACATTATGCACACCAAAAACAACAAAACAAAACACAACAACAAACATATAATAACATCGTATTATACATTTATAATAACAAATGTATATAGACACTATTTTAACCGATACTAACACGTTTATATAAATAAATGAAATGACAGAACTGCACATTGTACTCGCAATACAACATTTTTTGCATTATTTATAAAGTTTGTGTATGAAGTAAAAGTATTGTATTAATAAATTTAAGCTGGTTGTATATACTATATATAGCGATTAGCAGTAATGGAAATACATAGTGACAACAGTACACACTTGATAAAAATGTACTAGTTGTGCAAGAGTTTTGACTTGTGCATCGTTAACATTAATTTGAAAGAGTGACAGATAGACGGTGTTATAAACACACACAGACTCGCACAATACCCGCACGGTAGCGGCCCTGAAGGTATTCACTTCTCCACCTAATTTAAAGCGCTCTCAAAGGAAAGCAATGGAGAAGAATAAACAGTGAATTTAAAGTGATCTTTCATTTTAATGACTTGTTGTTGTCTTTAAAAGAGAAAAAAAATCACCCTCTGAATGTTTTCGGGGGATCTGCGGAGGAGTCAGCTAATTTAAAATAGTGTAGATCTTAATCTCGCCCGAAGACAAAAATCTTATGGATTTGCATTTAACTGTGCATTTTTCCAGCTTATTTTGCTGCATATACACACAGCATATGGAGTAAAATATTTCGGCAGGAGAGCTGGGACTTCTTTTCCAAATTCTAGTGTCTTAGGGGCACTTGTACTGTAATTATTGCTTTCTTGGTTTTGCTCTTTAACGAGAAAGTTACTTTGTTTGATCTATAATTTTGTTTGTGTGTAACATCTAAGTGTGGCAACAGTTGTGATAGTTTTAAAGTTAACTTGCAGAGCAAATGAGCACGTTGTGTTGGAGCAGTAGCACAGAGGTTCAAGGAACGGTGTGTTAGTTCAAAAAGCAACTGAGTCATCTTTCACAGAAGAGTTACAGGCCAATGTAACTGGTAAATCTCAAAACCACCTGACAAAGACTGACCTCTCAGTTACCCTGGAGGAAGTCTAACAACAAAAGGCAGAGGTACTATTACAAGGTTAGCTCTATCTTGCAGATGGATGCACCTACCCCTGCCCGGCCTCCACTGTCACACACAGACACACCTACAGTAACACAGGCTCACATTCATAACAGGGGAGGAAATGCCTTCATCAGCCATTCTGACAGAGACCAGTGGAGATTAAAACCAGTAAGATGAAAAGTAGTAGTAATCGAGACCACTGACCATCTAACTGCTTTTAATATGTAAGCAAAACTAATTCTAGGCCAACACTCCTACTCTGAGGTGGTTAATGGATACTTGCCAATGGGCAAGTAACTGAAACACCCTTAGGGTGTGATAGTCTTCTATCTTAGGGTGATTAATATGTGCAGTGCAACGTTTTAATTTGAAAAATCACTGGTCCATTGGCTTTCTCTTATAGCCGTGTCAGCCCAGAGACACCCACGCTGCTTTCCAGGAGAATCTGACACCATAATATTTGCCAAAAAACACTATTCTCTGTCCCTCTCTCTCGTCACATGTTTTTCTTCACTCTCTAGTTGTTTCTGTCTCTTTCAACTCAGTCTCATCTTTCTTTCTTTCCTTACTTGTTGTACAAGACCTCATGAAAGTATCAACAGGGAGAAGCAGCCAAAAAGCAATAGATTTACTGCTTGCTTTGGCAGCATCGGCGGGAGAGAGAGTAGTAGTAGAGAGACGGAGACGAAGAGAGGTGAGTAGCAAGTGCTGGTGAATAAAACAGAATTTTAAAATGAATTTATGTTGCACAAAAGAATATGTTGTTCTTCGCTCTGCAGATGTCTGTCACTACAGTATTTTATGGTCGGCTGCCAATGAGGGCTGAAAACAGGAAAGAGTAGTTTGAATTACAAGCCAAATGTTGCAAAATGTTATTGTGTGTAGATTTTGTGCTTGCGGCTAAATCCACGTCGAGGCTGTTTTCTGTAAATCTGGCGCCAGAAACCTTGGAACTGATTTTCAGTTTACTCCATCAAAGCCTGAAACCATTTCATCTCATTATTACCAAATCAGTGAGGTTTAAAACAGTTGCACCTAAACAAACCCACTGAGCCAAAAGGAAGTGTATCCAGCATCTACAATGAAGACCACCCCACCACTTTGTGTGTGTGTGTGTGTGTGTATGAGTGCTAGGTACGTGTCTTTCTATCACTTTCACTCCTATCCTCCCACACTCTCTTTTCCTCTTTCCCTCTGACCTCGATTTTCTGCCCCCCCTAAACGACTGATCCTTTCCCCTGACCTCAAACTAGTCAGACAGCTCCGAGAATGATGGATCGGTGCAACACGGTGGCCCATTTAAAGTTAACTCCTCTTCTTTACAGTACATCTGATGCAATAAAGCACCATGCCTTACCACAGTATGCAACTGTGTCAGCTACACGCACAACAAGACTCAAAGCTGTTCAGTTTTATTTAAAATTCAAACAGCATTTTTCGGACGATTTTCACAAGCTGTTATTATACAGCTTTAAGAGGACCATCATTTGGATACACTTCAAGGAGAATGTGTTGTTGCAGCCTGTAGCAGAATCCAAAGCTTGATGTCTCTTATTACTTCTAAAAATGGTTTGAAAGCAGAGAGGCAGAGATCACACCTGTTCACATGGCATAGAGAGGCTTACTGGAGGGCTGTTCCTGACTCTAATGTTTATACCATCCCCTGCTTTGTCCACACAGGCCACTGAAAACACTGTGGATTATTTAACAGTGCTGTATACTGATAGCAGGCTACGGTTTCACTGCCACTTTATGATCCAGAGCTGGGAAAGCTATCTTTCAGCTGAAAAGATGGCGAATGCATGAGGAGGAGGCATCATTCATGGACGTACAGTACAGTGTGCTTTTTTTTTTTTTTTTTTTTTTACACGCCAGAGCTAGTTCCTTATGCGGTTCTAAGGTGTACACAAGTCACAGGGCAAGACAGCCTCCCTGCGCACATTAAATCTAGGTCTGCAGATAAATTGGTCGGAGCTCGGCCAGAGATTGCTTTGATTTACGGCGTAATTACAGAGTTTTGCTGCAGCATTGATATGCCCGGCTGTCTGTGCCTCGGTACCTTGTGTATGGTTAATAACAATGAAGCTGTCAGGCCTCAGAGGCAGGCAGACAGGTCTGATGTTACCAGTGGTATGATGTGTGTGGTGGCATATCTCATGTAGCAACCACAAGTCATATAGAGGCATGTTATATTACACTGCAGTCTCCAGTATGTCTGCGCATCCTGGCTGAGAGAGTAATCAGATAAGATAATGTAGTCAGGAGAGAGACACACACACACACACACACACACACACACACACACACACAGAGAAAGAGAGAGAGCAGTGACTATAACACTCACTGTCAGGATGGGAGTGCATCCCTGCGAGGGAGGATCTATCACTCTCAACACTCAAACTCACGTACACAGTCACGCATGATGCACACACTTAAACCCACACCCACACACACAAAGTCGAGCTGAAGAGACCAGGCTGTGAGGGGCTAGTTGTAGACAGGGAGGATGTTTATAAAGCTGCCAGGCTCAGTGCATCTTTCAGGTTGCATTATGGGCGCTATCTAATTGGTGGTGGTGGAGGCAGAGGTGGGCCTCATTGGAGGTTCAACCAGGGGCTAGCAGTCTCACAGCATCTCGGCAGCTCGTATTTCACTGCGCTCTGTGCGCTAAGAGGGTCAGTCTGTCTGTCGCTGCTCTACACACAAACATGCAGAAAGGTGTGCACGGCTAAGAGTGGCTGTGTGTGCACATATGTGCAAATAAAAGTTTTACGCAGGGACCTACATCCCCGACAACTCAGTTCCACATTTTGTTTAGACAAAGTTGCACTCCTGCAGATGTAACCGCGCATGAGCCAAGACACACATGTGGAGGCCACAACACACTGATCTAAGGCCTGCAAAGTGCTTTTTCTTCATCACGAAGATGAGCCAGTCGATCTCTTTTTAATTGTGTTATTTTCTTAGTTAACAAACTTTAATCAGTGTTCTTTATTGTGCAGTTTCAAAGTCCTGCACTCAGCAAAAACATGACAAGCACCACTGAGGAATTTCAAACACGCCGATTTTGATACAAGGGTTTACAAAAGAAAAGGAAAAAAAACACACAGTATCCTCACATCCTCATTGTGTTTTGCAACTTTTGCTGTGGTAGTTTATATGTTTAACCCCATGTTTATAATATGATTAAATGAACATCCATCACCGAGCTGCTCTGCTCTCTGTTAGCTCTGTATAAATGATTAAATTTGAAGGCTGAAAAAAAGCCTATTTGGAATGAAATCCTTGTGGTAGAGATTCAATTATTTCATTGATGCGTCATTTCAGCAGACAAAGCTTTCTCTGACATATGTGTTGCAATTGCATTATACAGCTAAAAACAGGAAGACATTCAATATTCTATTAGCCTATCACTTGATAATAATAATAAAAAAGGTCTTTATATTTCTTCATTTAAATGTGTTTGTGTTTGTTAGTCTGCATTTTAAACAACTCTGACTGATTTGACTTGATTGTTGTGAATTCATATAGCCCTCCGCTCCTTTGCATAACAGATCTTGTGTTGTCACAGCTGCAGGTTGTTGAAGATCCTGTGGGATCATGATGCTGTCTCTCCTCTAGTCAAAGTTTTGGGCCCTCAAGCCATTTTTCACACAATTGCAGATGAATTTGGAAACACTGCTCGTATCCTAAATGTGGCTCCGGCCACAAAAGAGCCTTCAAACCATTACCGGAAAGCTCTCCATCTGTAATAAAGCACCAAAACAATACAATACAGAGTGGTTCATTTCCAAACTGTGTCTGTGAACACTGAGAGTCGTATAACATGTAACAGCATTTTGGAAAAAAAAAAAAGGAGAAAAACTTAATTTCCCTGTCCACACAGCAACACTGCACCTGCAGTTTATCCTTGCTAATGAATGGAAAGCTTGGGTTTCAGGGTGCAGAAGACAGCAGCGTGGTGTGGGTGAAAACCCAAATAAGAGGAAGAGATAACATTTCAAATTTCTCCCTATTAGTGTGAGTCTAGTCTCTGAGCCACACTCCCACCTGTAAGAAAGAAGACTGTGCACACTGCACTAATAGACCTCTGTCTGTGTCTACTACTGTATGCTCTCTTTTAGGGTCATTCTTTCAATGCCTTGTTTTAACTTCCACTCAATTCACATGTTTTTTTTTTGCATCAAATATAATATCACGCTATGTCCTCTCTACCCCCTCTCTACTGGCGAGCACTCTGCTCCAGTGTGAAGTGGCCAGCTCCGTCTGATCACCGGGCTAAGCAGATCCCACTGCGAGAGACTTGAGGGGCTCGACTGTGTGATTAAGCAAGCCTTGGTTCCACCAGAGGGCCACCGGAGCAGATGTTCTCATTAAAAATGCAGGCTCCATGAGCGAAGGAGATTGCCTTATTCCAGGCAGAACCTGGCCGGAGGTTTAAAGCTCTAATTCCTCTCACTTGTGAGGCCAGCCAAGTTTCAATGCCTATACACCCTTTTAGCAATGTGGCAACCACAAAAAATGAATTATTCCATCAGCATCATGCCGTCTCGGGTTATTCTCTTTAATTCTCTGTTAAAAGGAAAGACAGGATCATTTTAGTTTGTGCCTAAAAAATTTAACTCAAACTCTAAGCTTGTGGTTTCTGAGGCTTTCCGCTGTTTCTGGCTTCTTCATCAGCTACTTTACACAACTCATTAGAGTGTACTTGTTGAACATCTCATTTGGTGACCGAAAAAGAGAGAATCAAACGTTTTAGCATTTTCATCTTCGCAATAAAAGTGTAGATGACTGAATATGAACGCTCTGGGTCTTGAGGCTTAAGAACAAGCTGCTGATGACAGCTTGGGATATTCCATCCTTTCCAGCTGGCACCTAGACGGAGCCATGGTACAATTACCATGAAACTGCAGAGCACTAAAAAGTGATGCAGCGCTCCAGAGGGTACAACAGCACCTATAGTACACAGCTGGTTAATACAATCAGGGCTATCCATCAAAAGCTTGTGTAAACCCGTAGTGAGACAGCAGTGTTCTGAAATCTTTGTTGAACCATAAGGATAATCCCCGGGCATTAAATATTGTCAACACAGACGCAGCTCGGCCTGTGATTCTAAAGTTGCTGGAAAGTTAAAGGGGGATTTGTGTGATCTGGTGGGACATTCTGGTTTTCATCAAACAACAGACGCTGGGCCGGGGGTTTGATGCCGGGGGTTACACGAGAATGTCAGTGCGGGGTGTGTTTATGTGTGCTTACGTGTACAGATACATACGCTGCACATGGCTGTATGTGGGAGGAAAGGTTACTGATGGATTATAGTCCTCACCTTTGAGGCTGACCCCATTACTGCCCTTCACCTCACCCTCCCTTTGCCTTCCTCACCAGCCGTTACCCCTCTGTCCTCCAGCCTCCCCTCTTCTCCTTCTTTTCTATCTTCTCTTTTGTCCAACCAACCTACAGTAACACACACACACACACACACACACACACACACACACACACACACACACACACACACACACACACACACACACACACACACACACACACACAAGCATACACACATAAATACATACATACTGAGAAACATGCCCTATAACAGCAGTTGCCTCGCCACAAGAGTGCACACCCATGTGAACTGCTGGGTTGAAGTGTCAGGAGGCACAGCACACATTTAACTCGACATGCATGCCAAGCAGAAGTCCACCACTGCTACTACAGTGCCTGCAAACCAGATATGTCCCAACATTATTCCCAACAAAGGCTTAAAGAAAGGCTCACAGTGATGTAACAGCTACTATTTCAAACTTGACATACTTGGCCGACTAAGAATGGTGTCAAAGCATCTCACTCACACATAAGGAAGTGTGTGGATAAGGCCTGCAGATATTCTGTGATCTGTGCAAATGAACGATACTGAGGGTAAGGGAGAGTTCAAGTGCTGTCAAGTGCTTCAGTTTTTTCTTTGCGCTTAATTTGTTGTATTTGTCTCCAGTTCTTTCCAGAGAGCATTCTAGGGAACGCTTTCATACTGTAGAAAGAAAAAAAAAAAAGTTAATGTGAGCCACTTCAGTCGAGGCTTTACAGGAAGACAGTGCTCCTTACTCTTGTGAGGCATGTAAAAGGTCACAGAGAAGAGATAACGACTTCATAAACACTTTTGTTAGCAGAATTATGTGTGACTTTTCCCAAATCGCTAGATAGTGGCACAAAGGGAAGACGCATCATCATCATTAAGGAAGGTCTCTGAGACTCCAGTCTAATGATAGAAACAGGCTCATAAACACACACGCACTGGAATATGCACATATGCACACACAGTTACAGACAGATTTATGAAACATTCTTGTTTGTTGCAGCAATCTCAATGATGCTCTCTAATGATTTACCACAGCAATATGAGGTGGGAAATACTGCCAGGCATTTTACATAATTCACTTTTTTCCTCTTAAATATGGTGCTGATGTCACTTTGTAGATTATTGGGGAGGGAGGCAGTTCATTATGCTCAGCTGTATCTCCCGGTGTCTGTCTGTTGCTCGAGTGCGCAACTCCGAAACGTATATTGTCCATAAAACAAGTGGCAGTTGTGTAGAACAGATTGTGTTGTTAAAGCAAACATTGTTTGTAACGTTCGGAGGCGAGCAGAATTTCAACATAAAAAGAGCAATAACCTGTATGTTACGAAGATTTATGCATCCCTGGATGGCGTGCTTGCTCCATCCTGAGGATTGCCAGGTAGTAAATTAGGAAATGCCTTTTGGCAAACAGGGCACCCGCTACTCCGACACACTCACACCATTGCATTCTTACTATGTTTAGACAATAATTGCTGATATGTTCGAGACATATATGAACACACACGTATACAAAGGAGAGAAAGACAAAATGTGAGAAAACCAGACTCTCACCCCGCCCTTAACCACAATATATTCTTCTCTTGTGAGATGAGTTTTCAGTCTTTTCACAATGTAAGGTTTCACTCTCCCTCTTTTCCTTTTTTTTTAAGGAGCACATGACGTAACTAAAATAGGGGGCTTAGAATCACAATCTGGAAAAACACTCATCCCTGACACACACACGTAGACATGCACATAACCCTGGGAAAGAAAAGAAGCCTGCATGACACCTGATAGCAGAGAGACACTTGGTCAGCACTTAAAGAGTTAATGTGAACTGAGAGCTGTTGTCTGTCACATTCACATATGTACACACACACTGTATACACACACACACACACACACACACACACTCGCGCACACACGCTAATTCCCAGTATGACTATGCTTTATTGATGGAGAGACAGGGCTGCATATCTAATGGCGTTAGCAAGTGAATGTGAAGAGGCTGCTGGGTATTATCCATTTATATGCATGCTAATAACAGAGCACATTGGGCCTGGGATGAGCAGGAAGATCTCTCTATAATCGACCATCCATCATTAGGATGTGACTTTCCCGTCAGACACAGCGCATCATTACTCTGCACACACACACACACACACACATGCACGCACTAGCACGCATGCATGCACACACGCACACATACACACATGAAAACACTTTATCTACAATTGTTCCTTTCTTTCATCACCTCTCCACACACTGTGTATTCGTATCAATCAGAGAGAATCAGCCGCACACAGTCGAACTCGTGAAAGTCAGCAAACTTTAACGATGGCACAGCTCTGTTCAAAAGGGTCTTTGTGAGCCAGACTTCTCTTTCAGTAATGAAGCATGAAGTTAAAGTTAGCTCCCCTCTGTAAAGACGGTGACCTGAAACCTGCACACACCCGTTTGTCCACACACACACACACACACACACACACCTATCGCTTATGAGATCAGTGATGGAGCTGTGAATTCCACTGAACAATAAACGTCACCCACGTCTTGCGAGCGAGGGTGGAGGGGGTGGAGGGGGTGTGTGTGTGTGTGGGGTCAGGGTTTGAGGTTAGGGTAGCTGGTCTCCAGTGGCCCAGTGTCAAACCCCAGCCCTCGCAGCAGCCTCTTCCTGCCCTTTGGAGGAGGAGCTGCCCGGTATCGGGGTTTGGTTTTTCATCCAAGGAGAGCGAGAGAACTGTGGGGCCCTTCTGTTCTTGGAATGCCACATTTTTTTAGCTGCTCCGTACACCGCACCCAGCAGAACAGAGAGAAACCTAACTGTGTTGGATTAAATGAGCATAGTTTGAGTGTGATCTCATACCTTTTACCATGGCTGGTACCCGTTGCTGGCTTGCTTGTTATCTTTTACACTGCAGAAAAGGGCAACTCAGGAAAGTCATATTACCTCATTTAAGGATTATAGTTTTTCTTATCCAAGAAAAATAATCTTTCTGAGCATCATTTGCAAGAGATAATTAACCTTGCCTCAACTTAACTGGTCTCAATTTTTCTTTGCAAGATATTCAATCTATATTTCATCTACGGCTGAGAGACGTGTCAGGAAAGTTGACTGGCCAGAAGAATTATCATCTTAAGAATTCATCTTATTAGCTGCTAAATGGAGCAACAGATATTTTTCAAGAACCCTTATCTTGAATGTCTGATGTTTCGTTAGTGTTCTTCGTCAGATAGTGTTTCAAAAGGGTCTGAGAGTTTGAGAAAACAACAAGTTGTTGATACCTTTGCTTCATGTTCAAACATTTGATGATGCCATGTCGCTGCTTACCCCATGTTTTCCTCCTTTCTAAAAGTTTTGCATTGCACACTCAAGAAGACTCTCAGACACTTGTATATGCACTTACATCAACTCCATACACACTTAAGCATGCATCATTAAAATGTGGGTACACACACACACACACAAACACACATACCACAAACACGCATACATACACATTTACACAACTTGCTTACTCTCACTAAGACCTACATATGGCAGACTGCGAGCGGGCGAGTTGGGCAGCTGGCCGGTAATAAATTGGATCCCTGGGTTCCCCACTGTTCAGTGGGACTTAAAGCCATATTAAAGGCATCTCCTACAGTCGTGCAGCAGTGGGAGAGCATGGACAGTGGCCAAGGAAAGCAGCCCGGTGCCAGCCACGCCCCTGGAGGACAGCATCTGCTCTCACTCTGCACCGTGGCCCCTTTATGTTCAGCATGACATATCGTCCCATGCACCCATATGCCAGTGGCACCAGACTACGCACGTTCTTTAACACGGGACCCTGGCGCTCCACATGGGTAATAAACCTAAATGAACACATCTCTGATGATGTGCATCAGTGCTTTATGTGACTTTGTGAGTGTTTGCGAGTTCGAGATGGACACACATGGGAGACAGTTTGTGTTTATGCATGCAGAGGCCTCCGTTTTCCCCATTTACGGATCAGCATATATAAAGCTCCAGCCACACTGTGTGCTGAGATTTGATCGGTCATTGTCCTCCCTTTCTTTACAATTTATGTTGAGCGTTATTTAATCTGTTGAAGCTCTGGTAGGAGGAGGGAGTGTGTGTTTGTGCTTCCAGTGGCTGCTCGGGACTGGCCACTCAGTTTGGTGCAGATTGTGTGGGCAGATGCTGCTTTATGCGCCAAGTTCATTTTTATCGCCGGCTTGTACTATACACCAGTGACATAAAGCTAGTGGTGCAGTCATGCCTGAAGAAAAGTGAGACGGGGTGCTTGTGGAATCATTTCCCTTTGTATCTCACACATAATTGAACCGGTCTCATTTCCTGCCAAAACAAATACGGAGGCTACATTTCAGAGGTGATTAAAAATGTTCTGTGAAAGAGCAAGAGCGCTTGGACGCATAAGTTTTATTCCACACGAGGGCAGTCATCTATTTGTTAAAGGATGTGTGAGGGTTTATGCATGTGTGTGTTTCTGGCCAGAATCAGCATGCAAAGGTGTAAATGTACAACTGCGGCTGAAGAAAAGCTGTCTCTCAAACTGCCACTTTGGCGGTGGCCCTGGGAGAGCAGGAAGGATAATGGGAGTAGTCTAATAAGTTTGTTTGGCTTGTTAGTGTGATTGTTTTCTCACAAAGCTAATTAACTGTGTTGGCCTTAGGGACATTCTGTCCTATATCCCGCTATCACCACCCATCCACACACACCCACGCGCACATATATACACATTCATCTATCCATCCCCACCTTGCTCAGCCCCCGAGCCTCCTCCTCTCTCACCCTCACCAGCGGCAGCTCTCTGTCTCTCTGTCTTTGGATCCTGTCATGTGTAAATTGATGGAGGGTCTAGTGATTGTCTGTATGGTCCCAAGGTGCCTTTCCCCACTACACAGGCATCCTCCGGATTCTTCCTGGTCCACAGTTGATTACGATAAATCAATCTGAGGGGTCAAACACTTGGACTGGAGCACTGCCATCTCCAGTGGCTGTGGGGTAAGCCGGCCCGGGATAAGAGGGCGTTTCCCAGAACCCCAGTGACCCCCTAGACCACTCTCGTTTCCGTGGTGAGACCTTCATTAAGGGACAAATCTGTTCCCGGAGTTAAAAAAAAGAAAAAAAAGAAGAAGAAGGTTGGGGGTGTGAGGAGATGCTCTTGTTTTTCATCACATCTCTCTCTCCTTTACCTCTGGTGGCCTTATTTCTCTGTCTGGTAGGGCTGGCAACTGACAGGTAACGGCAGAGCAGAGCAATAACGCCATCCCCCTGGCCTGTATAGCAAATAATGCTGGAGATTTAATCAATGGCCGAGAGGAAAAGCAGGGCCAAATCAATAGGAGCCTGGCTGTTTGTTCCCCTGCTTTGAAGGTGAATCCGGGCCTTGCTACATAAATTGGACTAATTGAAGAGCATGCTAGGAAACAAGCCCCTTACAAAGCATGTCTGTGTCAGCATGATACTTGTATGTGAAATTCATCAACCCAGATGTGCAGATACTCAGATGCTAAGCTGCCATAAGCCTGCAGTAGGAGGGATAAACACAATATTAGATGCTTATTAGATGCATTTGAACTGATAACATCCGTCCACATTCATTCACTTGATAAGCATGGGGCGTGCAGCAGCACCACTTGATTTGACTTGTGAAGCTCAGTCCTTATTGTCTGAGTTGTATGAAAGGATATGGATATATGGCATCATGTATCAATGTATGTTCCTCTTCATTTATCTATCACAGAGAAGCATCAATGATCTATGTTTTCATACTGTACGGTGTGTGCGAGTGTTAAAAGGGCCCCTTGCATGCTGAGCTGAGGACATATATCCACTGACAGTGATACATCTCATCAGCAGAGACAACAAATTAAAAACACTCACCCATGAGACACCGCTGTTCAATAAATTGGCCTTATTTTCAGGGGGAAAATGGGGCATTCTCCACACAAAACAATCAATCAAAGTAAATGACCCTGCTATTCACAAATCTGTCACAGCGGAGCATCGCTGTATAAACCAGCAGACCTATCGGCTGGTCAAGTCGAGATCTTCCCTGAGACCTCATTCCATCTCAGGTCCCTCAGGTGGGGGTGGGGCCCTGAGGTCTTAGTCCACGGGCTGGCCTTAATTAATAAGTTTTGTAGTAATGGTGAGAACAACAGGAGGTGTTAACCCTGTTAGCAGAGTGGCATGTTACAGCATTAGGCTCCACTGAAAGGAGCAGAGGAGGGGGAGAATTAAAAGATCTCTGCCGTGGATTGGCTCACAATGCACCAGGAAGGAGATTTGAGCCCAAATGAAATGATTGTATCAGATAGAAATCGATAGCAATCCATGCCTTCCTTAATCCTGCACTGGCTCCCAGATCACTCCCTGGTGCAGGCAATCTCTCAGCCATCATTACGACACGCAGATCGATAGCGGGCAGCAGGGCCTCTGGTTAAGTTTCTGGCTACACTGCAAAAGTATGGGAGAGGAGAGTAAAGGAGAAGAGAGACGAGACAGGATGATGAGAGAGGCAACAGGGTGTTAGGACGGCTTTGGGTGTCTGACAAAGTACAAACGTGTTGTTGTTAGAGGTAATTAAGAAGAGAAGACAGCAGAAAACAGGTAATCTACCACGTCAAAAAAAAGAAGAGAAAAAAAACTTCAAATCCTGCCAAAGCTCCAAAGCACAAAATCTTTTGTTGTGTTATTATCTCACAATAGGGGATTTGAGTTAAGCGCCAAGCATATTCCGCTTCAAGAGATGGATGATAAAGCTTGGAACTGTGTTTTATGGTTGTAATCAGAACAGGTGCACATCATCTATCAAGACATAATAAATTTTTACAAAGTGCTTTCTTGTCTGCAATAGTCCTGACATTCTGTTTCAGTTTATGCCACAGCCAATGAAAGAGACCATCTCATATGTCTCACTGGCAACATCTCAGGGGATCTGAGTGAAGAAAAACAGGCTTGAGTTATTATGGCGGGGGGTTTTGGTTGTGCAGTGATTGCATTCATGTGATGTAAAATAAGAGGAAAAAGCAGCAATACAACAACAATAAATCTGAACCTTTGCAGACTGGGAGCAACACCTGCAGAAAAAAATACCCCCATCGCGAAGTAAATAAAACAACTTTGATGAGATGTTTGTGCACAAAACTCACGGGGTATTTGTCATGCATTTTCTTCTTGAAAAATTAATTGGTGTATTTATCATTAACACCAGTGGCCTTAACAGCAGGAGGATCCATCATTAACACCAGTGGCCTGAGCAGCTGGAAGCACAGAGAGAACGCCTTTAGGTTCAACGTCTGCTTTCTGTGTTTTGTAGTCAAGTCACAGTCTCTGTTTAAAACCCTCAATTAAAAATGGCGAGTTGGGCGCTGCTTTAATGATAGCTGTGATTTTAATCAGGAGCGTGGTATTCCTAGTAGGTCCTGGAGGTCTGGAGGCCTCACTGCACACATCAACTTATCTCTTTCTTAAAGCCCCATTTCTAATTTCCCACCTCCGTCAAACTGTGCTCTGCTCTCCCAGCGCTCTTCTACCCCCCAACAGACCTCGCTGTTAGGATGTACATATTGAAAAAAAAAAAAAGGAAAAACACCACAAGTAATTAATTCCATTAGCATCAATATTCTACTCATGAGCAGCAAACACAGGCAGGGGGAGCTGGTACAGGAAATCTCAGTGATGGAAAGCATAGTAAGGGGATATGTGTGGAAAGATAGATAGAAAGAAAGAGGATTGTTTACTCTCTCCCTATTCTCTGCCTCTGTCTTTACCGTCTTTTCTCCCTCCACCTCTCCTTCTCTCTGAAGAAGCCTGCTGGCGCGAAGGAACTTCTCCCAGCAATTAAGAGGGGCCGCAGACGCTCAGCGTAATTACCGCCGCACATTGCTGCTGTCACAAAACTCAGCTTGCCCTCTGGTCATAAAAAAACACACTGAAGAATATTTAGAAATGAATTATTCAAAGTGATTGTTCGCACTCAATTATTCATGGGGCTCCGGCGAAGGGAGATTTGCATCTTAGTGCTGTAAATATTATTAATCTTTCCAATTACAAAATTCTCTGCCGCTCCAAATTCTTCAAATGATGTTCCAAATGTGTGCGGCATTTTATAGCCTTTAATGTTTAAGTGGCTTGAAATGAATGTGCTGCAACTTTTACAAATCATCTGGAAAACAAATCAGGTTCTGTGGCATGAGATTGTGTGAGAAATAGTTACACCACAAAAGTGCCGAATGTTAACAGCTTGGTGTGGACTCCATATTTAAATCTTTAACAGTCAGCAGAGAGATGGAGAAAGAAAAAGAGAACATTTCATTTACATGGGCAGCAGCTCAAGATGATATTTTGCAACATAGCTAACGTTACATTAACAGCTGTTTACTAGAAAAACATTGCAAGTTCAGCAATAAAACTGAATTCCCATATTCTCCAAGAGCTGTCTCTCCAGTGGTGGAAAGCAATGAAGTTAACTCTTGATTGGTTTTATTTCTATACTTTGTTTCTTCCACTGTAGGTAGCAACCCAACCAGCTAGAGCTAGACTGTCTCATCACTTTTCGATAGTGAGTCAATGTAACGTCATGCCCTGGGGAAGTAGTGCTGCTCAGAGGGCAGATTATAACCTCTTGTCTTGTAAATACATCAATGGCTGATCCCCACCACCCACTCCAGGCAGGAAACCACGTAGCAATGAAAACATCCATATATCCCCTTTAATGGCACCTGCATGGCATATCCTTTAACCACTTTTGTGAGCTTTCAAAGAGGCATCACACAACTAGTTGGCTGTTCCAAACTTTCCAGCTTGGGTCAAACACTGTTGGTGAATAAGAGGGTAGAATCCACAGCGTTTGATGAAAACTAAAGTTCAGCTGATATTCAAATTACCCCAAACCACAACATCAAATATAGCTAATAAAGGATTTAAACAAAGGGACACCGGCAGGGAGTTTGCAATGTGACTAATTAGAACTGGCTAAAAAAATTACATCAGTAGAAATTTCAAACAGCACATGAGGTGAGCTAAAACACTTCATAAAGAGCACACTTTTATATTTGTGGTGTTAGTCTCTTTATATCTCTGGTGAGTTGGGGTAATAAAGCGCTTTTGTTATATTGTGCTTAATCAACTTGGCTCTGCACAACACAAACTGGAATCCACCCATAGTTAAGAATACATTAGCTATATGGAGTACATCTGAAACTGCATGGTTGAGAGATGACGGCTTCAGGCAGACGTTCAAGACATCCTCCTCCAAGCTAATCTAACAGGCTCATGGAGCAGAAGTATGAACCTGCACTCACCACGGGGTGAGCGAGGCTTTCAGAGTAATGGAGAGAACATTTCTCCCACACATCTGATTCTTGAACTAGTGACAGTAGGTCAAATAAAATCATCAGCACATGTTGCCATCAATAACTTTGACGGTAAGGGGAGAGGAGGAGGAGATACTGTACAGTTAGACAGTAGTTATTCTGTTTTCATTTACAGTTTTTCTCATCTTGTCCATGACCTAACCATCTGTTTTGTCTTTTTTTAAATATGGAAAACCATTCATTCATTATCTTTTATCTTACTTCTTTTAGACCCTGCAAATGCATGACAGAACATATAATTTATGAAATGCAAATTGAGGTCCATGTCCAGACACTTAATTAAATTTATGTCAACTTTGATATTACTGTAAGCCTCTCTGTTCTTGAACAATGTCACAGATCGTGATAAATGGAATACATGCTGGGCTGGAGAAGAAATTTGTCCAGGCTGGTAAAAAATTCAGCACACTGGGTTGGAGGGTTTCCTGGCCAGAACCCTGGAGTTGTGCAAACATGTCTTTAAGGGTGTGTGACTTTCCTGTCCTTAAATGAGCACCCAAGGATATCATTTCAATATAAAAAATACGTCATGTCCTTTTTTGCACTAACATACTTTAGAAAACTATGAGAAAATTGACACTTACCTCCCCAAATTATCCTCTATTACCCATTACCTCAAGGTAACATATGCGAGAACACCATTAAAAGTGTGAAATTCATTTACATTCCATGCCTCTGTCTTAATGGTTCAAATACCTATGTGACTTTTAAATTGGATCTAACGCACAAGTTACATGTATTTAGCAACCTCATGTAACCGAGACACAAAAACAACCTTTAGTGCTATTGACCTATAGATTAAACTCTTTTATTATGCTTCATGTTAATGCACAATATTAAGTGTCTCCATAAAAGATGGCCTTGGAGGAGCATTAATGTAACGCTACAGGAGAAAGATGCCCTGTTGCCAAGTCAGATAATCAAATAGCCAACTGCATCGTTCACAACCATCCATTGAACGGTATATAGGACATCAGCAATCTTGATTTTAAAAGTAACCCTCTCCTGCTTTCCTGCCTGCTGCTTCTCTGGGTCTCAGGATGAATGGGAGAATGACACTTTGTAATGCTTTAGGCTGAGGAGCTCACTCTAATAGGCCTAGACTTAATTAGTATGGGACTCCCCCTGTAAGGAAAGATAAATCCTAACCCCTTGAAACTAAGGCTGCTGACACGTGCAAACACAAATATACAAACAGACTAAAACACACATACAGATTCAGCAGAGATGCACAAATTCACCGTGGCAATTTTCAACTTCCAGTGCCCTTCGAGCTCTGATGTGGCACTGATAATACTTTAAAGTTACACTGACTTCTCCCTCTTCTCTTTTTCACTCCTTCTATCCCTCTTTCCCCATCCGCCATGGCTCCTTTCTCATTGCCTTGCAGGCTGCAGAGTGATGTGTCATTTTATAATCCTGTGCTGGCTAAATTACATTAGGAATATCCTCTCATTAATTAAACCTGCTATTGGCAGCACCTGAGATAAAACAGATTATAGGAGCTGAGAGTGAAAACACAGAGCATGAAATGCCAGCGTCAGCACTTTGTGTGTATGTGTCTGTGTGCGTGCAGGCAAGACTGTGGATGCGTGTGTTCCTGAGAGTGTGGGGAAGAGGAGACGGAGCAAGAGGGAGGGAGAGAAGCTGCAGGATGAAATGGTACAGTTAAGATCTGTCTATGGATGGTGCTGCAGCAGTGAAATAGCCGCTCCATACAGCCCATACATACACTCTCTGTGATTTCATGTGTATCCTTTCAGAGATGGTTTATCCATAACAGGATTAGCTTTAGAGTTAATGGACGTCATTCTCATGCTTCTGACAGGTGGTATACACAGAGCCCATTGTAGAGCAACTCCTACCATCAACATTCTGCAACTCTGGCACCAGCTGGGAGCAAGACATTTATATATATGCACCTTATATAGCCTCAGAATGGTACTATTTTTTTATGGGTCACAAAATGAACGTGAAATTCATCAGGCGTTTCTCTACGTTATTAGTCTGGCGTCGAAGAAAGAAGTCATTTTATTTTTTTTGGGCCAAGACGGGGTAACCAACCACTGGAGTCTATGGAAGGAAAAAAAAAAATCAAAGCCAATACCACATTAAAATGTATCAGAGATACCTCCTTCAAACAAGATTAATCATGATAAAAATTCACATTAAACACACTCCTCTTGCTAGCTGTCAAAACTGATTAATGCAAAGGAAAGAGGAGAGAGGGGAAGAGAGAGAGAGAGGGAGAGAGAGAGAGAGAGAGAGAGAGAGAGAGAGAGAGAGAGAGAGAGAGAGAGAAAGAGAAAAAAAAACTTGTATAAATATTAAGTGAGTCCGAGCGGGAATGCATGTTGCCTTTGTATGCACACTGTGTAAAGCCATTGTGGAGTTCACGCAGGTCCCTTACAAACGAATAAATCACTGCCTTCGGACAAATTAATCAAAGTGCCCAGCTGTTGCTGTGCATGGCTAACTGGCGACAGACCCCGGCAAGAGGCTGAGACTCCTTCCCCGGGTGTATTGTCTGCCCTCCCTTCCTCTCTCGGAGCAGTGGACCTGAAGTGGCAGATTGGGTTTGTCTCCCTCTGAGTGATGTAGTGCCACTCCCCACCTGATACTTTATCACCAGGTCAGGTGTTTGTTACACTGATACGCTTCTCCTCCCCTTCCTCCCAAAACAATTCAGAGAATGGATTCTGACTTGTGTGACCACTTGTGTTACCCAGACATCCTTGTGTCCCCGCAGGCAGCCAGAAAACACATTATTTGTTTTTGCTTCTTTTTTTTTTTTTTACATTCTACAAAATCTACGAATATTGAATTTTCTGCAGCCTGAGACAAAACTAGTATCTAATGAAGGCAAAGGGAAATCCTTGTTGTAGTCTGGCACAGTGTGAGCATATATTAATCATAGACTCCACAAAGAACATTTGCTCTGAACTCCTGGCAGAAGTACTACGCAAACCTGTTCAATCTGCATCTACTTATGTTACAAATTTAGAAGCTGACTATTTATAGGTTGATGCAATGGTAAGATCTAAGATGTTCATGTCATGTGTATCATGTGAAAAACTATGATACAAGTATCCCTCACACATATTCTGAAATGTAAACATCTCTAATCTCTGTGAAGAATTAAAAATGACTGACTTTTATAAATGTGTTTAGTGGCTTTTAATACACCCGATATGCCCATATCAAATGCCAGTGCGTCTGGACAGAATCAATAAGAGAGAGAAGACAGTGAATGGTCAGTGACTTATGTCGTCTGATTTAATTCACCCATGTGCCCTTGAGAAACCCTGGCAGGATGACCCTACACTTGTACTGGAAGTCAATGAGCGGGTGGCAACATCATGGATGACAGTCATATATGTAACAGGCCTGTCACCTGCGCTGTCTCCAG
Organism: Trachurus japonicus; assembly: GCF_045865225.1. Classification (NCBI taxonomy): domain Eukaryota; kingdom Metazoa; phylum Chordata; class Actinopteri; order Carangiformes; family Carangidae; genus Trachurus; species Trachurus japonicus. The sequence continues at coordinate 15,447,549 of NC_140928.1, read as the reverse complement.
CGTCACCAAGCACTTAAGGTAATAGAGACGCGAGACATTTTGTCCCCCTCTTGCTCTTCCTCCTAATTTTCTCTGGAGACATTTAATACCTCCTGACCATATTCCTGGACCTCTTGCTTTTTGTTGCTATTTTCACTGATCCGTTTGAACCCACCGCCGCCACCCGTACTTTCCATTCTCTCCATCCTGCTGACTGCTGATGTCCTCTGCGGGGGGAAATCACTCCAGGAAGAAGTTTACTTTGCGCTAATCTCATAAATGCCCTGCATCTCCCCTCTTTTGTCCCCACCCCCCCGTGATGCAGGCACACAATAAACCACTTACATAAACCTCTCCTCCGAGACGGCCTTAAAAAAAACAGCTGACATGTTCAAAGTTGCTCTTTGCCTTTCTCTCTCTCTGGGTGCTTGTGATTTCCACCAGGAATGCTTTATTTGGATCCTTTATTACATGTGCTGTCCCAAAGTCTTGAAGGACGGATTTAATATGTGAATTCTCTGCTCTGTAGCGTGTGAAACAAGTATGAGGCACACTGAAAAACGTTGACATTTATGAGCACAAATGCATTTCACTGGGCCACTTGTTGTTAAGTGATCAATATAGTATAACATCAGTGTAGGTGAGGTAAGTCACTGCTACAGTGGTGAAGAGAGGATATTTCACCTTCAACCTGTTAAATCTATGACTGTGGAGACATTGTCGGGACATTTTACATCTTCTCCAACAAACACCGATACTGTACAGTACAACTAAACTGGTGCATAAAAAGTGTTGGTATTCTTTTCATGTAATCACCATATTCAACTTAGTGTAGGCTCTCACTATGGAGGACAACTCAACCCTGTCCTGATGTTGCATTTCCTCTTTCTGAAAGTCTGCGGAGAGCCACATACACCAATCAATGACTCTCATATAAACAATGGGTTAAATGACTGTGTAATGTAAATGGGATCATTCATATAGTGACAAACAACAATATAGAATCATCCCCCGGCTCTTTGTCAAGCTCCATAAAGTATCTTTGAGCTAATTGTTTTGGTTTGTGTTTTTGCAATTTTAGTGTTTTGCTTCAGTCTCTCGGCTCTCATCAGACTCATTTCCAGCTGTTTTGAGGCAATACTCCCTAATAAACCCACTCAATGCAACCTGCACATCAACAGCCAGACAGTGTAGCAGCAACAGAGCAAGATATTTCCCTCAGGACCTGGTTGGGACCAAAACAGAGCAAAAATGACAACGATTCAGCATTATCACAATAAGATTGTACAGTGTCAAAGAAAAAAAAAAAATCTTATATTACTCTGTGACAGATGTGTTCCTACAAATATTTTCCTGTATTTTTTAAATTAAAGTGCAAGTGCAACCTTACGTTGGTTGTGTGTATACATGTATATGTATCATTTCTCAACTTATTGAAAAGGATTTACCATACATGTTATGAACAACCTAAATGACTATATACATCACAAATCTCTACCCTTATAGACCCTAGCAGTGCTTCCTGAAATAGCACCCACAGTGGCAGGAAATATGCCATATATATTGTTAAAAATAATTATTGAAAAATGCTTTTCATAATGAAACAAGGGGAAATTGACTTAAATAAAAGTTAATCATTTATTGCAGAGGTAGTTACCAAGGGAAATATTTCCTTTTACAGCCACCGTGCAAGCAAAAATACCTAGCAGTTATCTGTCAGCACTGTCAGCACAAATTGGAAATGGACAGTAAATAGATGAGCCCATTTCTTATTCCAGCCATGTTATATTAATTCTCTTTATTTAGGTGTAAAAGTGATAACATAACAGAGGTGGACAAAATCATTCATGGTAATTTTTTTGTTTGCTTTTCTCATCGTGCTTTTCTACTTGTGCATTTGTTTACTTTCCCTGATAGCCCTCTTTCGTTGTATTAGAAATCCTGGGCTTGGACCACAATTTCTTTTCTTTTCCCTTTTTTTTAGTTTTTAAACTCTCTTCGGATTAGTAAGTCAGAGCACATAGGCACCATCATCATTCATTACCTGTTCTTTTCCACTCGTCTTCTCACATCTTTCTGTACCCTCACACCTTTTCCCATCTCCTCTAGTCAATTTTCTATCCCCTCCATCTCCACAGAAGGCCCCACTCCACCCTACACCATATGATGTGCCATCATTCACCTCTAGAGAGCTATTCTCTCTCTGAATGGGATCATAATCGGCCCAGCTTTGCTTTTAATAGCCAAAGTGACAATACCTTGCATGTGCATATGGGTGAATGTGTGTGTCTTTCTGCGTCTGACACCTCTGTGGCTGCATGGATGAGCATGGGCAGATGTGCCCACTGGAGCATAACTGCCTGAGCGTGCGGAGACTTGGACATTAATGAGATGGTGACAAAACTCGCACTCTCCAATTAAAGAAAGTGAATGGAGGCCATTTAAAACAGAGGGACTGGGAAGGATGAGAGATGACAAGGATATCCTGTTGGAGTGATGTGAGGGGTGGGGGGTGGTAGAGGGGTTGGGGTAGCTGTATTTGTAGTGTGAGACCAATTACCTTGTACAGTCTATACACATTCAAGGAACAAACGTCTAAGAATAAACAGTAAAATTCAAGGTAGATAGTACATCAACCTCATGACTAATAGATTTTAAACATATACATAATAATATACACAAACCTTACAGGTTGATTTAACTGAGAGCCTGTGCCATACAAAGACTCTAAGTTGTACTGTTGCCTGAGGTATTTACATGTTGCCGTTCTGTCAGGCTTTAACTTCAATCTTTTTTTGGTCAACCTCATTAGAGGTGTAGAGGCCTTGAAGTGTTACATGGTCCAATGTGTAATAACACCAATCTCCCTATACACCTCTCTCATTCTCAGAGTCATGGCTACAGTACCAATCTGCAGATATACTGCATAGGGGCTGGCCTTCTTGGACCACTATGTGGTTATTTGTCTGCTTTTATTCTTCGTTTTGTCAGGTCTACCATTATGGGCAAAGACTTTTTTCTGTAGGTCCAGAAGTGTAACGGTCCAGCTGCCTTCAATAAAAGCTGTGCTGATGTTATGGTGCAGGGAAATATCAGGATGAGAAAAAGTGACATTTAAAAGACTTGTTGCTTCTGGTGATACATAGCAGTCTGTCATTGTTGTTTGGAATTTAGTTACACTCTTACATTTCTGTTCCCACTATTGATCTTTCACAGCAACACCACACAGTTTTTCATCTGTTTTTACGTTGCTGTGCTGTGTCAAACAAGTCTGTTTCTTTCTTTCTTGTGTTACGTTCCTGAACACTTCAACACTTCCTGCAGCTGTTCCTTCTGCAAAACAAGCCATAGTCTACAGCCAAGTTAGTGGCCCTGTAAGGCTGTAATTATGAAGGAAACAAAACCGTTAGGCAGAGAAACCAAATACAGGACATGATGAGTTTTTCAACAGGATGATGGTAAAATTATGGGATCACCACATAAAAAAACATGGAATGCAACAAATTGCATATCCTCCGCAACAGTTGTAAAGATACTTCACTGTGAATCTGTTGGGGATGCCCAAAAAAGGGAAGGGAATCACTTTTTAGCATGTTGTTTGGGGAACCTGAATGTTTGTACACAAAAATTATGGAAGTCCACCATGGCTATGTTAAAAATACTCTACTGGATGGATGAATTGGCAGGTACAATACCAGGAATTACCAGAGTCATGGGTATTTATCCTCTGGGTATCATGAATATCTGTAACAAATTTCATGGCAATCCGTCCAAAAGAAAAACATAAAACCCCCCAAAAAGGCAACTACATGGTGGAGCTACGGGAAAAGACAGAGAACTTCAAAAGTCAGTACAGCGTTTATTCTCTGAGGACACATGGCGTATCTGTGAACATTTAATAGAAATCCATCCAATAATTGTTGAGAGATCTCAGCCTGGACCAAAGCTGCCTGCAGACCATCCACAGCACCACACTGCTAACGTGGCTAAAACAAAACTTGCCTGCTCTTTGACCTCCTTCAGCGTTTTTATTTTTCCCTCCACCAACATTACTAGATAATTGACTGTGTGTTGTTTCTATTTGATCCTGCAGGTGCATGGTTGGTGAGGTCTGACTATAAAGCATGCCTTCAAAGCAGGACACATTATTGGTTATTAATAGTCTTTCCCCTTTCATACTTAATAATGTAGGAATTGACTCTGATTTCTGTTTGCTGCTGTGTTTGCTTGGGCTCTAAACATTTGTAAATAGAATGTGTGTGTGTGTGTGTGTGCGTGCGGGGGGGGGGGGTGTCACCTGGAGATATGGTGTAGGTGTAGCACTGGGTGGGCAGTGTACATAATCTTTGACCAATATCTTGCTTTCACACAAGTACACTTATCACATACACGGTTGTGTGTTGCATGTATGAACGGACACCCTTGTTATCAGCACTGTGCAAGGGGCTTGTTAAAAAAAAAGAAAATACAAAACACAAAATATAAGTGGTATGTAGGTACATGAGCGGTAAGTGCTGCTCCCATCTTGTATATAAAGTGTGTTTGGTATGTTGGACCCCTCTGCAGTCAGCATTGATCGACCTCCCTCCCTGGACACTCGATGCAGCATGACCCCTCCAGCAACCAGCCAGTAATTGATCCTGTAGTACTGTTGTGGATTCCCATGGCACACCAACTCTACATGTATGTGAGTGTGAGTGTGTCTTCTACATCTTCCTTTGGCTGGGCTTCTAGCAGCACTCCTCACCTTGCTAACCTCTACATTACATTCAGAATGTATCCAAAGGCCATAGTGATGGGCAGAGTACTAAGCCTGTACTTACATGCATCTATTTTCACCCTTGTCTCTTTTCCTACATCGCTCCGCTCTTATTTATTTATTTTTCCCTATACAGACTGCAGCACTTATCCAACGCCTGATAAAACCTCTCTCCTTTCGGTCAGGTTTCATTCAGACTGCGGCGTTGAGTTCGCCCGGTGATCAAATAGCCCTGTGATTTTATGTAGATGAAAGTAAATCACAGCTCCTCCAAGTTGTTTCAATGCTCCGCCACGCTCGATTGTCTAGCCATTTTTAGCGACTCGCTCACCATAAAAGAGCTCATTTCATTTCCATCCAGTTTGACACAGACAGAGAAAAAGAGGGGTGTGCCAAGTGAAAGCCTTGCTTTTGGTGGAAGATTAACAGCTGCCAGGAAGCTTTCAGATCCTGCAGAGAAACACTATATACACATGCACTACATATCTACATGCATGGCCAAATCCGCACTGTCGCACACCCACTTCTATAGAAATTAACACATACACATTCAGGCACACAATCAGATATCTCTCTCTCTCTCTCTCCCTCGCGCTCTCTCACACACACACACACACACACACACACACACACACATACACACACAAGCAGAAAGTTCACACAGAGACTGCTCATCGGAGCAGTTGCAGCTTCTTTCAGCCTCTGTAGCAGTGTATCTGCAATTCAAAGTGCTGTGGGTTTTGCCTCTGCCAAATTACAAGCTCCATTTGCCAGCCTAATTAACGGTTCATAGCATTCAGTGAAATTTATTGCTGCAGCCCAGGCGCATGCCAAACCAAACAGGATAGACCTCACAGATAACCGTAAACTTGGCTGTGGAACCTGACACCTTGAAAAAACAAACTTGTTACAGGGAGTCTGTTTATATACTCCTCTTTCCCTCTGTCTTGCTCTCTCTCTCTCTCTCTCTCTCTCTCTCTTCTCGCTCCACTGTCTCGGCTGACAGTTACTTGACTGTTTCACTTCACGGTCTCCGCAGCGATGGTTGTTAAGGGGGAAAACCCAGACTCACAACCTATTCCTTTTGACTGCAATTCATTGTATGTTTGTCAGCGGGTGCCCTTGTGGTCAATACTGTTTAGATGAACGGCTGAAATGTGAATCCAGAGGAGAGGACACAACAGGACAAGACAAGGCATGAATTTCAACCTGACTCTCAGAAATCGCCCAGACAATCTCCTCGGCTTCTTGGGAGCAAAACAAAATCCAGCGCAACATAAACATCTTGATTAAAAACTGACAAAACTTGAGAGAGTATAAAGTTATGGGGGCGGGACTAGATAAGCTTTTGCTTCTCCCGCTTTTCCCTTTCGGCCATGTATTGTATTATTTGATGATGAAGTGTGATGATGATGATTTAAATTGACATGCCCGAAATAAACAAATTGATTGATTGATTGATTGAAGTCTGGCTTTCACACTTGGACAAAAGTAAAAGGGCTTGACACAATGGGAAGCTTGGGTCTTAGAGCTTGCCACTAATAATCTGCTAATCACATAACAGCACCTTCACTTGCGTATGATCAATATTTGAGGGGGGAGGAAAAAAAACTACCCAGCAACTGGCAGACTGGAGGTTCCAACCCAGGGAGCACTAATTGCATCCTCTGGCGTGCTGTCCCTGATGCTTTTTGCTGTTGCGACAGAGGTGCTGAAAGGTGTCCGAGGGGGACCTTTGTCATGTGGCTTGAGCGTTCTGTCAAATTCTTGCATCATGCAGGCATGACATTGTCTAGCCAGTATAGTTACGTTGTCCTCTGTGGGTCTGGTTCTGACTTAACGGGTGACAACAAAACAAATCCCGTGGAGAAAATGTTCGGTACGCTCGCCTGTGTGGTAAGTGTATCATTAAATGTCTCAAAGAAGTGAATGTTGTTAATTCAAGTGAAAGAAAATTGTCACCATGTGTTGTTACAGAAAGCAGAGGCCGCTGACAGAAACTTTTTGTCCTCTTATAAAGGGGTCTTACAGTTAAATATCCATTTGATGGGGCACAAGCTAAGCTCTCTCTTGACGAGGTCGCTGCTTTTCAATTCCAGAGTTTCTCTAAATTGTCTCCTTTGTATTAACTGTAGTTTTGTTATTGGACCTTCAATAAGGCCTTCTAGTTCTTTTGGATTCATTTATTGATTTTTGTCCAACATGTCTCAGGCAGACCTTGGTACGGTGACTTCTCTTCCTGTAAAGTAGACTTTTGTGTTTGAGTTGAATAGAAATACTTATCTGTAGTACCCTTACGGATCCATGTTGATGTACTCTCTCTCACTCTCTCTCTCACACACACACACACACACACACACACACACACACACACACACACACACACACACACACACACACACACACACACACACACACACACACGTGCACACACAGTTTCAAATTGGGCATGGTAGAAAGAGAAACAAATCTTCATGCCCCCAACTCTGTCTCTCAGTAGATTGCCTCCAAGTTGCACCACATGAGTAACCCTCACCCCACATGTGACAACTACCTTAAGTCTAGAAAGAGAGCAACCGAGACAGACAGACAGATAGCTTGACAGAGAGAGAGAGAGAGAGAGAGAGAGAGAGAGAGAGAGAGAGAGAGAGAGAGAGAGAGAGAAACCGTTAAAAAAGAAAAAAAAATTGAGAAAAACCTTTTCATGTTTCCAGGCTAGTGTTGCAAGTCTTTGGCTCATTTCTCATGGGGATGACTTTTTTTTGTTGTAGGTAGAATCCGTGTATCAATCAGAGCAAGGTCTAAATGAGACACAAAGGGATGCAAACATAGCTGTGTTGCTTCCTGATCGATGGCTTGTTCGAGGAATTAAAAAGAGGTGGCAAGCTTCATTAGCACAAATGTACTAAATCTCAAACTCTGGCTCCTTTCGGAGAATATTGCCAAAGGGCACGTCTCCAAAAATGGAGAGAAGAAGAGCAGAGAGAGAGAAAAGACGGGGAAACCTCATGATTGAAACATTGGGGATTTAAAGTGCTATTACACCAACCAATACTGTCATCCTTTTAAAACTAAAGAACTGAAATGGATTGTGTTCCTTACATTTTCCAGCTGATGCTATTTTCAAAGAGGATCCCCTCTCCTTCCTCTTTTTTTCACCACCTAGCACACGTTCTAACACTAAAACTAAGTCTAAAACTGATCCATATAATACCGTCTATGTCTTACAATTGGGCCACATAAAAATAAGACTTTACAGCAGCACATGTCATTTTCTCCTAAGAGGCTGGCCATTAGTAGAAAAGAAACTGGACCGGGTTTAACTTGTCAGGCAGCTTCAAAGAAGACTGTGTGGGCCTCTCGGAAGCCTCCCCGGCTGATGGAGAATTATTGATTGTGTGTTCAGATATCTTGAGGCGCTGGTGTATAACACTAGGGTTTAAATTCAGCCCTAATGCTCAGCCCATGCATAATTTATGTAGTTCCCATCAAAAGGTAGTAGCAATGCAAACTAAAGAGGTCTCAAGAAGCTTTTTGTTGAAAGTTTTCACACATCAACAAGCTCAAAGCCCAGTATGATTTTTACAGCAATAGGTTAGAATCCATGAGAGAGAGAGAGAGAGAGAGAGAGAGAGAGAGAGAGAGAGAGAGAGAGAGAGAGAGAGAGAGAGAGGAAGAAAAAAACTTTACCAACTGAGAGGAGCAACACTTGACTATTGGTGCAGGCTTTTGATCTAGCACACCATCAAACACACACACCATGATTTATCTTTTATATACGAATTACGTTGAGGAATAACACCATCACTAAGGAATGAGTCTGACCAACTTATTAATGCGACATTTTAAATGCATGGTCTATTGCTTTTTGTGGTTAATTTCCCATACATGTGTAATGAGAGTGGTGCAAGTAACACAAACACATATCTGCTGTTAAGGGTTATACTATTTTTATGTTGCTTTGTCTCCTGCCTTGAATGTAAAACCAACATGCTTTAGTTGAATAATGAAAGGACCATTCACTTATCGATCTGTCTGTCTGTATTGACCAGTGGTGCTCTAGGCTATACTTTTCCACATGGTAAAGACATTTATTTAGATAGAGAGGCACATTTGCTTCTAATTACCCAGCACAACTGAAAAATGAACATTGCTTAGAGAAATATTAGAATCATAAAACCCCTTCTGAATTGTCAGTGATGTCTTCTCTTGCAAAAGTAAGTAGATGTCAGTGGACTAGTTGCTTTTTCCTGTTCGAGGTGCCACAGGCAGCGGTAGAGGTGTGAAATAAGGCTGGTCCTGTCTCTCTGCAATCTGCTTCTTTAAAAAAAACAAATTCTCATCAAACACCTCCTTCTAAGAATTATTCGAGATCAAAGATTTTTGAGTAACACTGAATACAAGGTATAATAGCTACATGTTCTGCTACTTCTTGTACAGTAATCTCAGTGGAGTCATGCTGAGGGTACAAGCCTACTAGCATGCCACCTTAAACGAAAATACAAATCTCACTAACAATGAACAAGGGAGTTGTGTCTGAGTTTACAAGTGCTCCATCTACAACAGCATCTTATCTTAAGCACAAGAAAACATTCTTGCCGGCACATATAAAGAATTTCAAAGGTGTCTAAGATATCTGCCAACCTGCTCTTGACCTGCTATACTATAAGGAGATACAATGCACTTTTATGAATCACACTTTCACTAAGTAATACACTCTTTTTCTCCCAAGCTGTAACAGTGACACAGTGACTGAGTTTGTATTTCTTGGTTTATATGGTTAAATGCAAACTATAGGCTCTAATTTCGTGGCGCAGCCCAGGGCAGGGCAGCGCAGCCCGCGCAATAGTAATTTCGTCCGGCGCAACACTGTGCGCAGCGAATTTGGCAATTTGGTAGACCAAGGTGCACCGAGATGGATGTGTGATGGGAGATCAGATAAGTGTTTTTAACATAAAACAAACAAACAAACAAAACTACAAAAAGCTTCAGTTTGCTTTACTTAGGCTACACAAAAACAACGACAAACACAAATGATCTGATTTTCAGCAACAACAAACTTTATGCATTCACATAGATTGTCTGATCATCACCTACTACTAATAGCCTGGAAACATGACTGTGTGAAAACAATATCTTTTTGCCCAGTACTGACCAGGGTCTCTGCAGGTTTCACCAGCTCAAATTTAAGACTTTATAAGACCTTTTTAAGACCATTATGGATGAAATTTAAGACCTATCATGACAAATAAAAAACGTACAAAAGAAGAAGACGCGATGGTCCCGTCGCAAAAAAAAAATCGTGTGTATTGCGTGTTTGCATTACAGCCTTTCACACCACGGACGTAACGAATAAACGACACGTGACAGTGTGTTCACCGGACACAAAGCGAGGAGTAACTACTGTTATTGGTGCATTGAAGCCAGAGAATTGTGGGATTTGTAGTTTTTGAACGATCGCAGGTTGTGATCTTTCTTTTTTGTGATTTTCCCGGTTCACACATGTATTTTTTTAGGGGCAAATGCGAGTGAAATGCTCGCCCATGGTGGGCATATGAAAATTTAAGACCTGTCTAAAATTATTTAAGACTTGAACACAATAATTAAACAAATTTAAGACATTTTAAGGCTTAAAATTTAGATTTTCAAATTTTAGACTTTTTTAGACTTTTTAAGACCCCGCGGATACCCTGCTGACCCAAGACATCCAGTAAGCAAAGAGTCCCAATGGCCACCAGAGAGCCCCCAAAAGGGACATAAAGAAGAGGCATATTATTTCGGTAATTCAACAACAATGCTATATATTAATATACTAAGAGACTGGCTAGCTTACAACTGTCTAAGCAACAGCTAATGAAATTGATAATGGGTGAAAGGTAGAATGAGCAAGTATTGACAAGGGTAATTAGTATTGGTGGCACTGAGGCATTAAGGAGCCCCCAAATCAAATTCTGATTAGGACCCTATAAAGGCTTGGGCTGGCCCTGTTTGTGCCTCTATTTAAGTCATTTTCAGACACAAACACACACCGTTTTTTTGTGTGTGTGTGGTAGAACCAGTTAATACCAATTTAGCCACACTCTCTCTCTTGAGAGCCCTGAGTTGACAGGAGTTTCAGCCCTCTTTAGAGTTATGGGGCCAAAGACAAACACGAAAAGACACTGTGTTTCTTAAGACCCATAAAGAATCACTAATCTGTCCCTTAACCAAGGTTATTAATCTGTGCACTACACAGGGAGTTTTCCCACTGCATTAAGGCATTTATTTATTTTTCCTCTGTCCATGAATCAGGGAACAAAGACAATAACAACCAGAGAGTTATCTGCATTATCGCTGTTAGGTCCAAACCTGCTGAGAAATAGTAATAAATCATAGTAGAACAAGTCTCTACATCTTTCAACAGCTCACTTTCTATCCGTCTACATGTCTTTTGGCTTTAGGAAGCATTACTCTGCTGAGACTGTGGAGGCAACAGAGGGTGGTATTGGTCCTTTGTTTCATCATCACGGTTTGCAGTGTACCACAGGGTCAGTTCTGGCTCCCCTGCTGTTCAGGTTAAATGTCAATGACCTACCATATGTTTATCTCTGGGGATTATTTATTGTCTATGCGGATGATGTAATCATTTGTATTCATGTGTGATAAAAGATACTGGACAAAGAGATGTTAAACCATCTTGAAATCCTTTGAGACAGTACATGATCTGTGAAGAGCTTTAACCAAAACTCCAATTGTTACCATTAATGTAAAATTATATAATTTTGGAGTTTGGTAAACCCTGGTAAAATATGAGTATACAATGTTTGTACATGTTATATGAATTATCAATTGTCTTTAAATATGTTTTTCCCCCATCCTATGTGACCGTAGCTGCATTTGATTGTCACATTGGCTTTTACTCAGTGCCTTACAATTTACTCCTGTGAGCTGTTCACCTGCTGTTTGCGCTTCAGTATCATTTGTTTGCCCTTTGTCATACCGCCCCCTCTCTCTCTCTCTTCCCCTATATACTGTGTATATTTTTAACATTTAACACCCACCTGCCCCAGGGACTGAGGATGAAATTGACCATTTGGCTTAATCTGTAAACATTTACATCACATAGATGTCAATTAATCTGTGTTGCCCCTGGATAAATTAAGAATAATACATCCATTAACTGTGGATGTGGCTGCTGTATTTTTATATGCACCACACCAACTGCTGTGGAAAGCATCTTGATTTCTGAGTTGTCTCTCTTGAATAGCACTTGACACCTGTTGGACACAGTCCTCAACATTCATTAAAAAAATGCCAGTGGACATTCGATAGCATATATTTTCAGTGGAAAATGTACACTGCATTTAATCATATCATGCTCTGGGGTGTATAGGAGGGGGTTATGAGGCATCAGACAACACAGCCACATGCAGACAAGCTCAGCTCATACCATAACAGGTAGTGGAACAAGGGAAGAGTTTAACTTTTTTTTTTCTTTTCTCTTTATTTATACGCACTGCTCATTATACCCCTCATGTGTGTCTGGCACAGTGGGCGGTTGGGTTTTGACAGTGCCCGTCCTCATTACTGGCAGGCGAGCACCTGAGAGATGAGATGCATCCTGACACCCAGGGATGATTCCCACCTCCATTAACACCAGCAGGGGGTCGCCATGATCTGATTACAGGAGGGAAGGGATATAGGGAAACAAGAGGGGAGGGCAGCAAGGAGGAAGGAGGGAGGAGAGGTGGGGGAGACGGGGCAAAGGAATGGACATATAGGTGATGAAGCTAAGGAGAAAGAGAGGACAGGAAAGGGGTAGAGCAAAGCAATGAGCTGATGAACGGGGGCGGTTGGAGATAGTGGGTGGGGGGGGTGGGGGGGTGACAGCAGCACTTGTCTGTAGTGCATAAGGCAGCAGCCGTGGGGCCTAATGATGGAGGTCATTGGTACACAGCTCAGTAAGGGCAACTGGCTGTGATCAATACCACCTGATGAGGTGTCTGAGTTCCCTCTGATGTGCATCAAAATGGAATATGTTTTTCCTCCCCGTTTAATCGATGGGAAGAGTGTGAAACTAATTGGGCAAAATTGCAGGGGCATTTATTGATTAATCAAGCAGAAAAACGAGGGGAGCATATCAGGAGCTGGGGCCTCGACATGTGAGGGCAACGACATGGTGTTTTGATTGGTGAGATGAATCGATATCTTGGAATCATTGGCTGGCACATAAAAGTTGGTGGGTGGGGGCATAAAATATTTAAAGGCGCCGTGGCAACAGCACCTGCAGATCCACAGAAAGCTGAATAAAAACAGACTGGCATCAATTTTGAATGCCAGATAGTCACATACTGGAGAGCACTCCTGCAGTTGATATGATTTTTTCCCCCTTTGAATGTTATCTTCCCTTTCCCATTCTACTCATGTATACAACATTTTCAATATATAGTCAATGTGGCGTGCTTTAGTATGGAACATGCCTTATAGATTTCTGTATCTTTTCTCTGCCATCACAAAAATCTCATGGTGCTAGTTCTGTTTTGAATTGCAGGAACGTGTTTGTGAATGGTTTGTGCATGGTGGAATGTCACAGTGGGGTCCTCTGAAGGACAGGAATTGTGAGTATATAATCTCTCGGCTCTGTGGCGTTGAACCCCCAGGGAGAGTTGGATCAGGCCACTTGATTCACTCTTTTAGTTCCAGTATGGTGCACTATACCATACACCAGCACAAAAGCCATCTCCCTTGCCGAAGTGGATGGAAATAACATTGGTAGGGGGAAGGGGAAGGGGAAGGGGGTTGTCGATGCCGCCACTACCACCCGTCCACCAATGCGTTCCAGATCAAGAAGCATTCGTATTTCTCTGCCCTCAGAGCACAATTGTTGTGTAGATGTAAAAATATGACAACTAAAGCCAACCTCACCTTTCCAATTCACTGTGCGGAACAAAAAGAGGAACAAACAAGACAAGAAATGGTATCTATATTAGGAGAATGATAGAGAAAGAAGTAAAAAAAAAAAAAGGAGAGGGGGTGATGGAAAAAGAAATCCTGGGGAAGGGATCGGATTTCTGGATGCTTTTGTCACCAAATGGGATGAAAACAATATAGAACCCACGATGAAATGAATAGCAAGTGCAATCAGCCAACGTCTGACGGTGAGGAGAGAGGGAGGCAAGGAGCCACAGAGAGACCTTGTGATTTGAAGAAGGGGTGAAGAGGGAAAATCAGCGATGCCTACTGAGGTCACTGAAGTGTCAGGGTAGGAGAACACTTAGTGACTTGCACTCACAATTTAAGGAGATGTTACCGTTCTGGAGGCTACTGGGAGGCGGTTGATAAGTGTCTTGCTCATGTATTGACCTCTCAGTGGCCTCACAATGCTGTTGATTGCCGGCTGGAGTCAGCAGGGAGGCTGGCGGTCTGGCTCTCGTAGCTCCTGGGCTCTGAATGTCTGTCAGTGGAAAGACTCGAGGCCACATTATTCTGAGTGGAAGTCCATCGGGTCTCGTTGTTTTGACCCACTACGGTCTTGTTTACATACTAATGAGAGATTTGCTCTTCACACAGCACAGGGGCTGAATTGTATTAACGCTTCTGTTCACTTGCCCAGGCATCGGACTGCACGTACAGTAATCCATAAAAACTCAGCAGTTTGAACATGAGCTGCATATCGTCAAACTGGAATCATCAACACTGGAACATGATTATGGATGCAACAGGGTAAAGTTGAGGCAAATCAATAGACTTTAGCTGCTTGTTAGGAGCTTAACTGGTGAGCTAGAAGGAAATGTCATACAGTACTTATGTCCAAAATCAATGCATTCAGTTCATTTTGACACAACATCTGTGAACTTTTCGAATTTTCATGGACATTACAAAACACCATAAAGCCTAAGAGCGCTTGTGCATCATTTTCCAGTGTACTGGCTTTTGGCCTAATGCTTAAATTGGCAGATTCTAGCCTGAGGTGTGAGGTCAGTTTGTCCATATTTGCCTATTTAATTTTCAAGTCGGCTGCATATGTGTGTGTGTGTGTGTGTGTGTGTGTGTGCTTGTGTATGTTTTGACCACCTTACATTTGGGATACAAAAAGGCCCTGAGCATATGATTAGATTATAGATTAAAACTACTCCACAAAAAACTCATAATATATTATGTTACTGGACATATACAAATATTACAGTGAAATGCGGTGCAGTGTATTTGTTGACTTTATTTCAGCACAGTTTGACAACCAAAAGCCTAGCGGAAACACAAACTACTGTAACTTTTGGCTGCCCCTGTGTTTCTTCCTTGTTGTATTACCTTAATGATGGGCAGTGGTGTATACAGACCCACTGTGACTCTTACAATTTTTATTGAATGCCAACATTCAGTGCCAACACAGGAAGTGTGTGCCCTTTATGTGGTCAGGCAAAAAGTAATGACTGAGGTTCTTGTCTTGCTACAGCACTGTGATTAGTGTTTTCTTTTTCCCCCTCATACTTGCACTCGGCAAGTCTGCGTGAGTGAGCAACCTGGGCATCAGCCAAAACAGTGACGTGTTGGTCGGACTGGCAAAGAAAACTCAGCCCTGTATGGCGTTTTTGACAGTGCCAATTTAAGGATTACAGGAGAAGAAGAAGAAGGAGCAGTCCACCCTTCTATCACTGCCAGACCATCTGGGGTTTTGAATGGAGATTAATTGGGGCTGTAGACCAGCGACTGGCGGTGACATAACGGTAAGAGCATGGAAGGAACGTCTACTGGGCACGGTGTGACGCCCTGGACTTGCATGTGTCATGCTCTCATGTGCACCCCAGGCACACTGAAGAGGGCAGATAAAGAGATTGGTAAAGACAGTAACAAATGTATTTTCTCAAATTTAAGAATCAACAAGGAAACAATTCAGAACTCCACCAAGATTGGATGGCCAGACCAATTAAAACTAAACTAAACAATTAAATGTTGACTTATGGAACAAAGCTAAACTGTTGTTAAAGTTTGATTATACATCCTACATTTTACCATTTGTTTCAAATTTATGTTTGATTCTCCACTGCTGGGGTAGTGCTAAAACAATGGCTTCGTGATACTATAGTTAACTTGGGCACTTATCTTATATTCATCAAGTTTGGTGTTTGTGGTGTTGTACTTGGAAAAAATTTGCTTCAGTTGTTTGTTCACATTGGTGAACTAAATTTCAAGACTGACATTAGTTAGTGTTGCACCTTGCCAGGGATATATGACACAGAGAGTGGAGGAAAGGGAAGGTCTAACTTTTTAAGTTGCTTTACATCCATTCATATATTTGCAATAAAAAAGTGATTGATACATATAAATCTCTTCCCATTCCTAGAGTACAGATACATTCCAGCTAATATGCAAAAAGAATTCAGGAATGAAAAGTTAAATCTTTAAAGTGTTTAGCGACAAATAATGATGGTGCCTTAACCCATAAAAATTGGATGAGACAAATTCCCCAGATGTTTTAGCCATTACACACAGGATCAAGTGATTAAAGTGAAGTGATTTAATGTTGTTTGTGGTAGGTGCGTTCACCCAATTACATCAGTTGAAAGCACAGAGGTACAAGTAGTGTCTTACTATATACAAACAAAGAAAAACCCAATGAAAATCCAGTTATAAATTTCATGCTGTGAGTATACAGGTCATACATGTTTTGTTTTTTTTTAAATAAAGAGCTCCTGGATGATACCAGGTTTGAACATGCTGACTATTCAAGAGCAAAGGAAGAGCTTCAACCCGAATGGTGACTAACACTCTTAGACACTTTATTTGACAATCCCTGTGTCACAGTGACTAACTCTGCCTCATGTTTGACAGGTAAGCAGCTCTCAGAGCAGCCTCCAGCAAATCTCTGAACACTGGGAACTCCGGTTTTAGCAGGGCAATGGGGATGTAGACAGAGGGACTAGAAAGGCAGACCTGCATTTACAACCTGTTTGGGATTTGGCTATTGCACCGTGACTAACACCCCTGCTGTATCACATATGCTGCTGAATTTTAAGTCTGGCATACTGCAGGAGGTACAGGGTTAGTACGACCAGAGAACAAATGCCATCTGTTAAATAAACAAACACAAAATATCTCACCATCATTTTCCATGCAGAAGGAAAACTTTTCAATCCCTAAAATGAATACATGCCATCACGCCTCAACTCCAGACGACCAATTATGCTTTATTTTAGCACTTAAAGTTTGCGAAGGAGTCCAGGATATTGCCCATAATATATACACAAGCAGGCTGCCGCCACAGGACTGCTGCTTAAACTGGCCCCTTGGGGGTCCTGAGGTGGGGATGGAAGGTACCACGGAGCAGAGACAGCCACCTGCATGTGTCTGCACATACTGCATGTCTGCCAATCAGTGGCGTATCCAGGATATTTTTACTGGGGTGGCCAAGATGGGACACAAAGCTAGTGTGGGGTGGCCATGGCATAACAAAACTATTGTGATATACGCAGCCGACCGCGGTTCAAATCTTGGCTGGAGGTTCTTTACTGCATGTCACATTACCTCTCTCTCGCCCATGATTTCCTGTCTCATAAATGTCAAGAAGAAAGGTTTACTGGTAAAAAAAAAAAAAAAACTTTTAAAAAACAGTATTTTTTTCACAGTTCTTGGTACTCTCTGGTTGTTTTAACATGTCGGTTTTTAATCAGTAATTGTTCAGGATAGGGTACAGCTTTTCTAAGAGCCTTGTAGTGGATAAAAGTCCTCACCTCTTCACAATTTGTATCAGGGTAGCAAAATTCACCTGCTCTTAACTCATCCTATAGAATAACATTCATCAATCATTAGCTCATTATCTGTATTACCTGTATTGTTACCTGTGTGTTCTTTACTAATTGAAGCCCTATCTAGTGATTAAATAAACACAGCAATCTAGGCAAAAAACAAACCAAAAAATCAAATTAAAGCTTAATATTTAAAGATAGGCCTCATTAAAAAGTGTAGGCCTATCTGTAAGCAAAAGATAAACTATGCTTGTGAGAAAAAACTGAAATTGCTCTTAACATGCTTGGTTTATGTTATTATTTATCTTACATCTAAATTTGTTGGAGATACTGGAATTTGATTTTTTGGTTTGTTTTTTGCCAGCACACGTGTGTTTTTGTTTAATCACAAGATGCTGCCTAAATTAGTAAAGCAAACGTAGGTAACAATACAGGTGACACAGATGGTGGCCAGATGGCTAGGGATGAGCAAGTAGCTACACCATTGTCTCTTCAACCATATAAAAATTATCTGTATGCAGCCTATGGAGTGGGTGGGACTTTAACCTGTAATTGTAAGCCTAAAACTGGAAGAAGTTGCTATTATTATTATTATTAGAAAACTATAGTATTTACAGAAAAGCATCAGCACTGAGCTTCAGATTTTTGATCACAAGTAAACAATTTACAGAACAAGTTTCTTTAGAAACACAGAACATGGATATTCTTAAGTGCATCTAGGGCTGAACGATTTTGGGAAAAGATCTAATTGCAATTGTTCGGGCAGATATTACAATTCTGATTTGATTCACGATTTTCTTAAAATCAAGCTTCAGTGCAATATTCATTATGTATAGTTATGTACAAACATGACAGAAAATTACAGCATGACATTAAAACATTAAATGCCATGCTCTAATGCAAGAATGAAAACTAAAGTTAAGTAGTGGGGGCCAGAGATGTTCACAAGTATTTTTTTTTTTTTTTTTTTTTTACCAAATCCAAGTCAAGTCTCAATTCTCTAAAAAATAAAAAATCTCCTGTCTCCTCTGGTTGTAATGACGCTTCTATCATCTGCTGCTTTCCAGTCTACTAAGAATAGGTACTGCACAGCTATATAGTCTAGTCCTATTTCACAGCAAACATATTAACAGGAGGACTTAGCCTAGGCTACAGTAGCCTGATGTGTGTCAGTTATGCAGCAGCTCGTCCCCGACCCCGTGACGGAAGGTCTGACCACAAACGGACGTTAACTTGTGCCTCACTGGTGTCGCTGGTTCAGTCACCTGTCTGTCACTCACCTGCAGCTGACTGCGCAGTCAGAGGATCTGCTGTTCCTCTCTCTTTAGCCTGGTGTTTGACTGCACTCTGTATAAAGTGTGTTCATTTCAACACTGTACAAGTAGCGCGATATAGCGCATTTACCGTTTATTAGCGGTCAAGCGCGACCTATGCGCCCGTATGTGTGTGTGTGTGTGTGTGTGTGTGTGTGTGACAGAGAGAGAGAGAGGGAGAGAGAGAGAGAGAGAGCGGAGCGAGGCACAGCTACAGTGACTGTGTGTAGAGGAGTGTGTGACAGCGTTCCTCTTGTTTCTTGTGTTGACGAACTTAACCAACAACTACCTATCAAATTTGGGGTGGCCACAGGGGTGGCCAATGAGTTTTCAGGGGTGGCCAGTGCCACCCCAGGCCACCCCCCAGAATCGCCATTGCTGCCAATTACTCACTGACAGACAGAAAGAGGAGCCTGACAGGCCATCGCCATTTGGCAGATGCCACACACAAATGCTTCGCCACGGCTTGACGTCAACGGACGGGGCTAAGATGAGGCCTTGGCCTGACAGCTCAGTTGGACCTGGGCCAAGCAGGAAAATATAGGAGTCATGGCAGCGTTGAGAGAGGGGCGTCAGGGGCAAGCCAGAGGAGGGGTAGTGGGAGGATTAATATTACATTCATCTGTCTAAAGAGTGTGACAGGAGTATGACAAGCAGCGCATGAATATTGGGAGAAAGTTTGTAGCGCTGTCTCAGTGCTTTGAATGTTAACAATTTATGAGGTAGACAGTATGAGGAGGGGATTGTAGCGTGTTTGCCCAAGGCTATGTGGTAGCTCACTGTTTGAAATTTGGATTTTCCCTAAACCTGGCAGTTGTCATACAAGCTAAGAATAAACTGAGCAGCAAAATAATGAAGCGCATCCAGCCATCCCCTCCCCACCCCCACCCCCCAACAACACACAGACACACTCTCCATCCTTCTCTTATTTCTGTCCATCTGTTTTTTTTCCTCCCCGTTTGACTATCCCCCTCCAACCCCCTCTTTTTCTTTTACTCTCTTCCGTATGTAGTGTTGCAAACTGTCAGACATGGTCATAAATTTGCTCATTGTATCCTGCAATTCTTATGCAGATGAGGAGGAATTCTGAAGGCAGCGACTGTATCCTTTTAGTTACAGTATCACCAGCACCAACAGACATGCTGCTGATAGTTTCATGGCTGTAAAGACATTGCGATGCTTTGATTCTAGCCCAAATACGATTCTAAAGGAAGAAATCTTTTTTTCTAGGGAAAATAACCATACAGATATTAGTTTTTAAAGCAGTTTCCTTTTTTTCCATAGCAGATCCATAGCATTACAAGCGTCTGATTGTACTTTATATTCCAGATCTAAATTTCTCTTGTGTGATAGTGAGAGTAAAAGTAATATAAAGGAGCCTCAGACAGACAGATGTGGTCTTTGTTCAGGGCTGAGTTATTAAGGAATGCCACTGTCAGATTCAAAAGAGTGACAGAAAGATTTTGTCCTAAATAAAAGAGAGCGTCAGACTGAATCCAAAACAGCATGTGCAGTGGTAAGATTGTACAGAGGGGAGGCAAGGGAATGGATAAGCATTCTTATCCTCCAGGTGCTTTTATATGCCAGTGTGTGGGACAGTGTGCATGCGTGAACAGTGTGTTTGTGTGTGATTTCAAAGCTGGAAGAATGAAAGGGGCCTCCCCTGTGACACTGTCCACCTCTGTCATTCCTGTTTCATATATGCAATGAGTACAAACAGCTGCGCACAGATGCACAGACCCACAGTCACATGCAACAAAGAGCCCGGCCACTGCTTTGTCTGCATGTCAGCGGCTCGATTCTCCCCGAAGCCCTGGACGGGTTGCGTGCGAGCCGTCACTGTATCCCAGGATCTCCGCAGGCTGCCTTGGGACAAGAAGCTCATCATCGCTCCTCGTGCTCCCAGGTGAATGGCAGGAGTCACACTATGAGGAGGAGGAAGGGGTGGAGGAGAAGCGATAGACCCGAGGCCTACCACGGAGATGGAGAGAGATTCACATCTGCCACAGTGCGGCCACTCAGACAGACAGGGGTATAACGCACACACAAAATGCATACACACGCACAGAGCAGAGAGAGCTACTCAGACGGGCAGCTCTGTCACCAGCGATTACCCTCCTGCCACTCTGACATGGAGAGATTGGGGCCATATGAACGCCTCTGTAGCCCTAAGCGATGTTTAGGGGCAGGAGTTAGAGAGATACGCCAGTCACTGCTTATGAGGGGTCATAATCAGATGTGAAAGCTGTCTTGTACGCTTACAGGCAGCATTGTGGCGAAAAGCACCGCTCGCTGTAATATTGATGCAGTTTTTCAGCGGGTTGCATTAAGAGGATGGGAGGAAATTGGAAACACATTAGCAACACCTGATAGCTTTGAATTTCAGGTTCAAGGATTCTGAACTCGTCCCACTCAAACAGAGGGGCTCAGAATGTTAATCATTCAGCGGGATTATCATCCCAGTGGGTGAATGATGGAAAGAAAAAAAAGAAAATCATAGCAAACGGCAACTGCATAAAAAGATAGTGACTTTAGTAAACATGTCCTGTGCTATTGAACTGATTATTGCGTGAAAATAATAGCCTTTAGTCGGAAAGGGAAAACAAGAAAATATCATGCGGCTACATATTTTGCTCTCATCAGGTATGCAGCAAAAAACTGTATCTATCCTTTTCCCCTGCGGTTTTGACATAAAAATCTAAATGCAGACTGTGGAACAGGATGGGATGTTTTGTTTTCCCTACCTCTTTCCCAGGAGTCATCACAGTGGAAACTATTTATTAACTAGATGCTGTGTTGGCTGGTCAGTTGGAGCTCTGTAATAGGTGGGGGGAAATGCTTGTGGAACCTTAGATTTATTTGATGCCACTCTCAGGTTTTCCAATCTAGTGCTTCTTGATGGTTCCAGCGCTCACATATAGAGGGGCTGAAAATAGCAGAGAGCACATCTCCGGATGAAAGGTGCCTCAAGGGTGGCTATCAGGACTGAGGAACACAAAGTAAGCACCTCACTCACATGCACAGTCCAGCCCTCAGGGTCTTTGGGAGTGATGAGAACTGACAGTGGTTTGTGTGCAATGACTACTTCTGTGTTTGTGATCCACAGCTACTGGGCAGCCTTCTTCGCAAACCCCTAGCATCCACCACTGACAACACGAGCCAAAAGATCTTACTGAATCACAGAGCGAGTACTTTTCTTTGGCTAAATCAAGACACAGGGGACGGTGTGCGCTGTACCAAACAAACACGCCAGCCTCCAAAATGTTGCATCTGCAAATTGTCAGTAGTGAAGACGCTGTGAGCAATCAATGATAGCAGCTAAAAATATGCTCAAAGAGATTTAAAGGGCTATAGCCGGGGTACTGTACGTACATCTTAACCAGCATGCATAATTAATATGTGCATTAGACACTAAACAATGGTTTAATGATTTCAAAGTGCTGACCAGTAAAATTGCATGCATTTAAGGATGTCAGTTGAAGGTCTAGGCAATGTAATTTTGAATGCACCTTCGCCTCTCCTCTGCGGGTGTGTGAGATGTGTTCATGTCAGAGTAATGGGTCACCATATACATAAATTATGAGATAGCTAACCCTTTTACATTTCATGCAAATCACTTAAAGTACAGTATATATGTAAGTACTTAAATTGTCCGCAATCTGCATTCCATTTTGAATGAAGAAAAAATACAAAATTTGAAAAGTTGCTTGTAAATATTAGTTGAGTTTTATGTTGTTGAAATTTTCACCTTAACTCTTCACGTCTCATTAGGGCACCCGCAATATGTGGCTTGCACTGTAATGACTATGAAAAATCATATCAATTAATGACACATCACTGTCATTAATTCATATATGCAAATGCCACGTACAATACCCATCATTTCAAATAGCTTGAAATGATAAATTCATTCCTGTAATTATGGTGATGATTCAAGTCAATGAGCAAACAAATTTCATTAATGGATTAAAAGCTAAAAATGGTCTGTTATCCAGCACTTAGAGGGAGGGGATTAGCCAGCAACCATATTAGACTTATCTTCGTATGCAAATGAAAATGATTAGCAATCACTGGTTCTCCTGAAAGCAACAACGGCAAATAAAGAAAGTTACTAAGGTCGAAACAATAATGTTAACTGCTGGGGAGAAATGAGTTATGTTTTTAACTATGACGCACAGTCAGTCAAATGCTAATGTATGTATTCCCGCTGCTTTATGACTTGTTAGGTGAATCTGAACAAAGAGAGCAGAGCTGAAAACATCACAGAACAACGGGGCTCAGAAAAATCACTTACTGAGAATCCAGCAGAAATAACTACAGAGTGATAAACTATCTCCACAACAGGGACTGTGAGACAATGAGTGTTTTTTGGCACAAAGGACTGCATCAGTGCCATGCATCTTTGGACCATTTTCTATTGGCATTCCACTTATATTGGCTCCCGAAATGGCCTTTGATGCCTGCCTGAGCTTGTGTTTAGATCCCTGTGCCTGTCGGCGGCTGCTGCTGCTGTGGCTGCTGCTGCTGCTGCTCTTAGCATCAAAATGCAGCACTTCCCCTCAGTGGAGCCAGGCAGCTGATAGCCCTTATCTCATCTCCAGCAGCATTAGCTGTTGGACTTGGGGCACACTGTACCTTCCTGGTCCCTCCAGCTCCCTAACAACGCTTTCTCTCTGGGTGAATGGTCTCTGAGGGCTCAATTTAGACTGTGGATGGTCACCCCTGCCTCAGATTAATGTTGGAGCGCTGGGCCAATTCACAGGGATTTGCTCTGGCATGTTCAGTAGGCTGTGTTAAAGGTCTTGGAGAAACAAACTCTGACACGCATGTAATGGCTATACAACTGGATTCACTTGCATGAACAGCATAGTGGTCACTTGTTTGACTGATACTTCCTCTCTCTCTCCCTCTCTGTCTCAGTCCCTCTGATAACACTTCAATATCAGACTCTGAGATATCCTCAGATGCATCTGGTGGGTTCAAATCTCTCCTCCTTTAAATTGGTTGTGCAGACAGACCCTGTTGTTAATCTTGAATTCATGAAGGAAAGCCTGAACGAAACCCTAATCCCTTGCCTCGTTATAAAAACATCATGGCACAAATTATCTACAGTATTAGGGCATGGTGGAAGTTCTTTTTATCTCCAGGGGTCCAAAAAGTGCTCTGACTGACTGAGCCTGAGTAGAAAAACACACACCCCAGGAGGACTCACATTGACTACTTGTCAAAGTTTCTTAGTGCAGCCAGCTCTAGGCCAGATGCTCTGATGCAAGCACCTTAACTTATCACCAACATTCGGCTGAGGAACCAGTGCAGCATGGATAAAACATTTCCTTTTCAAAGATGAGTGAAAAAGGTCACACAAAAATGGGAGGAAGTCACTTTAGAAATATAAAAGCAAACATTTCTGACTCATCATTGTGTGAAGGATTAATAGATATTCCCCGATTTAGCGGACCACATGTTAATTTCCACCCTTAGATTCCCCCCTTATGTGAAAGCAGTGATTTTCTCTTCTGTGGGGATTTTCTTACTTTTCCATATGAAAAGGCACATTAGCTTGCAGTAAATTAATGTATAGAGAGATAATTACCCGTTTAATGAAGTGGAAGGATATTGTGACTGGGGATGAACTCCACTGACTCTGCTTCGAAGAAATGGCACACAACCCCTTGTAGTCAGTGCCCACATATTTACCAAATACTTTAATGTAAAATCAAAGCAGAGGAGAGGGTAAGAAATTGTGGCTAATCCAAACATGTTATGTCTACATCTGATCTGCTTTGCAAAACCAGTCATGCAAAACTACAACTAAAAAAAAAGAAGAAAAACCCCTCTGTGGATCTAAAAAGCTTGGTGGTGCTTTCATTGTATAAAAGCAGTTATCACTGTTGAAGTCAGAGTAAAAGTCATGAAACCACTTAAACATTACACGTTTAAAATTTTTCTTTTACCATATAACTAAGTGTAACATGCTCCAAAGCAGTGTTTGACAGATGAAACTAAAATTACTGATGCTCTCACATTCTGAAATCCTATTACTATGAAAGCCTCTTATAATTGAGTTAGAAATTTCACAGTCTATTACTAATCATGCACTGCGAACATGTTCAAAGTCAGTTTCCATGTCAGACACTGTCTAATCCCTCCTTTTAATGTATCCGATCCAACAGTCCCCTTCATTAGGGTGCCTATAGGTTCCTCTTCCTCTCTGTGCTATAATGAAAGAAGAGTGTATGAAATAAGGATGGAGAGACTGTTTGCTCTGGAGAGAACAGCAAAGTTTTTTTTTCCATGTGTCCTTATTAGGGCTTCGCTTTCCAAAGCAAGGTCAGAGCGTCTACCAACTTTCAGCTTTATTAGCCTTGGGCTTGTCCTCAGGCACTGAGTGGCTCTCACGCAACACCATAGAATGCAACCTCTGATTGTGCCTTATGTCTCACTCTCCCTTTCTTTTCATGTTACACATTAGAGTTTTCTCCCTCTCCACCTCATCCTCCCTTCTCTGTTGCTTTCTGTATTGAAGTTTTCCCGCTGCTCGCCTCTTGTCTCCACCCAGGCAGCAGCATGGCTTCTCTCTCCTCCAATCCTCCTCATTAGATTCTCCCTGGATAACCTGAGAAAAAGAGCTCCACTGTCTTCTTCTCCTCTCCATCATAGCCTCTGCCACCCCAACCACAGGATTCATCTGCTGGCGACGAGCGACCTTTGACACCGGCGCCTCGCAGGCAGGATTACCATTGAGTCCGGCTCACGCTTTGTTCCTGGTAGCCGAGGGAGCAGAGAGGGTCTTTAATGAAATTCAAACTTTGGGCATGAGGAGCCATAGACATCTGAGGACCTTACTTCCCCTCACCTCAGTTGCAATGTGTGGAGATCAAAAAATACTTGAGCCAAGCAGCACAGAGGAATGTTGCTCCACTCTGTGAATTCACAATGATGATGAGAAACAATAGGAGGTTTAGATGAGAACCAAGGGTTTTTGAAGGACTCAAATATTCTTCCAAGTGCTGTCAATTACCATCCAATTTTCTCTCGTGAGCTGAAAATAATAAACAGTTAGGCTGAAAAACTTAAAATAAAAGAGGATACGAGGGAGCTAAAATAAGTCGTTGAACGTAATATAAGTTAACATCTCTCTCTCATTTTCATTTAGTGCTTTGGGAAATATACCAAACTGGCAAGGCCACTGGGTTTATCACTCTGTCAGGCACATCTGTGGAGCCATCCATCTTCTCAGTTGAGGTGCAGAGCCATAATAACTGTGGATTCCATATGTTTCTTTGCCTTTCCAGATTGTGTTAAGGAAGCTTAAGTGTTTTCATTTCCACACAGTTCATCTCTGTGACCCTCTGAAGGTGCAGGCTTAACTCAACACCAGGCACGCGTAGAGAGCCACATAGTGTGCAGTCTATTGGAAAATTATATCCCAGAGTAGTGCAATTTCCCCAATCAACTGTTCATATACAGCACTGTGCATATATCTGTTTCCCTGTGGTTTGTTTCCTACTGTAGGACTGGTTAGTGAAGATGCTTTAAAAAAAAAAAAAAAAAGAAGCACCTGGCAGAACTAAGACTCTGATGTCACGAGGTTTAGAAAGGTATGTGCCGTTAGTCACTGATACACTGCAAGAGATTTCTCTTAATAGTGAAACATAATCATGTAAAATCCACATTTCATCGTACACTGTAAGTATCTGAAATTAGAGTATGCAATCCAATCCTTACAGCTGGCCCTGGTGCTAACTGTAAGACCTGTGTGAAATGTGTGATAATATTTTTCTGTTGGAATTGTGGTTGGAAAGTATACAAAAAAAAAAAATCTTGCCACAGGAACAGCTGTTGGGATTATAGTGCCTGCTGCACTGAGATCTGTCAAGGGGCCTCAGAGAGCTGGGCACCAGTGGATGTGAAATTCCCAAATCTAAAAGTCTGGTTAGCCACAAGTATAAATCATCATATAACTGTCAAACATTTGGTAAATCTTACAAACATGCATGTGCCATGAAAATGTGGATTTTGTTTCATATAAATGAAACATTAATATTAATAGTCGCACTAACCATTGCAGTAAATCAGAATGTTACTGTCTCTAGTGCAGACGTACTGTACGAGGGATGATTTGCCTGGAAACAAATTTTGCAAATCACTCCCTCTATCTTTCTTGTCAGAAAACAGTCCATTTAGAGGACAACAAAAAAGAAGCATGATAAGCTCTTCCGTACACTATATTAAGGCAAGAACCCAAATTCTTAAAAAAAAAGAAAAGAAAAGCAAGAAAGAAAAAGAAACGCGAAATCCTGGAGGCCTCATCAATCATCAGGGAGGGGGCTCCGTAGCTTGAAGCCCTGCTCTGGTTTTGTCATTGACGAAAAATGGCTTTCCATAGAAAAATGAGCAGGATCACCCGCACGCACACACCCTGGTCCTGTATTGATTTTTATGGCGGATGGTGGGGATGGTGGGTAGTGGAGGCAATGCTCTCAGAGCAGATGTCTAATGGTGTTTAGAGACTCTCCACTTTATCAAGCCAGGCCAGCACTGACAGTTAGATGCTGGAGGGCAATTAAAATTAAAGCCTGCCTGATTAGAATATCATATTCATCTGGATGGTAATTACTATGTCTGGCTCCGTATAAATAATTAATTATGCAAAACCCATGCAGCTGCCACTGGCTAGAGTTAACTGACTTTCTGTCAACGTCTCACAGTTCTAGAAAGGATAAAGAGATTTGGGAAATAAGCTCTTTAGCCGCTATCTGGAAGCCCGCTGGGGTGTGCATGCAGCGCCCATTGAAACAGTGGCAGCCTGCCCTCTGTGTGCAGGTGGCTTCACCCAGACATTGTGGGGTTTCCTTTTGAAGATGTGTTCAGTTTAAAAAGAAAACACTCTCTTTAAGGACATCCTCTTTCTTGTCCCTTCTGACTCTTTAGCTCACACTCCGGCTCTCGTCCTGCTTTGTGTGACACGCTCTGTCTCTCTATTATTTATCCTAGCGCACATGCACTCTCTAGGACATTATTTTCTAGTCTCTGTTTTTTTTCCTACCGTTACCATGACATTAAGTGGAGACTCTAATTAGTCTGCATTTGTAATTAGTCTGCATTTCCTGCCATCTCGTTAAAAATTGGTTGACGTTTGATTGCATCATCTCTGTCCGTGTGCACTGACATTTTTAAGCTTGTTAAACCAACTCATGTGATCTTACTTTGTTAATATGACAGCTGATTAGTGGCTATGCTATATGCTACAGTTTAACTTGTGTGAATATTAGAGCGAATGTGTTATTTTTATTTTAGTTATCAAGAGCACTTTAGGAAATAAGTCTATAGCTGTGTCCCAATTCAGGGGCTGCAGCCTTCGGAGGACCCAGCCTATGCGGTCTCCGGAGGCAACGGCTTCGGAGGCTCCTCCGTTGGCCGCATCAACGGTCGGTAAATGGGACGGTCTAGCCTTCAGAGCATTTCCTGATCCGAACGTAAACAACGGCCTAACGTAAACAACGGCCGGACGTTAAACTTTTAAAAGTGGCGCTTGCAACAGCTCTACCGCTCCTCCGCCCCTCACTTTTTTTTTTTTTTTTTTTTTTTAAAGAAGTAGAATCAATACAAGGGCAGTTATCATTAATATACTAATAAACAAACCATTGAACAGCAGCCAGGGGGGTAGGCTATTGAATAGAGAATAAAGAGAGCACAAGTAATGTGTTTTCATAGCTTTCTTATTAAAAGTTGTCACACACAAGATGCTTTGCCTCCGCTCCTCACCTGTGCAGCCAGAGCAGAGCAGAGCAGAGCTCAGCAGCGGGCAGCCACACCTCCGAGCCGGCCGCAGAGCCGGGTTACCGTGGCTACAGCACAGAGCTGCTCCGTTCGATAGCTAACGGCTAGGTTGCTAATAACAACAACGGTGCAGCAAAGCATCTTGGGATACGGGAGGCCGCGAAGGATAGTAGCGGTGCATCCTCCGAATGCAGGGGAAAGGAGGACGCATTTGGAGGCTGCATTTGGAGGAGCCTTCGAATTTAGACGAATTGGGACAGCCTTCGCGCAGCGCTGTGACGTAATCGGCCTTCAAATCCACCCTCCGAAGGATGCAGCCCCTGAATTGGGACACAGCTTATATTAAACTTAATTGCCAGTTTATGAGTTACACTGTGCCTCACCATAACTTGGAGATAATCATACAGCTAGGATCTGTTATTCATATTATTATATGATTCTTGTATTGATCTCCATAGTGAGAAAATAAAAGAGGAAATAATATGGTTTACCATTTGATACACAAACACATTGTCCACAGAAGATGATTCCTTAAGACTTTGATTATAATTTTTTCTCCGGCTGATGTCAGATGTAGGCCTACTTTGTATTTGGTATGCACTCTGTACATTTGTAACTGTTAGAATGCTAAAACTAAATTAATAGCATGACATTCACTGTATTTTTTTTAATTTAACATCATATTAGCATGTGACTGTGAACATGTTACCAGGGCCGGCCCCTGGCATAAACACTCTATGCTGTTGTTTAGGGCCACAGCCGTTAGGTGGGGGGCCACATGATCAGAAAGGTACCGGGGTTCATCAAGTCATTTAAACATCCTGAGGTCTGCACGCACACTATGAGCTTTATATGTAATTTGAAGTCAATATGCAGCTTCTTTTATCTCACATTTGAGACATTTGGTGAAAATAGAATGGCAGAATGACAACATTTGTGCTCAAAAAGCAATCTTACAAAATTCCATTTTAGACTTGTTTTCTACGCTTATCTATTACTGTATTCATATCCTATTTCAAGCACCAAAACAGTTCATTCTCATGACTGAAGGAGTGTTTTCACAAGGGATTTGAAATTTTTCAAAAAGCAGACCTCAAATTTCCAGCATTTGGCCTAAATTCTTTCTTTATACAGTGTTCTAGGATAAACTGGCCTCAGTGTGCTTACAGCGGAGGTTCTAATATTTAGACATAAAACACTTGAGTATTGTTACATCTGCAAGTATCTTAAAAAGATAAATTTAAGAAAATATGTAAAAGTCGAGAAAATGGCCTCAAACCTCAGAGGGCATAAACATGTCTGTATTCAGTTTTAACCAGTGATTTGGTGTTTGCGCTTAGAGTGGGCCACAAACAAAAATCTTGTTTAGGGCCACCAAAATCCTAGGGCCGGCCCTGCATGTTACTATACTGATGTTGGCATTTAGCTGAGCAAGCTAACATCACTGCAAAACTTACTATTATGACTTTAACTATTTAGGTCATATATGACAAGTTTAGGCCATATATGACAAGTTGAAAAGTCTTTACGAAATGAAACACAGATGTACATATTGTAAATATATTAACAAAATAAGACTGCAAAACTTTATTTGTGCAGTTTTTCCTCGATTACCTCAGTATGGACCTGTTCAGGCTGTTAGCCACACCAGAAAACATAGTTCTACCATCTAACCATCTCTAAAGTATAACAAGGTGAATTTGCCTGAGTATCTTGTGTCAGAGGGGATAATTAGAAACACCGATGGTGGAAAGAGAAATGGGATGGTCCATGGAAAGAAGAGATGTGAGCCACAGGTACTACTTGTAACGTCCAGATCATTCTTTTCTGATTAAAATTTCCAATCACGCAAATATAAACAATTAGCAAACGTTTAATAAGTGACGCTGAAATCATGTTCTTGGTGTACACTTCATTACTGTGACCTTCTCCAAAGACATCCATAGCTCACAAATTAGCTTCATGCTGTTAAGGACGTTAATATGGTAATCAAATGCAGAAGGTTATATAAGCAGTGAAGGTTATTCCATTTCATGTGGGAGAATGTGGGAAAGGAAATTGAAAACAGAGCAAAAAGACCTCAAGATCTCTTGGTGTATTTATCAACCTTTACATGTCTCCTCGGTTACTCTTTCACATGCCCTCACACTGCATTTAACCAAAGCTAATTGTAACATTATGCAAAAGGAGCAATGCTGACAAGGTAGAAAAGTTAGAGAGAATTCTACCATGCTACACAAATCATGTGATAAACACTGAGTGCTTATGAACTCTATGTTCCAAACTTTCCTGAAACCAGATTTTATTGGGTGGGCGTCTGTGGAGCATTACCCCTGAAAACCACAATTGCAGCGTGGGGACCAAGTTTGCCTCCCTGTCTGGAGAAAATCTCCACAAATAGAGCAGCTGTGGATCCACATGAGCCATGCCTGTAGCTTCTTATTGCAGCGAAGATATCTTGATTTATAATTCAAGAGAGGATGCAAGACTCAAATAAACAATCACACAAGTTTGCGGTACAGACCTGTTTTTACATAAGCACGCACTGAGGAACTGCATGTTCTCTGTTGTCTTAAAGTGGTCATATTGATTTTTAAGTTCCAGTGACCACTGGGATGAGCAAGCTAATTATGTTCAGTAATGTTTTACTTGATGTATGCATGTTTTCCCTCTTAGCCTCGAGGACTCTGTGGTGAGAGATGACTTGCTACATGCATTCTTTGATAATCTTTTCACAGTGGGAGGTTTGGTGATTATGGAGATCTCAAAGCTAAAGCTGTGGGATACAAACTCCAAATGAGCATCATCCTGCCACTGTAGAATTGGCTTGAAGATGATGCCCAAGTGGCTTAAAAAATAAAATAAATAACTCCTGAATTTTCTGTAATGACAAACTTCTTGATTTCATGTTCTGGTTTAAAGTTTCCAAAAGTTGGATTCAGCTGTTGAAAGCATGACAGCAAAACTACAACTTAATCGCATAAAAGGTTCAAAAATGAGAAGACATCATCGTACAGAGAGTCATGTAAGGAGAAGGAAATAAATCTGTTTCCAACATCTGAATATTAAAACAGACTGTTCATTACGCACACTTTACTATTGGAGCCAAGGGTATTTTGCCAGAAGTATTGTTGAGTCAACAAACGTCTATTGAAAATCTGCAAATCACTGATCTACCAACCAGAAAATCAGTCAATATTGTCTTTCCTGTGCTCTCAATTCTGATGTAAAACAGCTCCAGGAGGCAGCCCGCTGCTACATCCTGGCCTCCACAAACACTTCTGGAGGGGCACCTGGCGTTGCTGGCACACTGGACCTCACCACAGGGAAGGAGGGTGAGGTTTTGGCTCAGACTCTGGGCTTCTGTTTGCAAGGTCACAGCTGCCTCATTGGTGGCCCCCACTGCCTCGTCTGGCACTGATGCAGTGCGCGTCTTCTCCTGCCATCGCACAGGAGGCAAAACATCCCAACTTCCTTGCGATAGCAGTTTCAGACAGCGTGTTAGCACATGTCATCAACACAGCACACGGTTATTCCACTGAGGGGGGTTATTCTGTACCAGTAGGGGAGGGGATTACAAGCAAAGGTGAAGAAGTGGACTTATAGTATAGAGATGTATCCTACACATCAGACACATTTAGTCTGGATCTGTTTATTCAATCACAATGTTTGTAGAGTAATAGATTCTGGGGCAAATACACCACCTTTAGATCTTCCTGACATCCACAAAGAAGAGAAATGGGCATCCACAAACACAGACACAGCAGCTGCTGATAATAAGGTGTGTCATCCAGCTTTGCCCAGAAAAAGATGAATGACAGTCATGTGTGCAGAGTATAAATTAAGTTCCCAATACTTTTCCTTTTTTAATATCACTGCTATCTTTGGGCTCGGCTCGGCACCTGCTGTGGACAGATATCGACAGGAGGAAAAAGGGAAAAAAGGGTAGGTGGGTGGGTGGGAGAGAGGGGGTTAGGTGCTGGAGGACTGTGGCAACCGTCCACAGAGCACTTCCCCATTCCTTTGACTGGATGTTGAAAGACGCGATTCCAGCCAGGAGGGGTGTGTGTGTGTGTGTGTGTGTGTGTGTGTGTGTGTGTGTGTGTGTGTGTGTGCGCGTGCGTGTGTGTTGGGGTGGGTGTACATTGGGAGGTTGTCTGAAGACTTAGGAAGAAAAGCTCAGGGAAAATAAATCAAGACTGTTTCATGTAAGATATGAGATTTGCATTGAGCCTTTTCAAATGAGCCCCTTTATGTTTGAAAATGACTGACAGTCATAATAGCCGGTCGACTCACGGAAAGAGGAGAATGGAAACGGGCAGGGGGCCAAATCTAGTTTCCTCATGAAAACACAGCCTCCAAAATAAAGCAAAGAGCACCAGACCAGCTTATTTCAGTTTAGCACAGCTCATAATATGGAAAAACTGGGAGCCCTTCCTGTCCATAATTGCTACATATCCCAAGTAAAAAGAAAAACAAGGAATATGTTTTGGTTGCCCTAAGTGAAATAAGTGCAGGAGCCTCCCTACTAACAGGCCCGTAAATTAGCCACAAGGACAAGGAGATTCAGAGAGTGGAGAGAGTAACTGGTGCTGGTTGGAGAGAAGGGTTATACTAGGAGACCTTATGGGGACATGAATGAACTGCTGCTGAAAAGCTAAAACAAATGTGCATTCCTCACATATGCATCCGTACTCTCTCTTGTAGTGTTAAATTCAACTACTAATGATTAGATGTAGAGAAAAGCCATAGATGTGTTTACCAGTGCGTGCATGTATACATTTGTGTGTACTAGTGAACACATACTGTATCTCCCAAGCACACAATCACACACAACAGAAACTTTGATATACAGTGTAGAGTCACCGGACTGTGACCACCTTCACTGAGGCAGAGGCCTGGTGAACGCAGTGTTTCATTCACATGGTGTTGATTCCAATTAAACCAGCACACACCAAAATGTTGGAGATACACAGAAAGACCATGCATTTGCAGACAGTCTGTGTTGTAATTTGATGCCTCTGGAGTGGATGTGCTGTTGGTAACATCACGCTGTGGTGGTGTCAGATCAGGTTGAGGCGAAAGGAACATTCAATTTCCAGCTGCAGAATGGGCAACATATAACCGCCACAATACATTGTGTTTCATCACCAAACTCTGTGAGGTGTTGCAGGAAAAATGAAATGGGAACAGGCCTGCTAATTGAAGCGGTCACGCTTCCTGGTTTCCATTAGGGTAATTGGCATATCTATTTAGGACATACATATTTTGTGGAAACATGTGCAACTGAGCCGTAAATGACGTATGAAAGCAATATAAGCCATCAATTCCCCAAAAAGCCTTTTTAAAAATGTTACCCAACTTATTTAACTGATTATCTGCAACCCAAAGGCCCTACGCCTTTGCCCCACTGGACTGTCCTCAACAACTATTTTAAAATTAATTTGTGCAATCAGTTTCTATTATGTCAGGGGTGCTTATATACATATATATATATATATATATTTTTTTTTTACAAAAAGCACAGTTACTTCTCGGAAAAACCACGGCTTATTTTCATAAAAGACAGTGGCTAATGGCTTGGAAGTGACTGCCGGTTTACATGAAGTATTAATGGGCCATATTCCAATGATTAATCCCTGCAAACAGGTAAACGGCTGAGGATGGCTGACAGGCAGGATGCAAAGTTGATGCAATGACATAATGAAATGCTAATTTTTATTTAGCTAGTAACATTGACACGTGTTTCAAGGCTCAAGCTACTTTGCATTAAAAGTGGTTGTTTACAGTGGGTCTGCAACAGTTTTCAACTACAGCCTAGCCTTACATTCTTACATTGACCATTCACCATGCAGCCATATTGACCTAGTGGAACTACTATCAATGTGTTACCCTTTTGAAAAAGAAGTTAGGGTGATACATATTAAAGCAGAAGTAAGTGGTCCGGTCGTTTTCGCTAATGCTGCGTTCCAGGCAGGCTTTTGAAATCGTAAATTACAGCTTCAAGTCACAATTTACGACTTTGTAGCGTTTCAGGCAACCCACTCGTGTTTTTCCGACCTGTTTTACCGGTGAAAGTCAATATAACGGCCACTCGTAACTTCCGACCGGTGAACTCGTACCAGATCGAACTGGTACCACTTCACGGTCGGAAAAATACAAGTTTCCTTGAACGCACCATAACAGTCCTCGTCGCTACGTCACCACATTCACGGCGTCCCTTGGCTGCACACACAGCCCTGCATGCCGTTCTCTCTCCTCATTGGATAAAAACTGTAGGATACGATAAATGTTTTCTCTTCGGCTCAGAGCAGAGCAGAGGGACTGACAGACCCGTGTTTCAGACCAAACACTCTATGTAAGTGATTGCTGTCGGAAGATATAATATTTAAGACTTATATTAACACAAATATATCACTTACTTCTGCTTTAACTCTAAATACACAGATGTAACTAATTACATGAATAGTGACTGCATCACATTCCCCTGTACCTGTGCCAGGGTGCTGTTATTGTGCATGGTGACCACCTGAATGGAATAGCACCATCATTATTACTGTTATTAGTTACACCTGTGCTTCTCCTGCTATGACAAATATAATGTCCCCTGTGAGAAAGGTCTTTACTGCCAAGGTTCCACTTCAAACGCTACTAACTGGGAACACAGAGGGTAGGACAAATGTAAAACCGTGAATCAGGGCTGGAAAATTTCAAAAGCATGTGTTTCATCTTAAATTTTATGTTTAAGCTATAAGACATTAGACTAGGTAAGAAAAGTGCCCATTTGCAGGACTGGTGCAGTTCTTAATTGTTTTCTCTGGGAGACAGTCATGCCGTTTCAATCCTGACATTTTATCCATGATCTTTCAAAAGTCCTATAATGTGTTTCTGCTCTCTCCAAAATATCTGACATCTCTCAAGTTAATTCCCAAACACCTTTGCTGCCAGGTCGCGTTAGCTGGCACACACTGAAACATCTTGGCTCATTCCTGCATTCCTTGAACACTTGGTGGAGATTTCCCACCAGCAGTCACCTGATGTTGGTGGTCTAATAGTCAGGATGACCCTGTGGAAATGGGCGTGATGCCACCCTGGATGGTTCCCATCTGCTGCGTACAGGGTGTAGAGCATTATCTAGTGTTGCCCTTGAACAGAAATGGCATCAAACAAAGTCTGTAACCAAGGATAGGGATAAACAGAGAGATTAAAAATCCACTAGCCAAGGACAACATATTTGAAAAGGTGGAAGCAAGGTTTTAAACAAATATGATCCATTAAGGCTGAAATAAGCATTTCTGGCCATTAGGGGTCAGAGACACTCAAAACCAAACTCACAGCAGTCCCTTTTTCCTCATGTAAGATGTCCTTGTGGAGTTTTTGACCATCACTTGTTCTAGAAAACAATGGGCCTCATTCACCAGTATCTTCTCAAGAATCTTCTTTCTGAAGCTGTTCTTTTCCCAAGAAAACTCTACGTCAGATTCATCATCGTGTTCTTAAACCGCAGAATTGTTCGCAGACGTGTTCTTACATTGATGTATGCCATCTCCTGAGCGTGTGCCAGGTGATCCTAATTAACATAGGATTAGCATCAGTGGCGGAGCTAGACGTTTATCCTTGTGGTGGCCAGAGGGTGGCCAAGGATATTCCAGAGGGTCCACAGACTATATGACAATGAATTTGTTTCTCGAACAATTAATTGCAATCGGAGTCTCTAAATGTTGAAATATATTTAAGTACATATTACTCACACAGTTACTTAGCATTTACTCGCTGAACACAGTTACTCACTCACACTCACACAGTTACTTACTGAACACAGTTACTGTACTCACATTTACAGTTACTCACTCACAGTCACACAGTTACTCACTCACAGTCACACAGTTACTCACACTCACATAACATCCCGGGATGTTTCAATGCCCCACGTCCCCCAACTAGAATATCAAGTCAAATAGCCCCAACCAAGTATTGAGAGCATAGATGAACATACTTTTCAGAAGGCCAACATTTCCATATTAAAAATGCTTTTAATTTTTTTTTTTTTTTTATAATATTCCAATTGTTTTTGAGATACTGAATTTTAGGTCTTCATTAAATGTAAGCCATATTCATTACAACAAAAATAAATTAAATAAAGACATGAAATGTTTCATTCTGTATGGTTCTATATAATGTATTATAGGCCGGGAGCCAGGTCCACCCCTCAGGATGTTTTTTGCTACCTTTTTTTCACTATTATTTCTTGTTATCCCATACATTGGGCCATCACATGTTGATAACCTCCACCCCCAGCAAGGATCCGTTTGGCCCCAGGGGGCAAAAAACCCCTTTTTTGGGAAAAGCTTCTGGCGAAATGATGTAATTGCATATATTAGGGTACTGCAACTGCATACATGGTCAGATAACTCTGAAATTTTGCATGGTGTATCCTGACACATAGGGGAAACTATCAGAATAATATTCTGGGGCTTACTGCCTTCCTATTTTCAAATATCACCTTCAGTTTATCCCAAAAGACAAAAAAATGTGTTTCCGCCTGACAAATTGTCATCAAATGTGATCATTTTCAAGCATTTTATTACACATATCACTGCCTTAGATGGATATGAAAAACTTCCCACATTTATAAGCCTCAATTTAAGCCCAAGATGACCTTTCTATCTAGAACATTACATCTGCTATGACCAAAGTCTTCCAGTGTCCTACCTCAAATCAGAGAAAACGGAACTTTCAGCATTACCATTCCAAATGGGATTGAGCATGATTTCTTGCACATAAACTGTATCTTAAATAAGATTGGAGACTATAGGCTACTACTATACTATCTGAAGTTAATTACATGAAAAGTGAATAATGTTACACCCTCAGATGGACCAGGGTATCAGGGTACAATATAAAAATAAATGTTAACCGATTTACACACACCAACACACTAACCA
The DNA here is from genome assembly GCF_045865225.1 of Trachurus japonicus. Lineage (NCBI taxonomy): Eukaryota > Metazoa > Chordata > Actinopteri > Carangiformes > Carangidae > Trachurus > Trachurus japonicus. The sequence goes on along the minus strand of NC_140928.1, from coordinate 15,410,048 downwards.
ACCGACACACTTTAACCAACCAAACCTAACCCTGTTTCATGTCACATCCCACCTGAAGTTATTCAGCAAAGACTGTTGGTAAGTTGATCTATGTCTATATTTCTGGCTAAAGGTGATTGAGTCTATTGAGAGATTGACGTACTAACCCTTTTCTACATGAAAGGTGGAAATTCTACTTAGTGATAACATTAGCTATCGGCAGTTAGCTAATAGATTGTGTTAGCTTGTCGGCTATTGTGAGCCAGCATAGCCAGTGACATGTAGCTAGTGTGAGCAGGAGTGGGAGACTAGGTAGTGTGAGCAGAAGTGGGTTAACTACTATGATTATGAAATTATAATTATGAAATTATAATTATTAGCAACTCTACTTCTAGAGTGATAACATTAGCTAGTCAGTTTGTAGATTGTTAGCTAGCTAGCCAGCCCAATGTTGCTAGCTAGTGAGAGCAGAAGTGGGAGAGAGAAATTATTGTGTGTGTGTGTGTGTGTGTGTGTGTGTGTGTGTGTGTGTGTGTGTGTGTGTGTGTGTGTGTGTGTGTGTGTGTGTGTTAGGGTTGCCACTTGATGTGTAGAGGCTGTCACATGTTACACATGTTAATGATTCCTCACAATAATTATTAACAGTGATTTACCATGGTTTGAAACAGATTTTTGTCAAATTATGCCCCAGCCCTGGCCACCACTTGCCACCCCTTAGCTCTGCCCCTGGTAGAGCTGAAGGTGTTACGATAATAACAGACCTCTGGCTCCTTGGACTGTAACAGCTGGTCTCACCTGAGCCTCATCAAACCTCAATTGCTAAAATCCCAGTCTGATTGGACAAGTTGCTGCATATGTAATAATAATAAAAATAATAATAATAATAATAATAGGTAACACTTTATTTTAAGGGGTCCTTGTTCCTGTGTATCTACCTAATTAATTACAGTGTAATTACCTATGTAACCGTATGTAATAACATGTACTTACATTGTAAATACATAGTGTATTTTGGTGTATTTACAGGTCACTTGTTACACTAATAAGAAATGCCAAAGTGGCCTCTCTCTGCACAAGCATTTCTTATTACAAGTGTAACAAGGACCTGTAAGTACACCAAAATACACTATGTATTTACAATGTAAGTACATGTTATTACATACGGTTGCATAGGTAATTACACTGTAATTAATTAGGTAGATACACAGGAACAAGGACCCCTTAAAATAAAGTGTTACCTAATAATAATAATAATAATAATAATAATAATAATAATAATAATAAAATCAGCCAGTGAATGATAGAGCTGCTGCTTAGGATACGAGCAGTGTTTTTTTGTGTTGTTTTTTATTGTTTATTTGTTTTTTCATGTTGCCAATTCATTTATCATCCTGTTACTCTCTGAATCAAACAGGTGGGGAATACTAGTTTGATGATCACTGTGTCTGTGGTGCTGCATGAAGCAAACTAGTGCAGTGATTTGGCTGAAAAACTGATGTGTCTGTGCAAGAGCATAGAACAGCAATGTATATAATTACTTTGGAGGAGTTACATGGTGACATGCTATAAATCAAATAAGGATCTTTTACAAAAGATAACAATTCTGGGGAAAAACGAGATGGGTGGCAACACTAGTGTGTGTGTGTGTGTGTGTGTGTGTGTGTGTGTGTGTGTGTGTGTGTGTGTGTGTGTGTGTGTGTGTGTACACTATGTCACTGTAATACTGATTTTCTGATACTTGCACTTCTAAGGTATTGTCAAGGTGCCAAACAGATGCCAGATTGCTACAATCAAGAAGAATCAGCCACTGACCAAAGTCAATGACAATAGTCTATTTCTGAGGTTAGACATCAATTAAATGTGAAACATTGTATCTTAATTAATGTCTATTGGCACATTGAATACATTATTTCATTGTAGTAATGAATATATTGATTTTCAGATGGGTGCAATGGAATGACATATCTAAACCAGTCAACATGTCAAAGAAACGACAAGATGATGAAGACTGGACTGCTGGCCAGAGTCCTTCAAAGAAGAAAAATAAGAAGGACAAGCCACCACCTCAGTCCTCTCTGGAAAACTGCATCCTGCATGGTTGCAAGGGGACAGTAAATGATAAGTTCATACCTTTGTCTTCTAAGACTGATCCACTGAGTGCATTTAATGCTATCCATGGTATGAAAAAGAAACTTCAGACACAAACGTTTGATTGCGGTGGTATGCAAGATGTTTGTGAATCAATTCCTGATGAATTGTCTTCTGATTGTGGGTATCATGAACACTGTCGACACATGTTTTTCCGCAATGCTAACCGTGCTTTAAGCAAGTGTCAAGCAGAAACTAGCTCCACTAGACCAACACGTGAGCATGTGGAATCTTCAGTTTTGTTTCAAAGTTATTGCATATTCTGCAGAAGCAGCACAGTGAAGACAGTGTCCAGGAACAGATATAGCTTGCAGAAATTCCACTCAAATGCATACAAAAATATAGAGAAAAAAGCAATGGAACTTGATGATGAAGACTTGTTGTGCAAAATCAGAGGAGTTGATCTTTTTGCCAAGGAGGCACAGTTTCATGATTGCTGTCGCAAGCAGTACTTAGTAAAGAGAGCACCCCAGCCTAACACTTCAGCTGCTGCGTCTGAAATAGCTACAAAGAAGGCACTGATTAGTAAAGCTTTCACTCGGGTGCATGAACATATAAAAACGGAAGTTATTCAAAAGGGCCAGGTCATCAAACTTGCTCATCTCACAATTTTGTACAATGACACCTTGACAGAATTCGGAGAAGCAGCTGTTGCTGAGATCACAAGCCATAACCTGAGAGAAAAAATAGAACACTGCCCTGATTTCAAAGATTGTATTGACTTCTCATCTTGCCCATTCAAAGACACATTTTTGTTTAGTAAATCCCTAGAGTCCATGAAGGTGACAGTGCGTTCAGCTTATGAGTTGGGAATTACTGATTGGAGCAAAGAGGTCAGCCATGATCTTCACAAGAAAATCTTAACAGCCTTCAAAAGCTCTGAACCACTACCTTGGCCTCCAAGGGCTCATGATCTCCATGATCCAAATAGGGAGATTCCTTCTGAGGTTTTACAATTTGTTTTAAACCTCATCTGTGGAGATAAGAAGCCCTCCTGTCGGGAGGAAAGTCTGGCATCATCCATTTCTCAAGACATCTGCAGAGCAGTTACGTCAGGTCAATGGAAGATGAAAAAACACATCTTGCTATGTATGACACTACGCCATCTCTTCAGATCCAAGAGCATCACCACTCTGATAAATAGGCTTGGTCACTGTGAGTCATACACATACTCAATTGAGCTTGAAACGGCTCTGGCAAATGCAATTGTGGAAAGTGCCTCATTAGTCAGCAACTCGGATATTATCAAGGGGCAACCTGATGGCGCAGTCTTCCACAGTGATTGGGACAATTTTGATCAGCTAGTATCAGATGTATATGGGGCAGGGTCCATTCATACCGCTGCAGGGATCTACATGCAAGATCTAGGTTCCTGTGCAGATTCAGAAGCCCTTACCTCAGAACAGCAGACACAAGACTCCTGTGCAGATACAGAAGAACTTGCCTCAGAGCAACCTACACAAGAGTCTAATCCTAACACTCAGACTACAAAAAAACAGAGATCATTTATAAGTCCTGCCACAGAGTTGCCAACTTACTACAAGCGGAAACGATCTGAACCAACTAACTTGGTGCCATCTAGGTCAAATAACTCAACCACATACAGCCAATCAAACTTATCTGATACTGATCTAATTTGGGTCTTTGCTCGTAAAATTAACTCTATGGATCAGCACATCCCTGGTTTGTCAGGCTGGGTATCTGTTACTGGCCAGTCTCCAAAATGCCTCACCACAATTGGGTACTATCCCATGATCAATGCTCCCATAACTGACTTGGCAACCATTCAAGAATGCCTTAGATGCAGCCAAGCTGCGTCCTCTGAAGCTGGACAAGAGTACACCATCAGTACATTCGATCTAGGTGTGTGCATGAAAGCTTACCCTCTCGTATGGAATGAACCTGAAAAATACCAAAAACATATCATCCTCATTGGTACATTCCATTGCTGTGGAGCATACTTGAAAGGCATAGGCAGAAGATACTGTCAAGGGAGTGGATGGGTAGAAGTGGCTTTGGAAGCAAAACTGATCACCACTGGCTCGGTGACTGGGGTCATTGATGGAAAGAATTGGGACAGAGCGATGAACACACACAAATCCATGCTGGAAGCTCTAGAGAGACTCCTCTATGACAAGTATCTGGAAACTCATGAACCACTCTCTCCAGAAGGGACTGCATTCCTGGAAAAGCTCACTCTGAATGAATCTTCTCTCACTGAAGTTCTCTCATCAGATGATGTATCTCACCACATGGCAGAATATCATGCATTCAGAAAAGCAGTGAGAAATGGGGAGCTTGGAGAAACTGGACAGTTTTGGATGGAATACATGGACTGCACCTGGCTCGTTCTGTCAATGAATAAGGCAATCAAAATGAATGACTATGAAGGATACAAAGCCATCTTAAATAACATGCCAGACCTCTTCTTCTGTTCAGACCAGCAGAACTATGCAAGATTCCTCACATACTTGGGATACTTTCTTGAACACATTGAGGAAATGCATCCGGGATCTGAGAAACTTTTGCGCGCTGGAGCAATAAGTGTATCCAGATCACACATCCCTGGCAACCGCTGTCACACTGACAAAACAATTGAAGAGACAGCTATGAAATGGCTCAAGTCAAACTCAGGGTCTGGTACCTATTCTGCAGGGATCCGTGGAATAACCAACAGCTATGAAGCCAGCCAACGCCATATCCTTACTGCTCATGCCAAAGGAGAGTATGTAGAGGATATGTGGAAAATGGTAAACGGCCGAGGTGAACATAGAGAGAAGCAACAACGAGACCTTAGACCACGGGAAATCACTCGGTCAGAGAAGCAAGTCCAACAAACAATTGAAGCATTTCAGAGTTTTGTCACTCCCTTTCAGCTTGGGACTTCTCAGCCCTTAACAAGTCTGTCTTCAGGAGCAGCTATGCCAGAAGAGGTGCGCTGTGATGTGCTGAATGCCCTGAAAAATGGCAAAACTCAAAAAGAGGAGTTCATCCGTGATCGACTTCAAACAAAAAAGGTCCTTTTCTTTGAACCTATCAAGAGGAACAGATTCAAGACAATGTCATCTACCACACCTAAAAGGAAGCTTGTGGCATCAAACCAGAAAGTGATCCAGTACAAGGCCACAAGTGGGTTCATCTTTCAGATCTTCATCAAATCACAACAACTCAAGTCACAAATAAGCATCTCTGACCTAATGACCTATCCCTTGACTCTGACACCATACTCCATCTCAACAATCGATGGTTTTTTCGCAAAAAACAACAAAGCACACGGAATGAACTACATGATCAAAGATGCTGAGAATATGCAACTTCCTTCTCCACGCCAATGTGCTCTCATTCAAGATGGAAACTCTTCATTCTACATGCGCGATGTGCCACGAACAATGAAGACTATATCAGAGCGCATCTTCAACAGTCTACCGGCTGCAGCTGAAACAGTATTCAGCACTGATACCTACCTCGACCGTCTTCATTCACCAAAATCAGCTGAGAGGGATCGCAGAGGTTGTGGTGAACGTTTTATGATGAATGGACTGAATATGCATCGACCCAGTGATTGGAATGGATTTCTTACAAATGATGACAACAAGAAGGCACTCATTCATTTACTACTTGATCACTGGAGCTCTCAAAATATGAGGGAAGACATCCTCCGAAGGCCTGTTATTTTTGTAGAGGCTGGTCAAGCCTTCAAGATTGAATGCAATGCTGGAGTGGTTTCTAAAGAGCTCCTACCTGAGATCTGCTCAAAACATGAAGAAACTGATGTGAGAGTGATCACTTACTTGCAGTATATTCAAACCAAAATGCCTCATATTACAAAAGTCAGAGTCAGAGCAAAAGACTCTGACATTTTCTTCATCCTCTTGTATTATGCCAAGTCATCAACTGTCAACATCATCTTTGACATGGGAGACAGAGTTATCAACATCAACCAGCTGGCTGAAGATTACTCAGAGGAACACATTTCAGCTCTCCTGGCCTTACATGCATTCACTGGTGCTGACTGCACATCAGCATTCAAAGGCAAAGGAAAGGTGCGACCGATAAAGATTCTGAATCAGAACTCAAAGTTTATCCGGATCTTTGCTGAAGTGGGGAACTCTTGGGAGCTTGAGGAGCGGATTCTCAGTGGTATTGAAGAGTTCACCTGTCGCCTTTATGGTTTCAGTCGTCGAATCAAGAAGGTTGATGAGGCAAGAGAGATTAAAGTCAAGAAAATGTGTGGTTCAAGCCTTGAGCTTCGACAGGGTATCTCAGTTGACCTCTCCACCTTCCCACCCTGCAAGAGGGTCCTCTTACAGCACATGAGAAGAGTCAACTTCCAGGTATGTGTCTGGAAGAGGGCTCACGAGCACTACCCAGAGATCCCATCCCCTCTTGACCATGGATTTCATATAAACACAGAGACTGGCAAGCTAGAACCATTATGGTTTGAGGGCGACGTCATCCCCAAAGCCCTTGTCGATGTTTTGGCAGAAGAGGAAACAGATGAAGATGACTTAACAGATGAACTCCATACAAATATGGATGATGATGATGATGATGATGATGATGATGATGATAATGAGGAAGAAGAGGAAGAAACTGATGATTAAAATCCAGTTCTATCTGTGATGACCCTCTCATGCTATAAAAGCTGGGCCATGTACTCTCACTCGCTCACTTACCTGTATCTCAACACATAGACATCACACATTCTTCTGCTATAACTACTAACTACACTACAATCCTTACACCTACTAAGTTAATTTCATGAACACATTGTGGACACATCCTGGATTAGTGAAATGGTCCAGACCCAATATCCCAGACAACTGCGTCCACACTGAGAAAGCAATAAAAGAGACTTCATAAATAAATCACCATGAATAAGTCTTCTGGGACATATTTTACACTAATATAATAAGAAGCTACAGTATACAATAGATAAGCAGAGAAAAGGTCTAAGAACCAAAGAATATGGTTTATTTTATGTTTGAGCTGTATTTTAGTGTCTCCATTTGGCTGTATGTGTATCTATAGTTTCTATCTATACTTTGTAATGTTGTCTCTATTGATGGTTGGCTTCTTGATAAAAGACTGCACTCAAGTCATTGTTATTCATTGTGTTGCCTGCACTTATTTAAGATACAGTTTATGTGCAAGAAATCATGCTCAATCCCATTTGGAATGGTAATGCTGAAAGTTCCGTTTTCTCTGATTTGAGGTAGGACACTGGAAGACTTTGGTCATAGCAGATGTAATGTTCTAGATAGAAAGGTCATCTTGGGCTTAAATTGAGGCTTATAAATGTGGGAAGTTTTTCATATCCATCTAAGGCAGTGATATGTGTAATAAAATGCTTGAAAATGATCACATTTGATGACAATTTGTCAGGCGGAAACACATTTTTTTGTCTTTTGGGATAAACTGAAGGTGATATTTGAAAATAGAAAGGCAGTAAGCCCCAGAATATTATTCTGATAGTTTCCCCTATGTGTCAGGATACACCATGCAAAATTTCAGAGTTATCTGACCATGTATGCAGTTGCAGTACCCTAATATATGCAATTACATCATTTCGCCAGAAGCTTTTCCCAAAAAAGGGGTTTTTTGCCCCCTGGGGCCAAACGGATCCTTGCTGGGGGTGGAGGTTATCAACATGTGATGGCCCAATGTATGGGATAACAAGAAATAATAGTGAAAAAAAGGTAGCAAAAAACATCCTGAGGGGTGGACCTGGCTCCCGGCCTATTAGTTTCACTTCTGAACCTTTGAATTGAATTACTGACATAAATGAACTTTTTCATGATATTCTAATTCATTGAGAAGCACCTGTACACTGCAGACATGACCTGCGATGCCCCGTAACATAAAAATAACTTTAGTACTGAAGTGGAGGAACTGTGGCAGGAAGTGAAACAAACAAAAAAGCATATATTATTAAGCATATATTATGTTATTATTTATATTATTTTTATATTTAGCTATATTTAGTTTCATTTAGTAGCGACAGCGGTGGATGCAGCACATTGGGATATTATCAGAGAGACTGCACTCTCAGGTGTGCCATCATAAATATGATCATATTATCACATACTATGAGCAGTCACTTAATTGGTATTGGATGCCACGGTGAGTGGTGCAATGGATCGTTGTTGATCCGTGACCCGTTCGGCATGCAAGTGGTCCAATTGGTTGATGGAAAAAAAAGAAAAGTTGTGTGTATAGTGTGGGAACACCTACAGTAAGCGCACGCTTAAAAAACTCAGCTCGTATCGGCAGCTGTAGCCTACATCGCGCACAACAACAACAACAACAACATATGAATAATATGAATTAAGTGTGATTTGTAAAATAATTATTAAAAACATTGTAAAGTTCCAACAAATGCAGCAAGGTGCCAATAAATCCAGTGAAGAAGAAGCAAGTTACATTGGATGTAAACAACACGCAATTTTAAATGTTGGTACCCGTTTGCATTTTCCATAGGCTTTGATTTCTGATTTTGCACTGTTGACCAAATTGTTATATTAGAAGACGGATGTGTAATGTTGGACTACATGGAAATAACCATCACATGATTTCTTTACACCAAGAATTAACCTGAGTAAAATACCATGCCTTGCGATCTAAAAGAAAAAGAAACAGTCCTGGATGTGATTCTTTAATTAGATGTGATTCAAAATTTAATCCCTCCCTCCACCAAGTTTGGTGGAAAGCAGTTCAGTGCTTTTTGTGTTACCCTGTCAACGATCAAACAAATAAACCAACAAACAAACCGATGTGTGAAAACAGAACCTCCTTGGTGGAAGTAAATATTGCTTAACTACGCTTCAAAAGCAGCATTTTGAAATTATTTTCACAGCCAAGGTGAGGAAGAGGTGAAAAGATTAGGATGAATACATGTCCTTGGTTTATACAGCATTGTAGGTAATCCAAACACTCTACCCACAGAAGCACTAAGAACCTTTATTCACCACTTTTCACGATGACAGTTTGACAATTTTCTTTTGAGAACTAAGCAGTTAGAAAAGGTGTGTTGATAATGTGTGACTAAAACGGAATACCGGTCTTTGTGCTATGGTAGAAACCACTAAAATGAAATGTAGGTTAGAGGTGATCTGCATGAAATGACTGCTACATGAACCAGTCAATCAAAAATAACATCACCCACACACAAAAATATTCCAAACCAGGCCTAGCGCTTTAATTGTTTACATAATTTGGCAGAGTTCAGCCTTTTCTTTAAACAACTGTACCATGGCTGCCTAAGACTCTCATTGTGCTGGTTGGGTATACTATTCTTTTCTCTTCCTTCCTCACATGTGGAGGCAGCTATCTGGAGCGTCCACGCCAGTGGATTATCCCACTAACCACCAATCCTTTTGCAACAGTTGAGAGGATGAGAGCGCCTGTTGGATCACCTCCAGGGCCTGCTGGTGCCTCTTCTTCTACTCCCCTTCCAGAGCAGCTCCAGGCTGGGGCCTGAATCCCCCATCTCATCATCCACTCTGTGCCATCTCTCGGTCCAGGCCACACCCCAGCAGAGACTGGCACAGGCAGCGTTCAGAAGCCTTCAGAAGGCTGAGGGGAAACAACTGCAGGCCCAGATGGTTTCCTTTATATTGGTCTGTCCGTCTGTCTGTCATTGGCTATGTCTTGCTTCTTTGCATCTGTTTTCTGCTCTGAACATTAGCTTGCACCTGTTGGGACAGTACAGGTGGGTGTAAAACCAGCTTTAACGTACAGAAGGGAGGAGGGGGGGCATGTATGCATGCATGCCACACGCAGTTATGTAAAGACACAAAGGCACCACCACCACCATCATTATCGCATGCGCATATATGCAAATACAAACATATATACGTGTTTAACCATAAAAAAAACACCTGCTGTTAAGATATAGCAAAACACTCCCACGCACATCCTGTAGACAGACTGTGCACACTTACTGTATCTGGTCTCTCACACAGTCCCACCCACACGTACACAAAGCAATTGTCAACACTCACATCTGAGCTCTGTGAGGCCCGTCTCTGCTCACTCGACTGGAAGTGGGCCCCAAAATGTTGCACACACATGCTAATGCCTGAAGACACCAAAGCCAATGATGGAGAGATGGAGCTCTCTTGAAGGCAGAATGCATGTGCAATCAATCTACAGGGGTTTACTTTAAACAATACCTAATCAGACAAAATAACTGAGAAGGACATGGTAAGAGAGCGAAATGGATAGATTGGTAGATTGAGAGTGAATGGTTGTGTGTAAACCAAATAAAGTACACATAGTTGCTTTCAGACATGTGTTGCTTGCTGTGAACATTACCCACAGGAGCTCTGTGTGAGAACACGAATGTCCGAATCAGTCAGACTGGACATTAAACTAAGTTTAACCTTCCAGCTCCCTAGTACAATTTCTGTGTAATGTTCAGTTGAGACCAAGTTCGAATAGAGAATGTCTTTGTCTGGAGAGTTATGCAATCAGCATGAAACTAGGAGAAGAAAAAAAAGGGAGACGTATTCAAGAAAAACACTGGGGTTGCCACGGTGTAGCTTTTGTATGTCCTGCCTCCTGTACAGTCTACCCAGGAACTACCCCTTGCCTAAATGGAGTGTTTCCAGTGAGTGGGAATAAGTCTGAAACAGACCACTGCTGTTTGGAGAATCAGGTCTGGACATTGAGTTCATAAAGTTCACTTTGCACTGGCTTTTGTAAAATATTGTGGTTAATACGTGGATGTGTGAACGTTTCTGAAATTGACTATGTATGAAAACATCTGAGTAGAATTTCATTTTAAAGGCTCAGTGTGTGGTTTTTGCTATCGAGACAGCAGGGTTGAACAAACTGGAAACAAGCTTGCACATGGAGGACAAAAACAGGAAAAGAATGACATCTGAATAATGAACTATAATTTCAAGCAACTTTACAAGATAATGCAGGTGTATGTTTTCTAAACTCATTTAAAGCTGATTTATATGCACTTTTTTAGCCGAGACCTTAATGCCTCCAACAGTCACAGTGGGAATGGACAGATTGGCTTCTAATGGTTATCCGATACTATGCAGCAGTATACCTATGTGTTGTTTAATAAGGTGAACTGACCTTTCATCATGGTTATAAATCAATGACATTCTCCCACACTGAAGCACTGCATGCAAATGCATAATATTATCTTCCCACTCTTGCACATGCATGCGCACACACACACACACACACACACACACACACACACACACACACACACACACACACACACACACACACACACACACACACACACACACACACACACACACGCAAACACACCTAAAGGAAATTTATTCACCGGAAGTCTAACCTAAAGATTAATACACACAGTTAAAGCCTCCACATTTATACATGCACCTTGTCTTTTATATACACGCAGCCTCAGAAACAAAGTGCCTTCCACCCCGCTGTTCAGTGATGAAATAAAATGAATTCATCTCCTGCTGTTACTGTACGGTTTGGGATTTTTAAAAAAGGCCTCTGAAATTACCAAGGTAAGTGGAGAGGGGTGAAGCAGAAATAGATGAAGTAAGATTGTGTTTGATTGTAGGTAAATGGTAAATGTTTGTGTTCAGGGCCTTTGATGTTGCTGTTGAAAGGACCTGCTGGCCTTTCATTCTGTGATTACTATCCTTCTGCCAAGGCAAAATGGCTGAGGTGCAGCTCTGTAATGAAGGCATTACCAACAGCAGAATGGAGTAACAACTGTAATGTCCAGATTCCACTCATTTACCTCCCAAATAATACTTCACCTCACCCCACAGCAGCGGCAATAACAGCGAAATCACGCCTAACACCATCTCGTCCGTCAGAGAAAACAATATAAAAACAATGTATTTCTTATTACTCTGTTTCACTTGCTCTCGCTCTCTTTCCCCCTGCTTGATCACTATAAATACAACCCTAAAGCAGAACAGAGTGCTTCCATCGCCGACATAAAGTGGTGAGGCTTCTTCCCCTGCTGCTGTTCACGTCTCCAAATCGCAATTTATTTTTGCATCGTCAACACAAAAGAAAAGGCGATAAACACTCACTGTGCGCCTAGACACACATTCTCCTCATGGGCCCTGCCACAGGCCCAGATAGAAACATAGGTCCACACACCGCTGTGTGTCTCTTTGTGAGTGTGTGTGTGTGGACGGGTGGGTGCAGGGAGGGGGGATATTTGGGATACATTCCCTGCTTCTCTAATAAGCCACCGGCTTGATGCCACTGCTCTCCTGCATGGGAGGAGATAAGAACTGGCAGAGCAGTGGTGTGGGCTCCCATTGAAACCCAGTGTGCTGCTAAGCCCCCTCACAGCCCCCAGCAGAAACTCGAAAATGCACACACACCACCACCACACACGCGCAACTACACGCGCACCTACAGACACAGGCTACAAAGGCAGGCCCCAATGAGGTAACGTTGTGATTACAGATGCAAGAGCACAGACAGTGCATTGGGAATATGAGGTGGAAGGAGAGAGCGGGAGAGAAAGAGAGGGAGAAAATAACAAGTATTAAGTCCACTGAGACCGCATTAAAAAAAAAAGCACAATGCTCTGCTTGTTGTTCAAAAAGAGTGAGACTACTGAACTGAGGAATCTTGACTTCTTTTTTCCTCATGCAGCCTTTAAAAAATTACCACACCAGCAAGACTCATCCCACCCTCATTTGCTATCTTTCTTTTTTCATAGAAATATATTTTTACATGCTTCAGCAACAATAACAATTACCTTATTGAAGAGGAGAAGCGTTTTAAATATGTGGGGCTAAGGGGATGTCATTTGCATATCAAACCTTGTTTTTCAGGCCACTGGGGAGTCGACTTCTCTACTTTAACCAGTTGAGATTAACCCCATGCAAATGGAGCAGATGCCAAACTCCAATAAATCAGCACTTTAGAGAGCCTACATCTGCGGAAGACATTGTTATGAAGGCCAATCCGCACCTACCCCACCCGGTCTTCAGTAATTGCGAAACTGTTGCTTATCCATCTGTGGAGTTCTTTGCAAAGGAAAGAGAGGACATTCAGCTATTGTGATGAAGGGATGTGCAAGTGCTATTTAGCTTTTGAGGGAAATTCTATCACCTCGTTAGCACATTTACCAGCGAGTGACCATCAGCTGTCAGCCATAAAAATCAGCTGCCCCAGGGCTCTCCTGTCATTCTACTGTCTTTATTCTCTGTGTCTGCATTCGCTTGTAATTATTTTGGTAATAGACTAACAATCAAGCTACTTCCGAAGCTGCCAGCAGTACTGTGGCTGCCTGTTCTTCACAGCAGGTGTTATGACAAGTCTCACTGTGCTACCTGAGTGGAGATTTAAAGTTTCACTGCCTGAAATAAGAGAAATAAGAGCATACACACTTTCACTCACTCACTGTAAAAAGTGAACTGAAATCTCCCACAATTCCCTGAACTCCCTTTCTGTAAATGTGTGAACAGGATTGTTTTAAGGGCAGCAGTAAAGTGATAAATAATGAAAGTTTTACAGGTTTTCGCAAGGTTTGAGGACACAAGTGAGACATAATGCAGCAGAATAACAAATATCAGTTGTGACTGAGTGTGGCAGCTGATATTATGTTGATGAAGATGAATCTTCGGTTATTTCACAATTTAAGACACTGTAGCACTGGAGCAAGTCTGGGGATGTTTTCATTTTCCCTCCCATTCAATATAACAGCACACTAGCTCGACTGATAGTGAAGAAATTGGCACAAAGGAGAAATAAATATACTTGTTGCCGTGCCTCTACTGGTTCCAGTCACAGTGGACCAGATCTGGGCAGGATCCAGACTACAGTAATATTATGCCAGTATTATGTTCCTCCAAATGGGCAGGCTGTTTAGGAATCCAGTGCAATACTGATTGGAGTGTAGCTTTTAAATGTGTGGCACTGCGGATTAATGCCTAAATGCTAATTGCATTGGAGAAGATGTTGCATAGCTAAATGATGTAACTGACATAATTCATAACAACCTAAGTAAATATGATGTTTAGTGAACTGAAAAGTATAATGTTCTGCCTGATCTTGTTATTGCTATTGCTTTGGCTTGGTTCTCTGCATATAGGATTGAGGTAATAACTGCAGAAAATGGTATTAAAATGTTTGAGTGTCATGCTGGCACTTTTTTGAGGTAATGTCCTAAATCTTTGTGAGTATAGTATTTTTTTTTATGAAGGAATTAGGATTCTCGAATAAGGATTTTGACATAAAAGAACATTTGCTCAATAAATCTATGGAGCAGTTAACAGTAACAGTCTTCTTTTTTTAGCCTTCTTCTTTACAGTGGCTTGTTATTCAATCCATCCAGTTTTGCTGTTTATTCTTAGTTGGCTATTGCAACGTCTGCCAGAAATGAAAGATAAATCTTTCCTTATACAGTGTAGTACCCACCAATCACTGAATGTTTATAACAGCAAATCAGCAAAAAGAACAACTAAATATTCATTTATTTACATTTGATTGCCATGATTTTTTATTTGCTTTGCTAGTACCAAGTGAGGGATGTAATAGTCATTTTGAATGAGAACACCATATAATACTGAGAGGAGGCACAGTGAAAATCTAGTGCTTGTATGTCTCATACTGTACTTAAAGAGTGAGGTCCGATAAACAGAAACATAGGTATTTGAACTGGTGTATTTACTGTAAAGTTCTTATACTGTGTAACATGTGTTAGCCTGAACACCATGCACTGGAGTCTTTGGCAGTAGACAGTTTTTAAGGGCCATACTGACAGTCTAAAGCAGGGAAAATCCCCCTCAGGAATTCCCCTAATACCAGAACCTCTGAGAGGGCTGGAAGAGGGGGAGAGCAAAACTGGATGATGGTAAGGAGAGTAAAAACAGTGGGATTGAGGAAGAAAGAGAGCTGCCCAGAGGTAACCATGGAGGGAAATGTATATGGGCAAGAAGAAGCAGGAAAAAAAACAAAAAAAAAAACAAGACAGATTTTGGGGGATTTGGAAAACTAAACCTGGCTGTCAATATTATCATGTCTCCAAACCAACCTGAGCTCCTTGTCAGCTGGAAAAGAAAAGGCGGCAAACAATTTACAGTTACACCAGTAAAAGACAACTTGGGTGTATCATTTCTTTGGATGTGGTGAAATCCCTGTGTAGTGAGACGGGGGTCAATTCTTACACAGCTGTCTGTAAACATTAACATCAAAGTGTCTTTATGACTCAAGCTCTGTGATCCAACTGACTCATTGAGTAGAAAAGCAATTGTGGTAGTCTTAAATGAAAAGAATAGCTGAGTAGAAGCTAAGGAAACGGGGTGCTCAAATGTCAAAAAGACCTTAATGATTCAAGAATGTCATTGCACATGGCTTTTTAATTGAATGTCATTACATCCAGAAACCATGTCACAAAAACTGAACATTAAACCATATGGGACCATCAACTAAAGCATGTAAATTATGTCTATGGAATGATGAAGTCTTTTTAAGTTTTATTCTAGCTCTTTAAGGCTGCTTTCATAAGCACCACCGCTATTCAGACTGTACATTTTAATTACACTGAACATTAGCTAAACCTAGGTTCAATCACACTTTTTGGCTCATCTTATGACAAGGTTCCTGTGTAATGTCTCAGTCTAACAGTGCTCTATGGCTCTGCTTTTGTCAAATGGATTAGTTCAGCCTGCTCGCTTTAATGTTTTGGTACTAATGCAAAAAGATGATTTTTCATAACCACTTTTTAGTATAGAGGCTCTGAATTCAGTTACTAGTGTTGTCACTGTCTATATGAAATTCAAATCCCATTCTGTTTCCTATATAGAGCGCGTTTGTGCCCCCAATGTCTGTGCCCATGTTTGTCTGTGTTTTTGTGTATGTTGGGGTGTGAGGATGAGTTCCCATTGCTGCTGCCCCCTCTGTAGTGTGTGGCAGAGCTCAGCCAAGCCAGCCTCAATCCTGGCAAGGGCCGCTGCCAGGGAGAATAGCAGGATTGAGCCACCTCCCTCTGCAGCTGTCAGGCTCTCTGAAAAGTGGTCTCGGAAACCTTTCAGAAGGGTCCCGAAACACTTGTGGGCTTTATGACGGCAGCCCCACGGCCACCATTACACAAACACAGATAAATGCGGACACACTGTTATCACGATGCAAAGCAGACTACATAAAATTCATGTGGGCAGATTTGTCCCCCTGCATAATATGCTTAGGGCAGACTTATAATAATGTGCTTAAATACACCCGATCCTCCCATTCATCAAGTGTGTCCTCATGCCTGCTGGTAGCACATGGCCTACACAATATCTCTATATGAGACAAACAGGTTGTTTCAGCAATTGCCTATATTCACACTAGGTTAATCAATTTTTTACTTTTTAATTTGAAACCTTTTGTTTCTCCTATCTGTCTGGTAGGGCTATCACCTGGCTAGAAGCAATAACTTATTTCAGTTTCTTTAAGATAAAAAGCAGTTTTACTAGTTGCTTTAGCTACATTACAATCCCATGTTCTAATCGTGCTTTTACAATCTATAATATGTATATGACAAGACAAATAAATACAGCATTAATCGCCTACAATAAATAAATGGTCCAACATCTGGGAGCTAATTTGTGGTAAAGCAAGAACAGAGGAGGAAAAAATGTCCACCAATTGTTCCATGGAACAGGCATTAGAGAATATCCATGAACTTAACGACATATAAATGCAAGTAATTTAAGACAGATTTATAGGTCAGCATTGAGGAGTAATAGTATGGCTACAGCTGCTATGTGTGTAGGGTCCATCGCTAGTGTTGTCAACGCAGTAGTTTGTGTGTGCCTTCTGTAATCTAACTGCACACTGGGGCCATGGCAGCTAAGGACACCCAGTGTGGGGATCATTAGAGCTGTGATTAGCTGCTTGTTTTGTCAAGAGTGACAATATTAAAGGAGCCATTTGTAAGTCTTGCTATTGCTGGCCTACATAGCCACCATTAGCATTAACAGCTGTTTACTTTCCATACTAGAAGAATTGTTTATATGCAGCATTAAACTTCTTTGCTTTGCATGGCAAGGGTTGTTTTCAACAGGTGGAAAGCAATGCCATTGTTAATTCTAATCCCATTTACTTTTAATCTGTTGAAGTCTGCATGCTAACCAGTTAGCCTGCTGTCTTGTCACTTTGCAATAGCAAATCTCATAGCACTGTTCATAGGGCATATTTATTACAACCTCTTGTCTAAGCTTTTGTTGAGCGCTATAAGTGAGCCTCATGAGTTTTCCACACATTTAACAACAACATTTCTACTTGAAAGCAAAATACAGTTCACAGAGATGTAGCTATAGGCATATCAGAAGTCTGCTGCTGTCACAAAATGAATGAAATAATAAACAGAATTACTTTGAACATAATTAGAGCAAACTACACTCTATGTACGATACATCCATCTATAGTGTTGTGGTGTTGCCTGAATGATAAAATCTGACATTTAACTACAATGCCACTTCCTTTAATCCCAATTGTGTAGCACTACATGTGTTGTTAATTCATCAACCTTCCAGTAGCATTCGACACCTCTCACAACTCAGGTCCCTTTCAGTGATTCAATATTCTAGATTAGAGCAGTATAAAAACATTTTGTGTTTTTACCATAAACAAATATGAATGACAGAGGTTGCCAGGAAAAAAAAAAACACATCTTATAAAATCGCTCAGTTCTTCCCTGCTGAAAAAAAAAACTTCTCTCTCGCTGACCAGTCAGCATAGAACAAGTGTACAGTCAATGACTCATCATTTTTGGCAGGACAAAAAGGGATAGAGAAGGAGCAGGGGGCAGGCAGCTCATAGACACCTTGGGGCCCCGTCTTGTGTCAAGGCACCCATCACCTTGCCAGCTATTTCCTGTTGCAGTGTACACACACTTAATGCCCAAACTCCCATCCCTCCAATCCTCCCTGCATCCCCTCCTTCATGGGGCCCCTTGGCCGTCATGCATATCAATGCTTTATGAGCGATGGAGGGGAGGGAACGAGGGATTGGGAGGAGAGGTACAGAGGCAGAGAAAAGCATAGAGGGAGGATTGGGCAGTGCAGTGAGGCCTAGGCAACAGTCGGAATCAATCTAGTCTGTAGGATTACTGCTCCACTGAGTTGTGATCAATAGATCCTGAACACTATCCCCTGCTAGGAGGGCTGACAGGGTAAATGAGGGTCCGAAAGCTGCGCCCCACCCACCTCCCTCATCTCATCCCAATTCTCTCTCTCCATTGCACTCCCACTCCCTCCCCTCAGTAACCGCCCTTCCTTTGGTAAGTCTCAAATAAGGAAAAGCAAAGAGGCAAAGATGCTGTTTTTGTTGGTATTGAAGAGGGTAAAGACTCGTTCTTGGTCCAGTGGTTTTTAACAATGCCAGAGGAGTGTTGCATATTCAGCTGAGAGGAACATCTACCCTCTGCCTTGGGGCTTTTGTACCTCTGGGTACACTGCTTTCTTGTTTTAGAAATGGTGAAGAAACTTTTTCTGGGTAATGATGAAAAAAAAAGAAAAAGGACAGGCGTGTTTGGTCTTCCAGATCGGATCCTTTGAGAGCATTGCACAACCAAGAAGCGCTCACAATACTGAACATATCAGCATTTGAAGCCAGATTAAAAATGTCAAAAGAGAGAGAACAGACAGAGATAAAAATGCAGGTGATTGCTTTGAGTCAATTCTGTGTCAGAGAAAACTTTGTTACTTAAGATTCTGAGGATTTTTGCAAAGAGAGTGAAGAACCTTGTGATATTCAAATGATACTGGCATCTGATCTGATGAACAAAGTGTTTGGCTGACTGACAGGAAGGTTTCAGGCCCTGACACCGATCTCCTCAGATGTCAGCAATGATGACTTTAAATTTTGCTAAGTGAGAAAAAACCCCTCCTCCTCCTTCTTCTCCTCCTCCCTGCTCCCTTTTTTCCTCCATATAGACAACATACTCTACATTTCCCTGTGTGACCAGCAGATGGCAGTCCTGCTATCCTGATCCAGGGATGTGAGGCTGCACGCCTGCAGGCTGAGTTTTGGACTGTTCAGGGTTTAACTATGTGTAAAAGTACCCCAGTTCTCAAATGCCTGGCGGCTGAGAGAGAGCAAGAGAGGGAGAGGAGAGGGGGAGAGAAAAAGAGAGGCAGCCCAAATAACAGGTTCCCTGGCCCTGAGCCAACAAACTCACAAATGCTCACACATGCTGCAACATAACAATAAAGCACACCATTCTTCTGTTAATAGGCAATCTGTGTTGCCATGAACATTTAGTCTAATAACTGTTACTGCTGTGTAAATGATGTCATAGGCCTGTCATTGTCTGTAAATTATGTGGCTGTGTTTGACAAGCCTTTTTGTCAATGATCCACCTTTTTACAATGTGCCCAAGTCATCCGCCCTCCCCAGTTATAAAACAAGGGAAGTACTTTGCACATCAAACATGCAAAGTGCACTTTTTATTTTTACATGGCTTTACTCTGTTTTATCAGAGGAAAAAAATAAATGCTTTTTTATTTTTTATTATTTGTATTTTTGTGTCTCCAATCTATAATACACCATATTAAAACAACAAAAGCTCATATGGAAAAAGCCATTATGAGAAGAGACATTTCACAGTACACAGCAGCACACTGACCCAGCTCCAGATTAAAAGGACATGAGGTAAAAATGAAGGGGAAAAAAAGCATAACTTCATTACCGTAGTAATGAGTGAGGAGAGAGAGACCGGTGTGGAGGCAGTGACCCCGGCAGCATAGCTTACCTGCAAACTTGTAGCAATAATACCTCTGGTCAGGTGATTAGTTCTACATTAATAAGCAGAGATGATCTGATCTCCCCAATTAGGAAACGGCAGTGCTATGACTCTCGGGGACTCGGTTGTCAAATTTACACTAACTGAACCAGCTGAGTCAACTTTATCTGAACTTACAGACGCACTCTATGACACTTTGTTGCAAAAAGAGAAAGAAAATCGAAGAACATAAATAGAAAAACTATTCAAAGTTGTGTATGTTACCATAGAGATAACTCTGGCATCAGCATTTTCACACTGCTGAGTCAAACCAAGCCTAACCGAATCACACTCATCGTTTTCTCTCTGTGAAAATCAACCACCCAGCTCGTGCACCTCGCAGGTCAGCAGTGGAGTGTGAAAATCGCTGTATAGCTCTCCCAATTGTAAACCAATGCAGCACAGAGCAGGAGTAAAGAGACTAAGAATCAATGAAAACTATTGCAATGGTTTTTTTAAATTCTCTTTTTATACAAGCAGCCATTGTTTCTCTACAGGTGTTGTCTTAACCCTAGTCCCCTATGCCCAGAAGACGTTTTACACAATCAGCGGTTTATACAGTGTAGGCGTAGTGGAGATGTAGTGTGGAGAGTTACCTCATTTGTGTGTGAGAAACTCAGGCTTAAGGAGTTGCCAAACATGATCCACATTTTCACTCACCGGGCTTTAGGGTACACTAAACAGAGGCATACAGACAGAAAACGTGTAATTGTGATGGTTTACGTGTATATACATTTATGCATTTCGTGTGTATGCATTTGAGGGGAGTGGGGCTTTTTCAGCAGTAGACTGGAGGCTGGATTTGTCTCGTCAATGACATGTACACTTAAGGGCTTATGGGCCAAGCCTGAATCTGAAGCCAGAAATAGCTAATGAGTGCCTGTGTGCCATTAGCTCAGCCATGATTGTAATACATGCATTATTCACTCACACAAAAAAACACACCACAACTTTAACAGCAAACTACTTCATACTGCAGGCTTATCCTTATCAACACCAGCACATGACTCATGCTGTGTTGCAGGTTTAATACACGGGAGGAAAGTCTCGAAAGAAGGTGTGCAATTACGCAGCATGCTACCTTCAATAAAGACAGAGATGTAATGGCAATATGCTAATCAAATTGTTCATATGAGTCTGTTCCTTCACTGCCTTCCCTCATGTCTGGCTGATTTGCAAACACAGCGATGCCATACAGTTGCTGCAGTACAGTAGATAGGTATGATCTAAGGCGGCTTGATTGGAACATAGTGTACTGTACCCATGGGACTCTGCAGGAAGCTTCTATAATGTGCAACAGCCAGGGCAGCCAGCAAGTGTTCCTGCATGGCTACTTATTTACTTGTATGGTATAGAAACGCACGGGCTTGCTTGGCAGAGACGCCTAACGCATTGGCATCGACTCACACACACGCACACCCATGCACAAACACACAAAGCCTAACACATGCACAGGGTCCTCACTGAGACCACACAGCCTCCATACTGAGATCCCTTTCATCTCCCCCTATTGACTACTGTTATATCCTGTGGCTTGATTGGACCACACCAGACAGCGTCTCACATCGTCTGTATTCCTTCCCTGCTCATTCGCATCCTCCCTCACTCACCCCCCTCCTTCCCCTCACTCACTCCATACCTCCTCCCCCTCCCCACCAACACCCTTATCGTGTTTGCCTTTCATTAGCTTTCATCTCTCCAGCTTATTGAACTCCACCACTGGCATCAGAGTGTGATGCTTTGATGGTGCGGCCGCTCCTCAACATAAATCCATATTTACCCCCTTTACATATTTCCATGCTAACAAATGATTTGCACTGTCTGCCATTCTTAGGGCATTATAGGACATATAGTCTATGCTCACATTGCACACATCTGTTCATGGGGCCCCACGGTGTCTAAGGTTTGCAGTGAACACCTGAATTGCCTTCACATAAGTTGAGTTTTCTTTATGTACCTGCCCAAGAGAGAAGGCTAAAAATTTGTTTATATATCTGTCCCTCCACTCTGTGATATACACCAGGCGAAAGGGAGCGAGCGAGCAAGAGAGATGTATAGGCCAGTGGGCAGGTATTTTAAGGAAAACTCATTGGGGAAACTGCACATATATTGATACACATAAATAGCTTTGCTCATTCTGTTTGCTTTGAAGTACTGCCTCCATCTCTTCTCCCTCATCAAGGTACACCACCTATCCTGTGCAGTACACACATGCATACACACACACACACACACACACACACACACACACACATGCACGTGTATGAACACACGCACACACCTCTCTAGGGTCCAGAGAATTTTGCGCTGTAGGTGTGTGGTGCTGTTAGTCTAGTGGATTTAGTTTTCCTCTGGGGCTGTGTGTTAGCAGGTGCTGCACTGTCCCTTCATAATGGAGGATAAAGCTGCAGTGTCTGATTCTACAATATTAAGTGTTCAGTGCCAACTGTTTGAGTGCTGCTGTTATTATTATAGGGCAAAAGTGTCCAGAATCACTGAGTTATACCCTATTATTTGTTGAGGAGTATACAGTGTGTCAGAATATAGAATAATATTCAAATGATGTGAGGGTTAAAAGTATTGACCATGCACAGTGAAATTTAATTTGTGACATTAGCATCACAGAATGGCAGTGTTGTTTACTTTTCATATTTTGGCACATATGTCGATGTGAATTATATTCTCAACTGGGAAACTCATACTCACTAAATTACACGTGTCTCAAAAAGTGACTTGTGTGGGAAAACTCCACCCTAGGATATAGAGAGTAATGATGAAAAAAGTACAATAAAGTAAAAAGACTATCAACTATATGGTGGGTAACGCTGAACAGGCTGGTTAACAACAGGTAGAAGCTGCACAACAAGTGACTGCAGCATATTTACTTCATCATGTGGAGACTTTTTGTGAAGGCTCAGTACTATACGTTTCAAATGCAATGGCATAGCTTATCTCTTATGACCTTGCACTTATTACATTACATAACTACAATTATGTGTGCATTACATAAATGTAAAATTAAGTATGTTGAATCTGCAACCAAACTTGTCTGACTTCCTAATTTCACAGTGCTACATCTAATTATTCCATTTAAGTACATTAACAATCTGCTGCATGGACAAGGTGTTTTAAGCCCCTGCTTTGTTGTGCTGAATGAGCACTACAGTGTACAATTATATAGGAAATATTGGCTCAGTGTTACATCACACTATGAAACATGGCAAGGCCCTGCACATTTACTTTAACAAGATTTCTACCATCAGCATCTTGTTAGAAACTTTGGGGAAAAAAGTGAACAAAAATAGACTTTTTCCAAGCACCCTGTGGTGCTAATTGTTTTGCTTTGTGTGTCAAACCAGCCAACAACAGAAGACCCCCACAAAATCAGTGTTTTTTTTAGACATGATTAAAAATTTTCACCGCAAAGTCAGAACAAAAGTCTAATGCTAAAATGAATAACTTGCGATGCAAATTAGGTAAAGTGATGGGGGCCTTTTATTTGAAGTTGAACCTTTTGTTGTCAGCTCCAACTGTACTCTCTGTTTTTTAAACCCAGCAAGGGACCTTTTACACATTTCAATGGGGAATTTGGCTTTGAATAATTCAACAGACTAATCCACCATCGCTGGTGCTTTGGTCTGTGTGGGCCTGCTGTTCAGAGCTACAGCCAGTCCATAGTCAATATACAGAGACTGAAAGAGATGAAGAAAGAAAGACACACAGTTACAGACACAGACAGATAGAGGCAAGGGTTAAGAAAAGGAGGTGAGGACAGGGGGGCTACTTAATGTTAATTACAGTGTGCTTAATCCTGAAAGCTAACAATGATGTCATGGGGCACTGTTGCTAATGCTGTAAAACAACACCTGATATTTGAGAAAAATTATACGTTCTTTGTGTACACATAATCATTTTTCTCCCCCCAAAAATAAAAAACTGAAAAATGGACATCTTTATTTTAAAACCTAATTTTTAACCTAATAATAAAACACACAGCAACCCACACACTGACAAGTGTTTAGATTTACATTTACACACATTAGAGGTATTAATACAAGAAGAAGGTGTAGCAACAATGAGCTCGTGTTTCCAACCACGAGGACGCATGGTTTTCATTTGTTTGATAACGTGCAGAAATTATATTAACAGGAAAATTATAAACGTGCCTTTAATCTGCTTTGTGGGAGCAGTTTTATGATCCTTTTTGTTATCTGCTGTATTGTTTCCCGTTGTTTGATCGTCTTATTTCCATGTGTTTATGTTCTTTTCATTTGAACCTTTACTGTGAAGCTCGGTCTCGATAAGGGTGCTATAAACTAAATCATTTCTGATTTCTCTCGCAGCCTTGATGGTTTGCAGGTGCATGTGTGATGAATTCATGTAGGTGCTAAAACATATCTGTGCTCTGCGTAGTGGTCTTGCATAACGGCAGTTGCTTGGACCTTGGCGGTATGACACAGTTTTTTTTTTACTGCCAGGCCTGCAAACCAGGGGAACTGAGATATTTATATTCAAACACTTGATTAAGGACACGTCAGTGTCAATTTACACCAATCTGCAGGGGAGGAAATCCAGCCTCTGCTCATGTGCACAAGTCACAATGGCCCTTTTTTATACACTGAACCTGCACAGAGTTTTATGCATCTTGCCCCCAGCCTTTGAGCTTGAGGCCCTATCGTAGAGAAACTGAGGGTGTATGTGTGTGTGTGTGTGTGTGTGTGTGTGTGTGTGTGTGTGTGTGTGTGTGTGTGTGTGTGTGACAGATGTGGGTTGGGATGAACTGTCTGTGTCTATGGTAGCCAGGGTCTATGGTGAACAGTCTTTCATGGTGTGGGGAGCTTTGACCCATGCCTGCAGGGGCCTGGGCCGAGGATGATGAAGCTCTGCAGGGTCTGAGCTGGAACTCACAAGTGAACAAATACACACAACCCCCCCCCCCCCCACACACACACACACATACATGCACACACACACACACCACCACTACCACCCACACAAGGCTGCCCTCAACAAGAGACCCAGACACCTTCCCACTTAAGTATGCAAATGTGTCCATTTATGTACATGCAGAGTCAGTGTTAAGTCCATCATTGTGCATCATACATGAGCTCACTGCATTTAACATCTGCAACAACTGAACAGTGAAACACTCCTGTTTCAGCTATGAGAGCATGAGACAGAAAGAGAGAGAGCGGGAGAGAGGGGGAGGAAGGATATAACAGCTCAAGTGTTTCTCGTTATAGTTAAAATTATGCAAAAGCACACTGAGTAGCATGAAAGATCAAAGATAAAGGCCATAGGGCATGCACATTAAGAGTTAGAACGAGAGCCCTTAGCTGTACACTGTTTAATTATTGAAACAAGAAACATCTTAGATATTTTTAAGTGCCTCTAATAATGTAGTTTGAGAAGAAACACCCCCGTAAAGACAAAAACTGGAGAGAAGACAAGAAAACACCTTTTAATTTGCTGAGTAGTGTAAGATAGTTTGTTGAAGATGAGTACGTTGGTCGTTTACAGTGCGAAGCACTTGTCATTTCTTTTACCCCAAAGTAAGCACGAACTTTCCACAAATGAGGCCACATGAGCCAAATTTGTTATGTGAACAAAACAATTTCACTGTGGCCTTGGGTGCACAGTTCAGTAATTTGAAGGGCTACTAATTACTGAGTGTGATTAGCATCTACGACTCAACTCGCAACCTCATCGTCACCAGGTTACTGTACATCATTAAGCTTAAGGGTATACGATTAGAGCATGAAACATTTAATCAAACTCCCTCTGCAATATGGTCACTGTGGTCGATGCTGTGGTGTGGGCAGGAATACATCAGCTGATTCTGTTTGCATGTGCACACTGGTAATGATGAGCAATTTGTTGTTTTACTATAAAATACTGTAAACTATAAAGCCTTACAGTTTATGTTGATCACATTAATCAGTATTCCCTTTGTGGGTTTCTAATGGAGTATGGTCTCCCCCCTTCTTTATTATTGTTATTTTAAATATCAATTACTTCTGCCGTTGAGAAAAAATCTAAACTATGTATTCCAAGCGCTCCTAATTGGAGTAGAAAACATTTCAAAGTGCACAGTGGGAGCTACAAAACTCTGGTAGAATACTTGTAAATGCCTCGGGGAACATGTCCAGGGCACAACTCTAAATATATAAAAGCATCTGTAAGTTTCGTGATAGCCTCTCAGCACCAGCAGGGTCACTTCTTGGTCCCTGGCTTTGAAAGCTGATAAGAATTTCATGCATTTTGGCCATTAAGGGAGAACCAGTTTGAGGGGCCAAACATTTCAGTGACCGAACGCGGAGGGAGGAAAAGGGGGCTAAGGGCCACATTAATCCATGTCAGCACAGGCCAAATTATTTATCACCTTGTGCAAACAAACGGTGTCCTGGACAGCCTGTCGGAGGGGGAGGAGGGTGGTGCGTGAGGTCCGTGAGGGCTGCCAGCGACGCTGCAGCCTGACCTCCATCACTCTTCCTCTTATCTCTCCTCCTCGGCCCTCTCCTCATTACTCCTCAGACACAGGCACTGGGCTCTAGTGACTATACACAGAGCTGCACATGGAGGTAGGGGAATAAAAGAGCTGTTGAAGAGGTCCCATGTCTTCATTTCAGAGTTCTGTAACATTTACCCCCCAGTAGAGTTCCCTTTTTCTTTTCCATTTAAAGCTCTCATCTGAGCTCAACTAAGCCCAGTGCAGACAATCTCAGTGGAATGTACAGCTTCATGTGTGACTATGCACTTGTTTCGTTGTGTGTCTATTGCTTTTGTGTTTGTGTGTTTATAAGTAGCATGTGGTGGGAGGGGAGGGAATGGAAGGAGGCGGCGGCGGTGGTGGGGGACTGTTGTTGCATCTGGACTCTGGGAAACAGGCTGATCAGCCTCTCTCATCCACAGCATAGCCCAGGCAGCCTAGCAGTTTCAATCAATAACCGGTCCCTGTGGCTGCCCCAAGCAAGCTGTTTGAAAAGTCAGAGTAGCATGAAATGGCCATTATTAAATTACTGGGATGGACACATTTAGAAGGCCATTGCATTAAGAGAGCAAGCTCTCCCAATTAGTGGATCAGCACATTAATAGCCCTGGATGAGAACACCATCTGATCAGAGATTAGATGCACACACAATCTATTGACCTATTTTACTGGGGCAGTGATAGCTACATATAGCATTTGTAAAGTATAACACTAGCTCATGTCCTCTTACCAGAATGAATGCTTTCTCTCTTTATGCATGATTCATATTTGGACCTACCAAAGCCCCATTATCTTACAATTGTTCTCTGAACATTTTTGCTGATTCAAACCTCATCCATTTGCAAGTAGTAAAGCTGTATTACACACAAAGAGGGATTGTTGTGAGATCAACATTTTCCCTCTGTCTACTATTACTCAGAGTGTGTTCTTCAGATGGAAAATGAGAGCTGCTTTATTTTCTTGGGTGCAGTGCAAAGCCCATGGCATCTGTTTAAAATGAGATTGAAGAGGAACACTGCAGTAAAAAAAAAATACAAAAAAGAAAAGAAAAGCTGGCTAATTTTAGTGTGACTCAGTGAGTAATAGAGTCACTCTAAGCTCAGTGACCCGCTTTAATATATCCAATCTCATATCATATAAGTAGGAATACAAGATGGTGAAATTCAACTCTGTTACTATGTACATATTCCTAGAACAGAATGCCTGGTTTTAGCTGGAGGAAGATCTTTTTTTTTCCCCATGATCTACTTATACCAACACACCTCCAAGTGAGAGGATTCAGTGTTCCCCCTTCACAACATGTGCATTTTATACAAGCCTCTCTCAGTTTGGCACATCATTGGGTCTTCAGAGCCCTGGGCATATTTTAGTGCTTTTGTGAGTGATGTTTTTAATATGAATTATTCACCCCAGAGAGACACGGCTTTGGATGCTAGCCCTTGTTTTTAAAGAGCACCTTGTTTGCTCCTAATTTTACAGCCGGTCGGGCAGAAGTACAGCGGCTAACCTGCAGGTCAGGCTGACAGCTGGGAATTGCCATTTCCCCCTGCACTTTCATTGCAGTTGCAGCGCCTGTGAGCACACACATACGAGCTGAGTACATGTAGGCAGAGGTTATGGTGTACCTGAACTACAGGGATGCCAGGATCATTATTTCACTCTCATTTCAGGGTTATATCCACCTCCGGCCCCCTCTTTCACAACACCACCACCGCTATCGCGTATCAGTATCAACCACACAGCCCCATCCCACCTTTACACTGTGTAGTTTTGCTTTCTTGCTCACCCTAAGGCAGAAATGTTTCCAACAGGCCATGGTAACTGCATGTGTGTATTGATTACAGACTCCTATATTCACCCACACAGACACAGGCGCAGCATCCAGTTTCACTTGTTAACCTTTGACCTTTTGGAATGTGGACTACTCAGTATATCAGAGCTGTGGTGTACTTTGATAGCCGACGATGGCTTCTTATGCTGTTGTGTTGCTAAGTAGGAAGTTACATTTGCTTTCTGGTTGTTTTACATCATGTACAGTATTTAAATTTTGCTGGTGGATGTGAACATGATGACAGTAAATACATCCCACAAACCTTTTTTTTTATGCTGCATTATTCATTTGTTAATAAGGCTTTTCCAGTGTATCTGATTCCAGGAGGCCTGTACAATTTAAAAACATCTCCGTAAAGCATTGTAGGCCCCAAGTGGCCACTTGCGTTTTGAATGAAACAATCTCTGCTTCTCAATGTTACCCTCAAAACTCTGAGATCTCTAATTTCCAGTCAGCAAAATTGGCCAAGCCAGCCAGAAATGTATCTGCAAAGTGATGAAATATTGAGTCTGTTTTGATTATGAACTCACCCTTACCTCTCTTACCTCCTCTGACTTGGCTGAGATATTGATGAGGTGAGGTTCTTGCTATTCACATTTTGCCTGTCTGCCGTGCTTCTGGTTTTCGGCAAAGAAATGGGATGTTGTTTTAAAAAAAGAAAGAAAAAAAAAAGCTTTCCAGTCTCTTGTTAGCTGGCCTAAGCTCACCCTGCAATTTTCTCTATCTCAGCTTGTTTGCATTGGGGATAAGGGGATAGTTGCTGCACTTTTCTAAGGTGTTTGGTCGATATAGTATATAGAATAAAAAAACCCAACTGGTTTAAAGAAACCATGTTATAGTAGTTTAGTATCCTGGCCTGACAGAACTGTACAGCATGTACCCCCCTGCCCCCTACATACAGTTCTTAGTGGCCCCTGGTAGTCTTATCCTACTGATCCAATCCCCAGAAATCTGATTGGCAAACATCACCTTTCGGCCACAGAGGCTCCGCTGGTATCTCTGATTCCGGCATGTTTCTCCCCTCTATTTCTTCCTCAACATCCTTTTCTACTCATCAACAGCACACTCGCAAGAACAAACAACAGATTAGATACCAGCAAAAAAGCTGCCTGCTGCTGGCCCACATGGATGTGGCCCAGATCTGGTGGTGAAGGGAGGGAGCTGTGGAAGCCTGCTGCCGGGCCGAGGGCCAAGGTTTGATCCCCAGTCGACTGGCGTCCTTCCAGCCCAGAGGAACGAGTGTTCTACTGCAGAGGAAAGCGTGGGGCTCGCACCCCCCACCATCACCACCATCCCCCCGAGGATGATAGATGCTCTGTCCGCTCCCTGCAGCAGGGAGAAAGCATTAGACATCTGTATAATTGACTGAGGATGAGAGAAAAGAGGGGAAAAAAGGATGGAAAAGAGGGAGAGAGGGGCAGAGAGACAGATTGTGTGGGTGTGTGTTTGCACTTGAGTGAGACATCGGGCATGGAGTGTGTGTTTTACTTGCTTCGTCTGTGTGTAAAAATGAAATGGGAGACATTACAGGGACAGAAAGACATGAGAGAGGGAAAGTGACAGGACGAGGAGCAGAGTGGCAGAAACTGAGAAAGAACGGAGGGGTGGGAGGACAGAGGGAGAGGGAGAGGTAGGGAGCTGGCACAGATGAGGCTGGCTCTCACTCAACAGGACATCCTTTCACACACATTACACATGTCCTCTCCAATCCTCTCACAGAAACAGCACTAGAGCTACTCTGTCGAAAACAGGCCCGTACACTCCTGACTGATGAAACCACCGGTATTTCGTGGCGTGGTGTGGAGCAGCCTGGCAAAAGACTACTAATGTGATCCAAAGTCTCTCAGCAACAGAATTATTCCAAGGGTTTAAACATTAGGGCTTACCCTCACAATAGGGCAAGGGCTGGCATATGATCGAAGGGGGTAATCTCATTGGGAAGAAAAGACCAGAATTTCAGAGCGGCAACAAGAAAGAATTTTCCATCCTTTTGTCTGGAATACGAGCCCATCCAAAGAGATGAGTAAAAGGGGCCAATATGCCACTGACAAACAAAACCAAATCTGTTCAAGCAAAGTGTGTTAGTTTTGTATGATCACAGCGCTAAACACCAACAAGAGCAACTTGATAAATCCCCATCGCGTCTCAAAGTTACACCAAACGGACCCATTTAAAGTACATCCTCCTAAGTGCTGGCCACTGTCCACATATCAAAGCCACCCAACAAAAGCGAGACTGAACTTTCCAGGGAAAATAACACAATTATAAGAGTACACAGACTCCTTCATTATTAATGGAGTTGCTTTTCAACTGCCTCACTGAAAAGACCTCTCAATAATTTATCACCATGGAGACGCATGTCAAGTCAGTGTGCTTGGACACTTCATGAATATCAAATAAATATGCAAAACAAAAGGGGTATACATCATTAAGCACACTTAAAAACGGCTTTACTGAGGTTTGTAACAAATCAGGGATCCTTGATTGTTCTCGGCACCGGCACATCAATCACAGTCCTCCGACTTGATCTTGATTCAGATGAAAACTCTTAATGAAACACTCTGGAAGCCACAATACTACAGCGACTGTGCCACTTGGCTTATAATGATCAGTTTGAGGGGAGCGGGTGGAGCCGGAGTAACGTGGATGTTAGATTACTCGTTAATGACGACCCTCGATCAGTTATTAACAAGACAACGTTTCTCATTAGTTAATTGAATAATGAGCAAAATGGAGTCCCGCGCTCCTCATGACTTTGGATTCATTCAAAGCAGTAGAAGATGATGAACTCGAGATGAGAGGGCTGAGAGATAGTCTGTCTTTATCGCTGCCAAGAGCCAGCTGAGACATATAGGAAGCTATGGGAATTGCACTGTGACACTCCTGGAGCTCCTAGAGCGACAGTCACAGTCATTAACATGGGAGCAACAGTTATGGGTGAATACGTATACTGTACAGTGAATTATTCATGATTTTTATAGCACTACAGTTTAACAGGTCTCACAAAGGTAAGCGTGAAATTATAGTTTTGCATCCAACAGTATCACCATTGTGGCAACACACTGATAATAATCTATTAGGTTTATTTAAAAAAAAAAAAAAAAAAGCTTGAATAGGAGACTCAGTCTTGATCAATATGTAGTTTCACAGTTCTGTTGTAGAGTGATTTAGCATCTTTCAGCTCATTGTTTTGGTTTTATGGCCTGGGTTATAACTGTTTTGGCTCACTCTCATTAGCATCAACAGTTTTCTGCTTTCAGCATAACTGAAAGCTTGGATAAAGAAAGTATCTCATGTCACAGAGCAGACAGACAACCTCAGCAACTTGGCTATTTAACAACTAAAGATCCAGATAGAGCTGATGGAGACAAAAACAGAGCTAAAAAAGAGAGTGAATGTTGGTCTTGTATGCACCACGTGGACAGAAATATGACTCAGAGCTATTGCTAATGTTGCCGTGTGTGCACTGGATGTGTAATTTTAAAAAAAGCGATTGCCATCTTAGCCTTATACTTGATAATAGATCAGTGTTGAACAGCTCGATGTGTCCCTAAATAGCCAAAAATCCTGTTAGCGTACACAGATACTTCCTGCTCTCTGATCAGAAAGTGGCACTGAAACTATTTCAAATCAACGCTTTGTAATGAGTGGAGGAAAGAAAAAAGCACTGTCTGCCAGTGATAACACAACATTATAAATTCCACAACAAAAGTTGAATGCTGTTTAATAAGCAGGTTTTATGCAGGTTCAGTAGTCTGACAGCATGTTGTGGAGCAGCTAACTGTCATGTTGCTTCCTCACTAAATGCCATGCAAATGACTGGCTCTCCCAGAAGACTGCGACTGCTCATTTGGTTTGCTGCTTGATTCGGTTCTTATAGTTGAGCATAACATGCCACACATAGTAACTGTCTCTGCCTCCTACACTCTGTCTCTCGCACAAACAAATACTTGTTGTGATCACCCACTCTGTAATGACAATGGCAGTAAGTCGTAGATAGAGATGCTTTCCTGACCTCCATTAATGCACCGCATTTGAACAAAAGAAACCAAGCCATTCCATTTTCAACAACAAATCTATTTTCATTTCCTCTCCATTTGGGGGGAAAAAACACTTCATCGATGGTCTGAATCCCATGATTTAGAAGATAGCATTTCAACATAACATGCAAAGCTACACCCCATGTTGCACATGCATATCCATGTGTATCTATTTATTCTCTGTAGATGGAATTTATGTTTATAAATGCGCAACACATCCTGTTAGCTTAGTCGGGTCAGAGTTGAGGGTTACTGTAAGTGTGTGTGTGTGTGTTTGCCTGCCTATGTGCGTGTGTGTGTGTGCATGTTTATCAGGGAATTGGAGATGTGGGACTATTTGGGGGGTCTCAAAGCAGGCAGGTGAGAGTCATGCTGGGTGTTCTCTCGGTTCAGTGCTAATGGAGTTCAATCTGGATCTCTCCTCACCCCATAGTTTCCAGTGCCTGATCATTATGGGCTTGCCCATTTTGGCTTTGCACTCTGAGTATGTGATTGACAGAAAAACAGAAGGTATTGTATATAAAGTATAAATATGTAGGTCTTTTTTCCCCTATGTGTGGTTTTATCAACATGTTAGCCAGACAGTTATAGTGGCTCAGAAAGTATGAAAAACTGTTTGTTCGTGCCATTTTTTTCTTGCATCTTTTCTTCACTATAGAAAGAAACAAGCAAAACTGGTTAAATTCTGGGATTAACATGGTCGACCCAATAAATCTTCATGTAGATGTTTCCTAAAGAAATACCATTATATCATCCAACACTGTACCTCCTTCTCTCAAACTAAACCGAGAAAATGAACAGTAGTTTAGCGAGTGAATCCATCTTCTGCATGAGTAATTGTTCTGCATGGAGAGCACAGGTAGTTGAAATAATGCTTGGTGGGCAGGAATGACAGAGTGAGAGCGGCTCTGTTCAAACAGCCAGTCTGGAAATGATAAGTGGATTTACCGAGGAGAGTCAGTCTGTTGTATTACTGCAGAGCAGAGGGGGATGGACACCTGGCTCAAACAGTGTCTTCTCCAATGACCTATGCGACAGATGAGAATGATTTCTTCAACCAAGGGAACTGCACATATCAAAAATGGTGACAACTGTGGCCCCAAATTGGTCAGAAGAAGAAGCGTGAAACTGAATAAATAAAACTAAGTTTAGCTCTTTTTTTTGGCATGTCTTACTATGTTTTACCATGCCTTCCTTCATAATGTATGAGGACACACACAATGGCCTCTATGTGGTACATCTTCACCCAAAACCTGAGAGTGCTGACGTAGAAATCGTTTGCCTTCTTTATTATGAATGAGGATGTGAGAAGGACCTCGTCAGTGATCCCACATCAGCACTTCCCCTGTGACACTTAATACTCCACTTGATAAATGCCATTGTCTTTCCATGTGAGCGTGCTACGTAAGTTTGCCCCTGTTGAGAGCCGTGAGTTGGCTCTTTCTTTTCTCAGCGTGTGAGGTTAAGCATCAGTGCCTCTCAAAAGCCCGTTCAGCACAAACAGGGTGGAACGGGAGAACCGTGTCGCCAAACTGTCCAAACTGGGCTCTGCATCATCTGTGATGCCTGGTATTCCATCACATGTTCAAACTGTAGGTAAAGGTTAGACAAAAGACTGTACACTACATATAGTGTGAAAAATGGCCCACACGGCCTGGTGTGACTACCGTGTAGTGACTGAAAATAAACACCTCATTCTGTTCATGCAGCACCACAGGACCACTTTTTTCAATCCCTCCTTTGCTCCTTTGCTCTCTCCCTCCTTCCCACTTCTCTCCTTTTGTTGCTCTCCTCTGTTACTGTTCACCCATAAACAGAACAGCCACTTCATACATCATCTGCCCCGGTGGAACCCAGAGGTGCTCAGCTCCTAGTGTTGAAGGTAACAGATCCCGCTTCCTCCCCCGAATGTGCGGAAATGGATAGCTGTGTTCATGCTCTGTCTTCAGAACCGGTGCTATGATCCAGAGTCGTCCGGGAGCCTCTTCAACATACAGAGAAACACGGGGCACCGTGGCAGCATGGAAGAAGAATTTACAGCGCTATGATCTTATCATTTCTCACTTTATCTCTCACTCACTCTGTCAGTAGGGCCACGCTGAAGTGGGGTGTATTGATCTATTTACCTACTCTCTTCTTTTCCCTCTCTTTCTGTCTGTCTCCCTCTTGCTCTATTTCATCCTCTCTTTCTCACACGCGCGCGCACATCCTATTTCCCATAACAGATGTACCATTTCATCAGATGAAGACCAAGGCCAAGCTTTGAGCTTTCATTGCTACATGGGATCCATTTAATTTGCAGCAACATGAAGGGAAATGAGGCCAGATCTGCCAGGCTCAACTCACTCCACCATCCCGGTTCATAATGAGCAGCAGCTAATCAACCTCATCCATTTACTCAAAGATGAGAAAAGCATCACATGTACAGCTAAATGTCTCCATGGTACCATCCACTATTATGTACCCAGCCCCATTCACTTGTCTACACTCAATTTTACAGATAGCATCCTACTGTATGGTAAATATACAAGCGGCTGCCTTATATGTGTTTACTTGTGTGACTAAAGAGTGTGTTAAAGCATGGTGGCCCATGATGAAATTACCTTAACTTAGATGGATAATGCAGTGCAACCTCATTTTAATACGCAGAGAATAAGCTACATCTTCTTTATCCTGGGCGATAATCTATCACCTTACAATTACTGTGTATGTGTCCTGGTTCTAATAATATTTCAACATGTAAATGCATTTCCAGGAACTGAAGCAGAACAAATGCATGAAAGCACAAATTGTTTTTTCCTAGTTAATGGGTATGTATTTCCTGTTAGACAAAGAAGTAAGCCGCTGTGCTTTATTATATGATGAACAATATCCATACTCGGATTGTATTCATCACCAGCTGTGGTAAACAGTCTAAAAAGCACCTTGTTGGTACAGTACACATCTGCAGCCCAGTTCTTTACAGAAGGAAGAAAAGTGTGTTCCAAACTTTTTTCTTTTTTTTTTCTTTTTTTTACCATACACAGCCCATTTGCTATTCATGACATGAAATAGAGTTGGCCTCTCTGAGGGATTGGGGGTCTGTTTTTGCTGATTCCACTCTGGTGGTGAGGGAGCGCAAGGTGGGCTGGAGGGGTGGGCTGCTGCTGCTGCGGGAGCTAGAGAGAGCCAGAGGTCCGGGGCGTGTCGAGCCACCAGTCACTGTTGGATGTTAATGTACTGAATAACAATCTAAACCGATCTGTCATTAACATCTGTAACCAGCATGCCGCGCTGAATGACTAACGACTCCCAACACATAAACTGGGTGAGAAAGGCAAACAACCCATGGAAACTTGCAGTGATCATGAATAACAAAGCGTGTGCTTTTAAGTTCCCTGGGAATTCAGACGGCGGGCACAGATACAGTACGAGCACGCCGTGGCAAGTTCCAGTGCCTTGGTTTTCCTCCAGAGAATCAAAGACTTTGGAATTAAAAAATGCCTCATATTCGCTGGGAAACACTCTATGAAAGGTTTATGAGATACAATCCCTAAAGGGCCTTAAACAATGACAAACTCATCCTAACTACTGGATATTCTTTAGTTTGCAGTTAGGAGAATAAGTAACTGCGCCACAGTCGACCAACAACAGTGCTCTATTTCCTCTATTATCTCTCTTTTCCCTCGTTTTTCTCTCTCGCTGCACCCGCTACAGGACAAAAAAAAAAGCAAAAGCAAAACATTATTCGAATCCACACCAAGTGAACAGAGATTACACATACTGCAGCTTGGAGTGACTGATAAAAAAAGTGATAAATTGATTCACAGACATGGCTGAATGAGTGAAGTGACACCACATTTCTCCAGAGCTTTGTGTGCACGTGTATGTCTGAGTGTGTGTGTGTGTGTGTGTGTGTGTGTGTGCACTTGTGTTTAATTCCATCTCCAGCATGGCAGCACAATCCTACTGTTTTTTTTTTCTTTTTTTCTTTGTGGTCCCTGCATTGGGCAGCAGCTGTACCTCCTGAGACACAGTCCCTCTGGAAGTCCATCAACACAACATGGTCAGCAGAGCAAAATGTGTGCGTGCCAGGGAGAGAGAGAGAGAGAGAAAGGAGGGGAGTGCACGCTTGTGTGTGCTGAACAAGCACACTGATGCACACAGCTCCGCTCCACACCTCTCTCCGTTCACTATTGCACTGCAGTTTCATCATCCATGGCACAGGTTTGATAGGCAGTTCCTCTTATTAGAAAACCTGGAGGGGGCGAGCCAGTGTTAAAATGAAACCCTCTTTATCAAATTGTGATGAAGTGCCTGAAGTGAACACAAGGTTAACTAAATTGCATATCCCTTCTGCTGAACTCTTTACACTCCAAGATCACCTCGGCACACAGAATTTTAAGACTCAGAGGTTTTGTAAGTACAAACGAGATGAGAGAGGTGTTTCTCTACCTTAAATCACTGTGAAATGTGCCTCACTTGTTAGAATTGCAGCTTGGTTCTAGCCGGGGGCTGAGATGAGGCGCCCGAGGTATTTCTGGGTCTCCAGCATCACACCAAAGCTGCTGTGTGCTCTCCCCGCCACACCTTGACAGTGACTTTGTGTGACAGCAGATATAATGTGATTTCTCCTGTCCCCAGGGTCTGAGGCTGATGATGGAGACTTCTGGGCTCTGCTTTGCTCTCCGGCGACAGCCATGACAGAAAGAAAAAATGCTTGAGCATGATGATCAGTGGCATTTTTCACACGGCTTGGAGATCCCTCAGTCTGTGCCCTGTTGCCCATGCTTCACTGACATAGAAATTAGGTCCCTATGTTCAGCCTGAATTTTCCTGGTCTGGGTTTGCTCCTCAGTTTGGGTACAATCACGTCAGCTCGCTGACACACTGTCAAGTGATTTTAGCATCTTTTTATTTTTTAAGCCAAAACAAATACTGTATAGTTGAGTAGATTTTGGTTTGTTTTACAATACTGTTGTGAGTTTACAGCAACTGAACAGCAGGGATACGTCGAACGTCACTTTTGCTGTAAGTGTGTCACTTCAGGTGAAGCCACGGTGTCTCATACCTGCAGGCTGTACAGGCCTCTGCTGTCGCTGCAGTTTATTGGCAAAAACAAAGCTAACCACTTCTGTCATGTGTGTTTTGTCTGGGTGTTGAAAACATGAAAGGTTTCTGTCTGAGGTTTATGTGTAACAGCCAAGCAGGTGTGGCTGGAGGAGCCAGTGCTAAAACAACAGGCTTGTTGATTGATTTTTAAAAAAAAAAATTATTCCTCTTTCTTCCTCTAACAAATGAAAATGTTTCACATTAGCATGGCCTTCTTTTCACACATTTAGGGTTTTGGTTTACAAGATGTCATCTTAGTATCGGGGAATTGGCAGTTTTCTGAAAATTATTAATCTGAAAAATTACTCATAGATTCATCAACAAAGAGAATAATCTTTAGTCCTGTTCTTTAGGGTCCAAATACACAAATAATCAAGATTTGGAGAATGATACAAGTCATTTTTACCCCCAAAGATTTTGTTAAGAACCTGAGAAAGTATACTGTTGTACTTTCATTCAGAGAGTTAGATGAGGAGACTGATACCACTCTGACGTGTTGTACATTTAAACTGCCAGAAGCAAATTAACAATGGGCCAAAAAACTGTCCAGTAAAAAAAAGAAACAAATAACAAAAAACTGGAAGGTAACTGTTTTCCCCATGCTTCCACACTTTCTGCTAAGCCAGTGTGTGACTGCTAGCTGGGCTGCTGACTGTAGTATCATATTCATCATGTCAATAAACATATCTCCAAAATGTCCAAAGCCTTATCAGTGTATTTGGTATGGGAGGTTTTTTTTCTCAAAAAAAGTCTTTCATTCACAATAACTCAGAAAGAGAACCAAAACTTTTTCTCTCCTTCTGTTTTCCTTGCCCTTTGCCCACACTTGCACCACACACACTTTATGGCAACAAAAATAAATAACCTAGATGTCTTTACCTCTAATATCCCCCTAGGTAGTGCACAGGCTCCAGTCAACATTTAGACGATCACACTCCTTGGTTTATGAAACACTGATTCCCAACTTCCTTCCTCCCTTCCTTCCGGCATTTTATTCCATCTAAATAATGCAGCCACAAGGAGACATTGGGGGGATCCATTATAGAGAGACTGATATAGAATGCTGCGATGCATGATCAGACACTCTTATCACTTTCACAGAGCATGTTATAGTGCAGCAGGGAGAACTTTGTATTGTCATGTCTCTCCTAAGTGCTTAACCCTTTGGTTGATGTGGTAGCGATATGCAATCTGAACAGTTTGGGATATATTATAGAATTCCCCCATCTACATTAGATCCAGATGATGTACGATGAGTCTTTGGTATGTGCTCATGGAGTATGGTTAAAGGACATTTCAGGGCCCGGGTGAAATTAACTTTGCGCTGCGACAGCTACTGTGAAGTGAGCGACTACGGCCGTCATGGTTAGTGAGAGAGGATGAGAAAAAGATCCATCCACCAGCCACGCAGCGGACACAAAAACACTCCCATATCCATCCGGAGGAGCTTCTGAGGCAGTGAGGGCATTGGTGAAAAATGTCATAATGAGATTGGAGGCATTGAAGAAACCAACCTTGCCAGATGATTTATTTGATGTCTATTCATTTTATTCTCAGCAGCTTCTCTGAGAGGATACTGTTAATTACGTATAGTCTATTGAAGAGCAAATGAGCTTGACAGTGTTCCATCATGTTGTCACAGGAGAGGGAGAAAGAGTGTGTTTGCGTGGGCACGCACGTTCACAGGTGGAGTCTGTTATGCTCTTTCTCCTTTCCACTAATCTGCCTGTCAGTAATGAAGTCTGAGGCTTAAGTGTGGGAGAGAGCAGGCGTCATCCATTAGTCTCATCCATTTCCATTAATGTTCACGGATTACTTATTATTCCCTGATTAATAAACACTCAGCAAGCATGTCCTCATAGCAGCCTCAATAAGCACAGCTTCATTAATGATTAGTATTAAAGCTATTAATATCCCAGTTACTGGCATTCACAGCCAACTCCAACCAACCTATATTATCATAATTATTATATTTTTTATTATTATTATTATAAAGAGTGTTTTGTGAAAGCATCTTATGTTTGCAAGAGATGAATAAATGTGGGTGCATTAGTCACTGACATTAGCCCCTACTTTCAAGGTAATAATTTCATAAACAATTCACATTACCTTGGTATTTGGACATCCTTGAGCAAAAACAAGTAATCCAATTAGTAAACTGAGTGAGGCACTATTGATTTTAGAGAAACATTACCCAATCAATTTTGGAGGAGTAATGAAATTCCTTTACTTTGTGCTCCAAAACAGTACAAAGGGGTGTGCATGTGTGTATGAGAGTGTACACATGTATGTGTATGTTTGTGCTACTCAAAAACTAAGAGCATAATTTCATGTTAGGCATGCCTCTCAGACCACACCCTAATGGGGTGAAGGGGTCTCTCATCACACGACATACACGCGCACACACACACACACACACACACACACACACACACACACACACACACACACACACACACATCAATGGTGTCATTTCCTTTTTACACTCACCTATTTTTCTAAATACTTCTAATGCTAAGCACAAATGCAGCCAGCATAATAACACACGCTCCACCGTTCCCATCAAACCTCTGCGGCCTCAGTGGCAGTCAGTTAAACAGTGGCAAACACAAATTGTCACACTTGTCCTCAACACGGCACCTCTTAAATATTCATGTTAGACAGGACTTGAACCCCTGCCACTGTAACTCTTAGTTGGATTATATATTGGACACAATTAGATTCTAGTGGAGTGGTATAAATAGCCTAGGGATGTTTGCAAGAATTACACCATGCCGGAAACTATTGTAATGCATTGTGTTGCAGTGTTCACATTTTGCCTGTGCAAATCTCCCTGGTCTCATGACACTAATCCCTGGGATAGTAAATTCTATGTTGTCTCATTTTACACCATGCCTGAGGTTGTTTTCTTTTCAATAATCTCATGGGCAAGTATAACTTGATTAGACTCCAAAAAATTTCAAGGGTGAAACTATTGATTGTATGCAAATGAAATTAATCTGTGGCACAATTGTGTTGGCCATCTTTCTTGGTATTTATTTCTCTTGGTCCTTTAAATCAGCAGCTTTCACGCATACACACTTAGACACAAACTCCAATCCAATTATATAGATAAATAGGCTAATCATGCCACAAAATTTTAATATGAGGTCTACGGGCAGGTCGATAAGCATAATCATTCACAGTGCCAAATTTACAGCACAATTTTAGATAAGAGAGATGGGGAGAGAGAGAAGGAGAGGGCAAATTGAACAGATAAATAGTTCCGTATTAGACATTAACATATGGATCATAAGGGAACTAGATAAGGGGGGAGACATTTCATTAACGGAAAGAAACATTCGATTAAAATACTTTTCTGTTTACATCACTTCCCATAATTCATGGGACTGTGATGAGCACTGCTGTCCAAGCGTTCTAACAGCCTTTTGTGGGGGGGCAACAAAAATGCATTCAAGAATAGGAAATGTGGAGGTTAAACACAGTAGATTACATTAAGGCCATGTTAATGACTCCTACTCTCAGACTGAGTGATGCTTGCTTGCTACAGTGAATATACTGTTTAAGCTTTGAGAAGAGTTTTTAATACAAAATCTCCATTATAGCCTCCATTGATAATACTGGATATTTGAAGCACTAATGTCATTGTTTTTCTTTGCGATGTTCTTTAATCATAGATAAGCAAAAATGCAAAATATGTTCTATGCACATGGGAAGTATCTTTTCTTGTTTTTATAGTTCATAAACCGGCAGTCTCATCATCCTACAACAACCTACTGGCTCCCAGATATCTCAAAAAACATCCTGCTCGACTCATGAAAATCATTCTCGTGAATGTTGTGTTTGGCCTATTTCCTTCCTACTGGGATGTGTTTTTTCTTTGATATTTTACAATCAATGATACATTCCCTTTGAGGGATCTAACTGAGAAATCTTGTGACCGAGCACATCTGTTTAGCTGATGGCAAGACAGACAGTACAGTGTATGTGAAGCATATGTGTGTGTGTGTGCGTGAACAGAAAAGTTACTGTTAGACCTCAGTAGAGCAAAGAGGACTGGTGTAAAGTTTAGGCCTTTACTTCACCCACAAAGAGAGTGAGAACATTTGAGTAAAACGTCTCTTGTGTATGTATGGACACACACACACACACACACACACACACACACACACACACACACACACACACACACACACACACACACACACACACACACACACACACACACACACACACACACACACACACACACACACACACACACACACAGTGAAAGACACATGGTAAAGTGTACTCACTGTTCCCTGCCTGAATAGGGAAATCTTCCCCAACTCCACATGAATGTCTGCTTAGACTAAACACAGCACAGCATGACTGTCTTCACAGACATCAACCAGTAAGAAACAAATGCTTTGCACTGTGAAGCCTCAGCTCAACCTCATGTATGTACATTATTCCCACTGTGCCCGTATCCTTTCCAGATTGGATTAAACAAGTATTGATAAAACCATCCCATCTGAGATACTTCAACACACTGCACCGCGCATATAGCTGAGA
Organism: Trachurus japonicus; assembly: GCF_045865225.1. Lineage (NCBI taxonomy): Eukaryota > Metazoa > Chordata > Actinopteri > Carangiformes > Carangidae > Trachurus > Trachurus japonicus. Next base: position 15,368,163 of record NC_140928.1, on the reverse strand, counting down.
TTTTATGCGCAACATTACGGCAACTGATTTGTAATAACATAATAATGATGATTATTCTTGTGTGCAGCGTTAAAAAGTCCAGTTTATAGTCATTGTATAATGGCTGTGTTAGAATGGAATGAAAGGTGTCAATTTGAAATATGCCACCTTCAACATGCAGTCAGGTGCCCCCGATCACACAGACCTCCGCGATGCCTCAACCATTAAAGAGCTTATTTCATTATACTTCCCCAGTGACAGTTTTAGTGCCAATGTCACCTCTATTGATGGTGCTTTTCCCTTGTGAAACTGACTAATGATCAATAAGAAAACAATGTCTCCAGAATAGCAAAATACCGTAATAAAATAGGGTGAGGACCGAGCATGTCTTAAATGGTAAACACCTCAAAAGTAGCACAGGCTTTAAGCAACAAGCCCCTAATACAACCATCAAAAGGGTTCAATCAAACATCTCCAAGAGCACTTAGACAGCGATTTAATCTGTGCGTAATGATGCCGATCGATTAGGGATGTGTATTCGAAGGACAAACATGTGTTTTTACTCTGCTTTACTTAATGAGTGTCTTTGTCCAATCACAGACTGTGATTAAGGGTGACAGAGGCGCTGCCTGAAGCATCCTGAAACCATAAGACCTGTCAGTCAGTGCGTCTTTGGTCACAGAACATCTGAGGGAAAACTTGTGTCGCCTCTGAAGTCAGTTCCATAAAGTCAACATACACCAGCTCGACTATAGTCTTCCGAAGAAGACGCCCTAGTTTGCGTTGCACGGGCTGTTGCGTTTTCACAATGAGGTCTTCTATCCTAAGGATGAAAAATATGACTTCATCTCATATATTATTCAATTTAGAGAATGAATAGAGACTTGTTAGATCATTATGCAAGTCTTCCGCTGTAGCACCTCTTGCACTCATGGTCAGCTAATCACTGAGAGGATCTGATTGCTGCCAAGACTCTCTCCACTTGATCTGATGGTGGTGTCTCAATCATGATTACTGAGGAGCGTTGTTAAGTTCCTTTGAATAAAAGCGGATGCTACATGCCATTTATGTAAATATAGTGAAATTTAGTTTTTGGTGTCGAGCAATGATTTTATTGTGAACATTGATGCTTCAATCGATTAATTCTGACATGAGTAGAAAGTAGGTGTTATTCCATCTTGATTTTTCACTTGCATGTATATTAAGTGCAGCAATAACAAGGCCAACTTAAAGGGATAGTTCAACATTTTGGCAAATTGGCCCATTGCCATAATCCATAAATCTTAGGAATAGGTTTGTTACCTTTAATTGTTGGTGCAAGCTACTTTTAGAACCGCGGAGCCAAGCCGCGAGCTGCTCAGAGCTACGCTATCTAACAGTTCAGTCGAAAAGTAGATTAGCAAACATAGTGAAAACAGCAATGAAAGTAATCGGGTCAAATAACCAGCCCCTGCCCCTGCAGTCTGTTTATGAGGCTTCTGTAATCAGACAGGCTAACAGAATATTGCAGGACCCGTCTCATGTGTTGTTCTCGGAATACGAACTGTTACCTTCTAAGAAACGTTTCAGAGCTACCCGCTGTAAAAGCAATCGCCTTAAACTTTCCTTTATACCCACTTCTATTTCTCTTCTCAATAAATTGCGCCAGCCTAGTTAGTAGGTAGTCACTGCCACTATTTTCTTTTTTTATTATTAACAGTGGTGTCTTTATTATAGCATTGTTTTAAATTGTCTGCCCTAACTGCTGCATTTTTATATATATATATATTTTTTTTTTAAATATATTTTTATACTTTTAGATATGTATTTCATTCTGTGCTGCTCCTGTAGATTCTAGCAAATATCGAGCTGTGAAACAGCTATTATTGTCTATTGGTGCTGTCCGTCCCTTGTGCTCTTGCTGCTACTGTGTGTCACTGTATGTCTGGTGCTGTCGTTTTGTGCTTGTTCTTGTACTGTGATGTTGCTGTCATGTAGCTGTTGTGTCCATCATGTTGTCCTGTCTTGTGTCTGCTGTATGGCGAAACAGTCTCTGTCTGCACTTCTGCCCACAATGAATTTCCCTCTGGGACAATAAAGTATATCTTATCTTATCTTATCTTATACAGCGGCTCATGGGATTTCTTGGTTTCATCAAATACACAACCCAACAACTCCAAAACGCTCTCGTGGACAAGTTGTGACCTGCATATTCACCACACTATGAGATAATAACGGAACGGTAAGAGACTGAGTTGTTTTCGAGGTAAATTCATGTGAAACCGCTGATGCGCGTTCCTGTCGGAGGCAGGTTTTCGGCAAGCAGTCTCTGCATTTGCCTCGAAAACAACTCTGTCTCGTAACGTTCCGTTATTATCTCATAGCGTGGTGAATGTGCAGGTCACAACTTGAGTTGTTGGATTGTGTATTTGATGAGTTTGATGAGGGAAACCATGAGCCTATGTAGCGTAGCTCTGAGTAGCTCCCGGCTCTGCTCTGCCGTTCTAAAAATAGCTTGCACCGACAATTAAAGGTAACGAACCTACTCCTAAAACCAGGGATTATGGCAGTGGGCCATTTGCCAAAATGTTGAACTATTGCTTTAAGAAGATCAACTTTTTGGTTTCCTATCCTACATTGTATTGTTTATAGTAAAAACCTAAAATTCATATTGCATTTCAAAAATAATGAAATACTGATTTATAGAAACTACTCTACAGTGCAATGTCACCTGACACCAATATGTTTCCTTTTAAGCTACATGGTATGTCAGTGTGACAGATCTTAAAATAATGTTGTCACCCGCCTCACTTCGCCTCACAAAACACATCCGACAGCAGTAGAATCTGTAGATGTAAACCACAGATCACCAAAGAAGTTCCTTGTTTAAACAAGCATTTTCCCTTCAAAGACACATCACATAAGTGGATGTGAAATTCGGTAACATCCAGCATGTGTTTCGAAATGTGCTTCAAAGAAACATAATCGATACAAGTAGTGTTAGGGTGACAACAAAACAGCTGAATCTATGCAGATTTGAAGAACATTTCCACTGCTGGAGGGTTGAATAAAGTACATGACCTGGAATGAATGTGCTCTCAATCAGCCAATCAATTGGTAATGCTGGGGGGTGATGGGGAGTAAACTAATCCCTTGGGTGGCTCGAGGGAAATCTGGATTATATTGCATTCCCACTCAGCAATGACTCTTTCAGCTGGAGGCCGGAGCAGACTAATCAAACAACATTACTGTAGAAGATCAATAGTCAGACAAACTGATGTATTGTCCCATATCGCAGCCTATCTATTTCAAATTTTCATTAAAAGCTCATTTATACTTTCACATAAATTTTAATCAATGTTTTTTTTTCAACTCGTACCCAACTTTCAAATTAAGGGATCAGATACGCAAGATCTCGTGTGTTTATCCTGTTGCCTATGTGACTGTCTGCCTGCTTTCCTTATTGTTGCACACAATTATTAACACCTCTGACACTTTAGCCAAATATGCTCTACACAGCGCAGAGACGCTCCAGCTGTGCTGTATAGCGTATCAGAAAACCTTGCTGTATCTTATCTTAGCAAAGCAAGAGGCAATATGCAATGCTGATAGGAAATCAGCTCCACAAAGGCTCAAAGTTGGCTGCTGATTCATAGCTGAATCTCTCCTCTTTGATACACACAGTACATATCCATAACCATAGTAAGGACCCTGAAAAAAGTGAAAACATGAGTGTGATACTCTCTCAAAACAGACAGTTTATTGAAGATAATAATGTACATTGACATAGTATCTGTATTGAAATGAAGGAAGCCTATATCTGCACATTGTGGGTTAAAGTGTATGTGTATGTGTATGTGTATGTGTGTGTGGGTGGGTTTGTGGGGGGGTATAATGCATATAACCTGGCTATGTAGTCTAGTACCCGCTATCAGTTGAGAGGAGCTGCATACATTTCTTTCACAAATAATCTAATCTTTTTAATTTGAGAGATAAGGCAGAATTGACTGTAATTATGTGCAGCTGGGTCTGTGAGGAATTCAGAAAAAAATGAGGCTAAGCCCATCTGCTGACTGGGAAACTGGGGGAGGCAGCAACATTGGAGGGAGAGAGAGCGAGAGAGAGAGAGTGAGAGAAAGAATGAAAGGAAGAGACTCTAAAATCATTAAATCAGCCACTATCTCCTCTCCTCTGTCACTCAGAGAGAAAAAAGAGGCACTAATGAAATATTAATGCCTTCCTTATTTTGAGATTTACATTAATCTTTCCTCTCTCTTTCTGTCTGTCTCTCTCTCCTCCACATCTCTGTATGTGAGATTTGAAAGCTGTGCTCTGAATGACTTGAATATATATTTCTAATGAGACGCCTGCGTTACAGAATGTCTCATTTTTCTGCCTGTTTTGCAATCCAAAGTTGCATATATTGCACAGCGAATATGGTAGTGTGCTTGCGAGAGGGGGGAGGGAGAGGGGGGTGAGACGTGGGGTGGGGTGAGGTGGGGAGTGAGAGAGCTGGGGGAGGTTGCTTGATCTGAAAGTGTAAAGAGACAGAGAATGAGAATGAAAGCGAGAACAAGAGAGCGAATGAGAGAGCAAGAGGTAGTGACTCTGGCTGTAGTAGTAGCAGCAGCAGAGAGAGAGAGACAGAGAGGGACGGAACGTGGCAGTTTCCCCTGGACTCGTCCCATTTGGCCCAGGTTCAAATAGGAAAGCAAAGACACACACACACAAAAAAAACAGTGGGCTGTGGATGCTCCCTGGAGGTGGAGAGGAATTAGGAGTGTGTCAGGTAAACCTGCCGCAGTTTTCTCAATGTCCGCCTCCACTGAGACCTGAAGCAAAAGCAAACCTGACACCAATGACGCTACCGCCGCTCCCTCACACACACACACACACACACACACACAGACACACCCACACACACACACACACACACACACACGGCTTTAAGTATGAGGGTGTTAGAATTACCTCAGTTGTGCTTGCACACACACACACACACACACAAAGGCAAAATATGAAACCTGATGTCAGCCCCGGCAAAACTGCTATGTATGCTTTTGACTTTGGAATGGGCTCAGAAATTGGAAAGTGTAAGGCCCCTTGATACCGATCAAAACTGTTTTACCTTGACGACTTTGCTATGAACCTTCCACTTACATACGGTATACTAGAAATAGTGGAAACACTGAAACAGCTGCAATTTTACCACTGCAGTGTGAAATAACCTAAGTGCAGATAAGTATGGGTGGTATGGAACATTGATTCTGGAAGTGAGCGTTTCTCAGCAGCACGCTGCCTACTGCCATCCCATCAGTGCTTCATCATTCCCAGAGTGAGACTTTCCTGGCAGAACAGAGCATTCCCGTGCTGTCCTATACAATACAGTAATTTCCCTGTAGTGTTCCTATTGCAACTCTGTGCATTTACCACACAGATGTGTGAGTTTCCCCCTCCGGCACCCAGAGCAGCGGTGTGGCACACCGTCAGTGTACTGGTATGGCAGTCATACACCATCCATGCACGCCACAGAAAATGGCAAACTGCAAGCTGCTGCTGCTGCTACGCCGTCTGATGCTGTCTGTGCCTGCAGGGTGTATGTAGGGATGAGTGTGTGTGTATGTGTGTCTGACTGGTGCAATAGAGGTGATGGCTGAGGGGGAGGGTGTATAGGTGTCTACTGTGTGTATGTCTTAAGAAAAAGAGGTGACACTATGCAGTGCCAATCACCATGATAGGCACTGCTCATCTTCCATGGAGACCGAGGACAACAAAGAGCCGAGTTAATAGGCAGACACGGCTCAGAGGACACTAAAGACCGCCTCCTAGCCCTGACATCTCGAGGTAGACACTCAGGCTTTTTTAGGACACGATAATTGGCTCATTTTACTCATATTACTCCTCACTGAAGTGCAAATGCACAACCAGGCAAGTAATGCCAGATGTACTTTAAAAGAAATAAACAGAAAGTTAAGTTATTTATGCAAAAGATACAGACAAAAACAGACAAAAATGCTATATGAGTGAGTATGACAATTGTGCTTCAAGGAAATATAAAAAACACAACACTGAATGTAAAAGTATATGAATGGAAAAGTGGCAAAATGTCGCAACAAAACAAAATCCTCCAAAAAAAGTGCTATGCAACTTGGCGTGCTTTGCAAAGTTTCATATGGTTTAAGCACAAAAAACACAAGATTACAGACACACTTTGAAGGTTATGGGACCTTCATTGACTCAGTTAGAAGGAACCAACTGACCATTGGTGTCCTGTGTCAGAGTCCAGTGTTATTTTGACCAATCAGAACTGCCACAACCTTCTCTGCAATAACATCATTCTCCCTCCTCCTTTGCTCCTGATGGACAAGAGTCATATTACCTCTGGCAGATAAAGGTCTGTGTCACATCAGTTAACAGCATACGCAAAGCTGATCATATCATACAGAGACAAATACACTAAGAACAAACACTATAGGACAGTGTACCAAAATGAGGAGACTTTTATCTGTCTCAACATTTATTTCCACCAGGAAATTCACATAAGAAGAGTGAAAAAAAGAAAAGAAAAACAACAAGTGGAAACAGAATAATAAAACAATGCAAATTTGATGAGCATCTTCCAGAAACCTGATCAAGTGCAGCAATGTCTTCACCTTTATCAACACCATGCTCCTCATCATTATTACCATCATCATCATTAGCATCAACAAAAACAATGAACCACAGGGCAGTAGACATAAATGAATTTAAATGCTGTAACACAGCTATGAATACTTATGGCATCTTTTATTTTTTATAACAGCAAAAACAACAATCCTGAAAAGTACCTTTGCTGCACCTCATTATCTGTCTGACTTTTCAAGAACAGTGCTGGTGCAAGTTTCTGCAACTCTCTCAAGTCTCAACTACAAGACTAGAAGGCACCTTGACGGTGTGTATTTTTATTTCTGTTCTTCAGGAATGAAGAGGGAACAGGGGCAAAATTGATCCAGAGGCTATTCTTGAAAAATATGTATGAGTGATGCTGCTAGTCTCTCAGTCTCTCACTCTCTCTCTCTCATTACCCAGTCTGAGCTACCGACTTCCATAATCCTGGAAGGTTTAGCGCCGCTGTGTTGTGATTGGTTAGACATTACATCAGGGTGATGTAATACTCCTAGGACTGGCTAGTGTGTCGGGCATGGGGAGGGAGGTAAGGGGGAGGCGGAGGGGGTGGGTGGGCTGAGTAGTGAGTGAGGAGAGAGGGTTGGACTGGGGGGGGGGGGTTATATTGAGCAGAAGAACTCTCTCTCTCCCTCTCTCTCTCTCTCCCTCGCCTCCAGCCAGTGAGTGTGCATGTGCAGCCGCCACAGAAAGCCTCTAATCCCAAAGCACACAGCGGTGCTTTGGAGAAGGAGGGAAATAATCAAGACTGTTTCCATAGGCCCCCATCTAAAGGCTGGAGATAAGCTTTGCTGTGCATGCTGCCGTGTGTACTGGTAGCAGCTGTGTGTATTGGGGATACATACACAAAGCAGAAATGGGATTTTTGGGGGGCTGAAATTCAATCATTAATTGCAAATAGACAGAGGAGAGGAAGATGATTGTTTGGCAGGGACAGAAAATGCCAAGGCATTTGGTGTTTGTGCATAATGACTCGTAGCCAATTTCTCACTTCAGTGCAAGGTGCTTTTTCATGGATCCAAAGGTGTTATACCATATCTCTGACGTGAGATGAGGTTTGTGAACAGCAATGCCCAGGGCACAAGCAATGTGTTTTCACCTGATTGCTTTCATGCCATGGTAGACAATGCCTTGAAATGCTAAAACAAAGTCATGTTGGCAAAATAAATGATTGCTTCAAAAAATTTGATATCCAAATTGAAACCTAAAGTGACGGATAGCACGAAACATTTGGTCTCATAAAACCACTTCATAGATAAAGGATGGTACTGAAAGTCCCCCCCACCCAAAAAATAGCTGCATATATCACATCTGAAATGACGACTACATAAGAAAATGCTCCAGCCTTAGGCACATAAGATTATTCTACAAAAAAAAAGTTTATTCGTAAGATACAGACTCATTCAACACTCACTTACAACTTCAATCTACCTATGTTGACAGCTGCACAACAGTTCAAAGGCATCAGAAGTGCAACATTTGATACAGTCATGATCTCTCTGACCAAATATTAGGACAGCAGATTAAAATGGCCTTCCAAACTGGAGGTCAAACCCTTGCAGCATCCAGATAAACGTCACACTCTGTCATTTGGCCCTAAGGCTCATGGATGTCTTCCCATCAGCCCCTGATCCGTGAGTTTATTTGGAGGAGAAAACGCTTTCTGTTGCCCACGTTGGCAAATAATGAATTCAAAGTGCTGAGGCAACCACAGGTAAATATGGCAAAAACAAAATAAAATACATTCTTCATTTGGGATACTGTAAATAAAAATGAGGGTATTTATGAGACAGAAAATGCACTCACTGTTTAATACACTGTCTCTGTGAAATAGGATTGGAAGTGCAAAATAAGCCTGAGGAGACCTGCTGAATTTTTGAGCCTACTATGGAATGAGACGTTGAATAATGAAATGAGACATTGAATAATATGCGCAAGCTAAAATTATGAAAGGTTAAAAGATGGCTTGAAACCCTGACAGGAGTTATTTGCCGCGAATGGTGTCAAAAACATCTCTGAAAACCCGTTTAAGGTCAGACATTGCCCTGAGTTAAAATCACTTCCTCATCCTGTGTTAAACTATAAAAGGAAAAGAAAATATGAGCAACATCCCTTGTTTTGTTTTTTTGTTAAAAAGTGAACACATGTACTGTGAGCTCTTCTGAGATGGATAGTGTTTATTCACTAACATGAATCTAAAAGTCTAACTTCCTGTTGACATGCAAACTCTATCTACTGTCAGACACAAAACTGACAGAAACCTCTGAGGTATTATGAAAGCAAAGTCGGACAGCCTTTGAAGAAAACTGGGGGGGGAAAAAAAGAAAACTACCTGAATGACAACTTGTCAGAATGAAAGGCTGCCATTTCTTACCTTGCTTCAGGCTAGGAATGGAAACTAGGTAATGACTACAATGATAGCACACCACAGACATATACACATGCGAGCACTCGCACTCGCACCCGCACCCACACACACACCCACAAACGCACACACACGGGCACTGACACACAGTTCCAGTGGCCATGTCTGGTTAGTTCAGAGGCGGTCTCCTGAGGTTGCTGGTCTAATTCTAACAGCGAGAGTCCTGGTTCGAGTCACAAAAGCAATGCTGTTTAAAACACCTGCTTTGTGTAACTTTAATTAGTGTCCTATGGGAAGTTATAAGTAGATGTGCGTGAGTGTGTATGGCACGCGTATGTTTGAAGGTGGTGTATCATACAGACAAACTCAGTATTTAACTTGTATTTATGTGCCTTCCTCTCTGCATATTATTCCTCTTCACTTACTGATTTCCATTTTTGTGTAACCTGTCAGCATGGATCTTTGTGAACCCTGCTCTCCACCAGCCAGCCTGTCTGCACTCCTCTCTGATGGTCCATCCCTGGCTGTGCTGCTACATGCTGTAACGCATCTCCCTCTGCACTCGGGTCTCTGTGTTTATGCCCCTGCCTGCATCGTCTGCGCTGTTATATGGCTGTCTGGAGCGCGCTGCACTCCTCTCGCTGTGACAGAGGTCAGCGAGTGCTCCGAGCCGCGGCTGACGTCATGCTGCTGCAACCCTGCAGACACACCAACAGGCAGGCAGACGGACAGGCAGACAGACAAACCAGTGAGCAGACTGGGGGTGTATTTATAGCCTCTCTCCTCCGCCTATGCATCCTCACAGCAAGCTGCATGGCCAGATACGCCCTGAAGGCAAACCCTTTCGTGAATATGCTGCGTTTCTTCTGTGGCATCTACAAGTCTGCATTCTACGAAGTACAAGCCTTTAAATGTATCCCCTGCTGAAATGAACTCGCAGCACCAGGCGTTGAAGTTCTGTGATCACTTCAGCTAAATCATTCTCCCCTTCCCACCTTGTGAAAAGGTGTGCACGTTGGAATGTTCATCTCCCACGGTTAATGAACACATTGTGTTACACATCAGCTAATAACACAGTGAGGATGTGCGCTTAGCACAATGCTTTACACCATTACTTATCTAATAAACTGTAGGAGGCAACTGCCATTAGCACAGGCACTGATGCTGATATTCACCTCCCACTGGCGGGCTCCTGCAAGCTAATCTGCCGTACACTGTATGCAAATATGAAACTGTTACTGTCAGGATGCAGTCTAATTCCACATTATTCTCCGGGTAGTGGGCCAATCAGGTTGACTTTGAAATGGATTGTGGGTGATTAGCCGGGAATGCTGGGAGAATGCCGAGGTCTCTCTGGTGAACCCCGCAGCTGGTGCTGGAGTCAGCGGAGCAACGATCCAGGTAATTAATTCTTTGACAAGCATCAGTGATTTGGAAAATCAGTAAGAATGGCAGACGCTGATCAAAAGGGAAACACGTGGAGAGATGTTTAAACAGTGGGCGTTCGAGGCGTCAGTCACGCAGGGGCCCAGACGCGGGGCCCAAAGCCCAAACACCAAACACCACAATGCACTGAGCTGACTATCAAACAACAGCAGGCTGGAGGATACCCGGTGTGCTCTGGATTGGCACTCGCAGAAAAGCACCAAGTTATGCACTGGGCAATGCACGCACACATCCAACTAATGAAAGTTAATTCATTCAGCAGCAATTGGGCGGGCAAATGTATCCATATATATATACACATCGGCATGCATTCAGACACATATGCAAAGTATAAACATACTATTACAGTGCACTCAACATGTACAGTAAACAACTCATGTATATGGGCTCAATACTAAAATAGAGATAAACCACGCATGTATATTCCAGTCACAAATCCATGCATGCAGTACAAACACTAAGAATGTGCACCCCAGGAACATAACCCAATATACACACACGGACATGTGGTAAAGATCAATTCATTTTCCGTATTTATTATACATATTGCACTAAGCCTATATCTGTTGAATGAAATGCAAACAATGGCATGATATTCAGGGGCATGAGATCACATACAGTAGATGCAGGCACACACACACAGCACTCCTCATAAATACACAAGAGGTTGGTTTGACGTTACTTCCATAGCCTTGATTAAATCATGCGTATATCCTTTATTTGATTGTATGGATAGAGAGAAAAAACACACAAGCGGAAAAACCGTAATGAAACATCATTGGCACGGCTATTACAGACACACTGTCCAGAATACAAATTCCCCATGCAGGTATTTGTTTTCATCCATCAGTATTCATTATGCGAGTGAATGTATCATTGGAGTGTAGCTATTGATCCTGTATTAAATCTCATTGTTACATTCCTATTCAGCAGCAAGCCAGGTGAGGGAGAAAAAAAAGAAGGGTGACCAAATGTCATGGTGACAACATGCAGCATTGTCAAAGGTAGCTTTATCGATCAAGATAGACAGAGAGAGAGAGTGAGGGGAGATATTTCAGCAGGACCCCAACCGGCTGACATTTTAGAAAAGCTGTCCTTTCTATTTTGTCACCATCTATTGTTGCACACAAAGAGCATAGATGCCTTGACTGAGGCAATTTGAGCTACGGCCTTCGCACCCAGCACAGAGTGTGAGCAGGTTCACATGTAGCTCTGCAAAGTAGGGAGCCTTGTTCATTACATTTATCAGTGGTAATTTTCGCAATTCACATGCTGTGTTTCTGAGAAGGTACGCTAAGCATTGTGCTGGTATCTTGCTTTGACATTTTAAAGGCCTCGCTGTCATACCTTGTCAGCAGTTAATCTGAAACACACTGCGGATGGAGGCTCCGGTTTGGTAAGGGTCCAATTAGCTTGCCAGCCATGTACAGCAAATGTTCAGACAGACGTAGATGACTCAGAAACATCCCCAGTGGGACTTTTGCTTCTTGTTTTTTTTTTTTTTTCTTTCCCTCCTGTTCAGATCCAAATGAAAGTGAATGGTCTGAGGACAGGCGGGAGCACGATGAAGCGCACGGCAAGTGGACGTGGATGACTAAAATGAGTGTTGTCGTATCAAAGCTGAGCTGCCACCAAACATGTCAGATTGGAGCAACAACACAATGAGGGCAGGCCATCGCTGCGTGTTGACCAGGGAGAGAGAGCTGGCGGCATGAGCGCTAACGCAGGTCAGACGGTGTGGAAGTTTGCTGGCAGAGCTTAACATTTCTCTCTCACTCCCTTCCTCTCGCCCTTTCTGTCTGACTCACTTGGGTAATTAGCACAGACTTGCATTTTCCCTGTGTATGGCTTAAAGCGTCTTGTGTTAAAGCAGTCCAGATCAAAACGGCACGTCATACCACATTATCTTCAACACCGCTCCACAGCAACAACCTGGCTCCCCAGTCAGCTCTGCTCTTCCTCTGCTTCCCGGGATGTTTATCTGTTGCTAGGACTGGAAAATCTCCATGTACATTGTTTTGCACCAAGGGGAAGCGAAGAGCGGATTAAGTAGATCTCCTGATGTATGGAATGACCTTACATTTTTAAGGCTCCGACTAGAAGAGCTTTAGCTCTAACTCCCGATATATGTCCCGCTTTCCATTCAACATACTGCAATCCAGCCCATATCACTCAGGGCTCCTGCAGAACAAGTACCTGGTGCCATACCTGTCAAGTTTTGGATTTGAAAATAAGGGAAATTTTCCGGCACCCGCCGCAAACAGTGCTGCCACCCCAACCAAGCTCCAGTATCCCTTACATTTTAAGACAAGAAAGCTAAAATCACTGGCTTTATGCACAGCTGCACTACTTCCTGATCTTCAGCCAGCCCGTCTGCCATTATTGGACAAACTGATTAATCCAGGTGTGCCTGACCTCAATAGTCACAACAACAATAATGTTTTTTTTGTTATTTTTCTAACACATAAATGAGGCATTCTGGTGTACTCTGAGGAGAAACAGAGGGAAAAGACAACATTGCTTCAGTTTTTTTTTTCTTTTAAAGCAGATTCAGTACTGACTGAGGTTCCTATAATTATAACTGCAAGAATGGCTGAAGTGTATTAAAGTGAACTCAGAACTGGTTTAGTGTGGAGCTGTGGCTGGTGGGCAAAAACAAAACTCATTTTTTAAAATCTTTTGGCCTGGACCAGCCGGTGACGAGCCTTTCCTCTGCTTCACCATGAAGCTCTTTCAGGCCACACTGTCTTCTTCCGCAACTTCTGCCCTATTCTCATCTGTATTTTGATAGCTGGAGCTACTGTCAGATATCTATATGACAGAAGGCCCACACATGCTTTAGCTTTATACTGCTGAATAACTGGAGCAGATATGTCCAGGGATTTTCAGCCTTCTATGATTATAGAATTACCCTGTCTTTTACAGCAGGTAGGCTACAGACACAGACACACACACCTGTTACTCTGCTGTCCCTCTCTGTTGCTCTCTGGACTGGGCTGCCTAGCTGTTCTTTTGGGCATGGATGGACGACACAACTCGACCGGTGTGGACGCGCTGGTTCGAGCTGTGGTACGAGTCTTTTTTTTTTTTTTTTTCAACAACCGCAGGTCGGCCCGTTACCACAAGCTTGATGAGCAGGACCTCAGTCAGTGCCACGGTGATGTAGGCTTTGGGCTGTGTACTCGCACATAGTGACGACAAGCACGCTCATCGTTGCTAACCAAGATAGGACTAATAGAGAGTTGGCCACTCCGAGGTAAAAACCAAAACCCAAATGAAATAGCAGCGTCCAGTCCGGGGTGCCGCCGGGACTGGCCCGGGGTATTATTATTTTTTAATAACGCGGGTTAAAATACGGGAGATTTACGGGAAAATACTAATACGGGAGGACGGCGGGAAAGAGGGGTAAAATACGGGACTTTCCCGGCCAAAACGGGATACTTGACAGGTATGCCTGGTGCCAACTGGTGGGTCTCAGTTCAGAAATTCAGAGTGAAGTGCATTTGGATCCTAAGCCTGAATCAAAGTGAAATTTTTTAACATATTAACAACAATGACAACAAAAAAGAACAAATATCAAACTTCTCATTACAGATGTAGCATAACCAAGTTAATATATAGTACTCCTTCAGCTGCCTCTGTTTGTCATACACCACCCACAGTTGAACTGTCCTTAAGAGTCACCTCACAACAGAGATGAACAAATTAGTTCCTCAAGGCAGAGAGAGTGATATTCACATTTTACCCACTTTCACCCGATTGACACAATTGGCCATGAAGTCCAACCACAACAGACTCAAATCAAAGCACTCAGACATCACATACACAACACCAGAGTCAGTTTGCTCTCACCAATGTTGATGGGAACTCTGGTGTCAATCAAGGATAAATTCACAAAAAATCAATTTAAAAAACATATTCAAAAAGAACTCCTTTAAAAAAGGGAAGACCTTCAGATCTTGTCTCATAATCATCAGATTCACACTGAAGCATGTTTTTTTCAGAAGCATTAAATTAGGTTGAGTATTCAGACCTTTAGCAAGGTTCATCTTCTGAAATGTTTCAATAATTTAACAGATTTGTTTTGCAGTGCAAAATAAAACTTGGCTGACGAACAGGTTCTGCTTCACTGACCCATGAGGCTAGATAGACCTGACTGTAGCAGTATGAGTTTTATAGGTGGTGGCCTGGGTACATTTAACTTTAGTGAGTTGTTTAGCATGCTGACCTGTGCATAACAAATTAATTAAGAAGCTCTGATTCTCTAATATTAATTAATGGCACAAGTAAAAGTGGCTCCACTTAGTTGAATACATAGGATTATAAGGATTTAAAGCTAATGAGATCAAATGTCTCAAGTTGGATTACAAGATAACCATGAAGCTTTCATGTGTATTGCAAGTAGGCTACACTATTCATGCTGCTTCAATTAATTTCATTAAAACAGCAGGAAACATTTATCTCATGACCTGGTGGTAACAGTTTATAAGCCTTATCTGTTTATGCTACATGCATCTGAACACTGTTTGCATGTTTCAAAAACACCTGAGAAATGCATCCTTTGTTTCCTGGGCAACAGAGGATCCAAGAGCTGTCCCAAAATTTGGTGAATCCATTTACCAGTCCACCTTTACCGCCTCGTTGTGCTCATACATGCACTGATGCAAAACTATAACTTACTTTCTGTGAGTAGAGCTTTTGTTTTTGTGCAGGGGTTAAGGCCATTAAATCAAATTACAAATGAGACGATTTGCAGACAGTGAAGTCATGTCACCATTCCCGCGATAAGCCAGCATCAGAGGGCGATGACTGTAAAAAGGGAGAGCTGGTATGACGGGACAGATGCAGACGCTGCTGTGTTACATGTCACACATCTGATTCCAGATTGCCATCAGAAATCACACACTGGGGCAGCATTAGGCCGGCTTTGTTTGGTTCAGTGTAAATAAGCAGAGCCGACATAATCAGGGGTCTCCTTCATGGCAACATAACAGGATCTCTGTTTAAAAAAGAGGCAAGCAACTGAAGAGTAGCCCGGACCCTGCGGCCGCACAAGTTGGAAACCACTTCATCACAATCAATCAATATATTGTCGTCATCATGGTGGAAGAGAGAGATTGTGAGATAGTAAGAGAGAGAGAGAGAGAAATGGAGATCGGGGAAAGTTTGTTAACGTCTGGGGGGTAGGTACAGTAAATGGTGCCGCAGAAACTTTGAGTGAAAACCTTGCACAGCAATAAAGTGATATACACATGAATAATGCAGAAGCATTTAGTTCAGTGCTTAGGCAGTGGGGGAATCAGATGTCCCTGGTGCCCTGAAGGATTCCAGTCTACTGAGCCAGCGTCTCTGGTCTAGAATAGACCAACACAGACCCAAAGGAGAATCCCAGTGCGCCACACTGTCCTGCCAAGACACATGCACCATACATACACACACAATCGACATAGAGTGTACACACAAGCATGCATTAGCAATTGTGTGCACAAATATTCAGGCACCTTGCATCACATACCAGCAGATACTCAAATACTCCACACACACACACTCAACCACATACTTACTCTCCACTGACTGCTGTCTGTTTTGCGTCAGTTAAGGAATTGAGTCTTTAAGAAATGATTAATGAAATAATAATTCACTGTGCTGTGCATTCGGCTACGTCCGTACATCTGTGTGTGCCTAAAACAGCAGCTGATTGTATCACATTAAAAGTGTTTGCCAGTGATGACATCACGCAGAGATGAAGGTCTGTGTGTGTGTGTGTGTGTGTGTGTGTGTAGAGAGAGAGAGAAGCTCCGAATAATTGCAGAAACATCAGCTTAGTGTTGGCTTTACTTTTAGGTAATACTTGTGGGATTTGGGGTTTAAAAATAAATCTGGAGAGTGAGTGACTGAGGGACTGTGGAGGCGAGTGGGCAAGAGTTGGAGTGTTAATTTCACAGAACTGCTGAGAAGATTTAATTTTGTTGTCTCAGCTGCCCGAAGAATCAACTAATGACTAATTAATCACTGCACACATCCAAATCAAATCAGCTGCTTCTCCTTGCCATGCATATTCTCTTTGGCTGTCATTCAACTTCTCCCCTTGCACATTTGGAAGAAGCAGATTCTTGGAAATAAAATGATGCCATCATTTTTATTTTTGCTCGTTTTGGTTTTAGAGGAGCAACACACTACAAATCACTAAGCATCGTTTCTTTTATTTATGTGGTCGCAAATATTTTATCCCCTTGCATCTCAGTGAGCCTTTGGGCATATGGCATTTATGCAGTAGCGGGTGTGCATGCGTGTGTGTTTAATGTGTTGACACCACCACTATTTACCAGCTTTGCCTCAACATTAAACCGTTTGATTTCCATTCAGCCAATGCAAATGAGGCCAGGAGAGCGTCGCCTCTGTAACATATGCAGCTCCTCATTTGCTGCCAGGGCCAGTGAGCTGGGGACAGGGGCGGGGCCGCTCTTCACACTGGAATGGTAATTCACCAATCAGTGAGGTGACATGCTCGGCGAAAGAAGGGAGAGCCGCACAGCGCTGACAGGGACATCAGTTTCACGAAACATTTCCTCCTCTGCACCTGAAAGCACGGCATAATCACGCGCAAGGGCGATGCACCATGAAATGGAATGGGCGCCCAGATCTGGGGGAGCGGACACAGTGCCGTGTCCACAGAAATGAGGGTCATTCTTTACCCAGAGATGCCAATGTCAGTAGAAAAGGCCCTGCAGGTCCAGGTCAGGCACAGCTAGCGTTATGATACCAATTCACGTCAAAGTTTCATCTTTGACTTGAAAGATGCAGAAATATATACTTTATTGTGTCAATCTATCAACATCTGCTAAATGTGGCAGGAGGATAGCAGAGAAGATTACCATTTAATATGATCCAACATTAACGCCATAGAAGCCACCTATATTTCACCAGCACCACTCAGATCTGCTTACAAGTCAGAGCCAGAGACATGATTCAGTTTGAAAAAGATAAGTTAAGTTTCTCATAAGGAATATTAAAATTAAAAGAAAAATTCACACCAATAGGGAAGAGGGAGGTCAATCAGAGCTGGGGCCTAGCAGTGGAGAAATGGGGCTGAATGGGAAAGAAGAATCACAGGGAGAGTCACTCCGGTCACTCGTGACATGCACACACACTCACACTAAAAAGTGAAAAATCAAGCCCAGGGTGTAGCTACACAGCCGAAGGGAAGAAGACACTGCCACCAGAGACACCAATCCCACCAGGTCTCATCTTCTAAATGGATGAGGAAATACAATTATGTCAGTGAGATTACAATTTCAATTGCAGACAAAAATAAAGCCACTTTTCGACCAACAGCATTAGGTCAGACTCACATCTAAGGATGGTTGGACACAAAACTGAACAATTAATGTGAATTAATCCTGGGGTCTATACACATCCGATTCCACACAGAAAATGGCTCAGGATGAAGGGAAGTGACAACTAGGATGTAGCAAATCAATGTGGACAATACAGGGCAGCCCCAAGCAAGCAGTCAAAGCTAAGCCCAAACAAAGCCAGGAGAGGCAGAGACAAGTAGACAAAGCAAACAAGACAAGGCAAAGCAGCAGTGATCCTACAGGTGGTTTAACAGCTCCCTAATAACATGGTTACCTGACCCTGTCAAACATAAACAGAATGAGTAGCCTAATCTTAAAAATGATGCTTAGGAAGAATGAAAAAATAAACTGTTTCCACAACGCTACATACTGAGGCAGGCAGAAAAAAAGTTGTTTTATCATAAATGTCCACACACTGCAGAAAGGAAGCAATTGACGCGGCACTGTTAGCATGACGTCACCTAAACAAACCGCTGGCCAGAGGTGCAGTAACAAACAAGAGGACAGCAGACCACGGTGCGTTGCTCACTCCGGCTAACGGAGCCCAGTCAATAATCAGTTAAGAAAAACAACAACAGATGACCCATCTGAATCACGGACTTAATAACATGCCAGAGAAAACAATAATGCCAGCGTTAGCTTACCTGCAGCCCGAGGAAGACGAAGAGAAAGGCAACCGGAAGTGAAATCCATCGGCCCCTGCGTGCTAAAGTCAAATGATAACTACCTTCTTTATACAGTCTATGATAACTACGCACCTTTATAGTATCAAAACGTCTATTTTGACATGCGTGTTGAGACGTCAAATTTGTCTTGAGACAACAGAAAATAGCGTATTTTTTTCCACATATAATTTGTATGAATATGACAACAACACCACAAAATCAGTTTTGGGGGGACATCTGCATTTTCTGGTCATGTCACTCTAACAGAGATAAACACACAGCTTAATGTTGCCTCAATATCACAGAGGGGCAGGTGTGTTCACAACCAATACCCTGGAAGCTTTCCTGACCACATATGTGATATCGTTCAAAACTGATGCATTCACATGGTAATTTTTGATATCTTTACACAAAATTGACATTTTTCCAGCATCTTAAGATATACAAATTGGACAACTGAACATGGATACTAAGATAGGCTACACATGTTGGGTGAAACAGTGTTCCATAGGCTATTATATAGAGCCAAGCAGTTGAAAGCCAATATTACTTGGGTCAAACATGCAGCATTTCTCACCCTGTGACATAAAAAATAAATGACATCCATATCCATTTTCTCAAACATTTGATAGGAATTTTGATAATGGCACTGCTGTTAGTTTTAACAGTGTGTTAATTATAAAGTGAAAGCTTTGTGGAATTAAATGGCACACCATACCTGCCTTTTTAATTTTTTTAACATATGGAATCACTGCATATCCACGCACCGCCCCCTGTTTATGTTTTTTGTGGGCATTAGCTTGTATTTACTAAATCCCCCACAGGTTATGTGTATTGTGAGCCACATTTTTTAGCTTGCAGAGGAACAAATGTGTGCCAAGTGAGATAAGAAATGACTGCTGTTAATAGACTTTGCTCCCAGAGAAAGTTCAACCCGGCCAAAAAAGAAAAAAAAAAAAGAAGAAATAAATAAAAAACATGATCTGAATCCTCAAACTAGTGCCTTTCTCTATCTGCCAGATGTATCAATGTTCCTCCAAGCAATCAAGAAGTAATTCCCTTTATCGGCCAACATGAATATTAAAGTTTTGTGCTAGAGGGATTGAGGGTATAAACACTGCCGTCACCAGCACCTGTCGGGGACTGCGGTGGATAGTTGATGAGGCGGATGAGTGCAATAGCATGGCTGTAGAGATACCAGTGGTGACATCGGCCTGAGCTGAAGAGCAAGAATGCTGATTAGTGAGAGCGATTAGCATCTTTGTCTTCGGGTCCTTGTCATCCAACACATGTAAATTTAAACCAGTGTGACAGCAACAGACCATCACATCAGTGTTGTTTACAGCCAATGCAAATGAAGAGCAAACAAACAAATATCTAAATACTGAGGGAGAAGGGGAGGGGTTCCCCAGACTGAGGACCTTTTACGCATATGCAAATGGTAGCTCTCATGACATGCATCGAGCAGGAAATTAAGACAGAGAGAGGCAGAATTACAGAGCGGTATGGAAATGTGCAGATGTGTGGATATGCTACGCTGCTTCATTATGACCGGAAAAATGGCCCATGTTAATATTCAAACATCTTGATAAACAAAAGACACAAATGAAGACGGTCCCCTGAGGACCAGGACAGAACACTGATGATCTTAACACTCGCCAAACAACATCCAACTCTGAGACAAAATTTGTCCCTGGGCATTACACAATTACACCGTGCATGCACACACACACTCGGAGACACACACACTCTACACTGAATAAACAAAGAGTGAAACATGCTGGAACATTTAATGTGCGACTGGGGTCAAGTCTGGTAATGCACTTAGAAACAAGATGACTGGCGGTGGTCATGAAATCTATCGACACCTGCAGATCATTTATCAAACCGGTCTGCAGTTGTCTGAGTTTTCAAACGGTCTGGATTAATTCTGTCACAAATAATTCTGCAGATTCTAACAAATGTTTAAAGACGAATTTGGGTTCCTCTCCAAAAGTTGATCTTCTGGACTGAAAAAACAATCATTTCTGTCTGTAGCAAATGAACAAAACAAGCAAAAGCACAGACCGGGCTTTTGTTTTTTTTTTCGAGTTTGCGTCATCTGGTTGTGTGCTCTCGACTTGTCATTGTCTGTGTTTACGGTGGCATTAGGGTCATCACTGCACCCACAGTTAATGGAAGAGAAGAGAGAGAGACAGTGAGAGATGATCATCGTCCTTGTGTGGAGCGCACTATACTGTTGACTTTGTCAGGGTGCCATGTTGGATTGTGTCCACTCCATCATATCCATGCCCAGATGCTACAAGAGAGATAAGTGGATTGTACAGAACAGGCTTGTCAGGGATCCCATATATTCACCCTGAATCTGTGGATAGTAGGACACAAATAGGCTTTTAAAGTGAAGTGATTTAGATTGGATTTGGGGTTTTTTTTTGTTTTTTTTAAGTCTTTTATTATGGATTGTTTTACACTGACATCAACTTGGCTGAGCCGCAAGGTATGTTTCTTGGAAACAAAGCAAAACTGCTGGCAGTATCAAATGTTTTCAATGGCTTTCAGGGGCCAGAAATTGTAACATTAGCTACCTATTTGAATGCTGAGCTCATGAAGACTGTAGTAAATGGGAACTGGAATGATTCCTGAAACATCATTAAGAAGACATGTCTAAAGCTGCCTTCCGACGGTGCAGATTCACATAATCAGAAACCAATACAATTTGATGGAGAGCTAAAAATTACCATCAAGTTTTGCATATTGATTTTGGTGTGTCCTCGCTTTTATTGTAGTAATGATGCACTTGACTTTATAATGAGTGCTTTAAAAGGAAAGAAAATTGTTAATTTACACCTTTTTTTGATTGGATGGCCCAGTCGCTGTTTGCTGTGCTTTATCAGGGTTTATTGCCAACTGATTATTTTGTGGAATGACTCCCCTACAATAACACCACTGATGCATTAAGTCACGATAAAAGCAATCTAAATATGAACATGCATGATGGCCACACTAAGTGCACCAAACTAATGGTTTCATTATTTCATAATAAAGGGTTAATGTATATTCAGAATGCCTATTTACTCAAATTGTTTTTGCATATATACGACTCTTAACAGAAGCATTCTTCAGCTTCTTGGGAGTTTAAGGTTTTTGTTTGTCCAATCAGCATAGTTCAGACAAGGTATATGTTTTCAAATACAGCTATATGTGTGTTAACCTGAGCTCACCATTCAGCAGAGGGTTAAAAAAGAGATTAGTCAGCTTTCCATCTCCTGCCCCAAAGCACACAATCGCACACTCACACACCCTCCTCCACACCGCATGACCCTGTATATTTTTGAACCTCGGCCAGCTCTCTTCTTTAAGAGTCCAAATCCTGGTGGCTGCCAGTCAACTTCAAAGCGGTTGGACTGTGGCTGTCTTTCTTAACCTCCAAATCTGGCTGGTCTTGTTACAGCTGCGCTGTGGGGACAGAGTGGGCAGTGTTTGCATTTGTATGCATGTGTGTGTGGGGTTGTGTGTGTGTGTGTGTCTTAGTGGACAGAGTGGGCAGTGTGCTGGGTCTGCTGATTAACCCCTGGGCCAGGGCCGTTCTCCTCAGCCAGACAGATCGGCTTTCGCCAGTCCCGGCCCTTGTAACGGGAGCCCGCTCCAACAAGCCACTTCAAAGAGACAGGGCCAGCAGGAATGTCAGGTTCAGAACCAGGGGGAGTGAGAGAAAAAGAGCAAGAGAAAGAGGGTGAAGCAGGAGGAGGAAGAGGTTTGTGTGTGTGTGTTGCTAAGTTTCAACATGTGGGAGGAGGAGGAGGAGGAGGAGGAGGAGGAGGGGGTTCTCTCTCTTTCTGCTCAGCAGCAGGACTTCGGCCCTATCTGGACCTCGCTCGCTCAAGCGCTTCCTTTTTTCATTTGCAGCGGAGTTGCTTTAATTTAATTTGGCTGCAAAGCAAAAGGCCTTTGGGATTGTTTGGCCTGTGTCTGGTTCGGCCGCGCCTCTTTAGAGACAGGCAGCATGTGTACAGAGCATTTTTTCTTTTTCTCTTTTTTTCTTTGCCTCTGCTGCTGCAAGGCGATGCCTCATCACGTCACTGACCTCTGTTAGCCAAAGAAAATCTATCACAAGTCAACACACATTTTTGGTAAGCTTTGCCAAAAAATCTAAACCACAGTACAGCTCTAAGAAATGGTGCAATTTTACGGCAAGCAATGAATTTGTTTCATTATACTGCTACAGCAAAGGGTAGTGGAAGGCTGACATTTTCGGATCAAAGATGTGTAAGTCATTGGCTGTGATACAAGGAGAAACGAGGAGATAATGATGATCTCACTGACAGATATGATACAAAAAAAAAAACTTTGATGAGTCTTATACCCAATTATGCTTGGTGTAGTGTTACCAGTGGAGGTGCATGTGTATTAGTTTTTGTGTGTGCACTGAAGCTGGTTCACATACATCCTTAAAATGATTGCATCAGTTACATGGTATGCCGACATTAGGGGCAAAAATTGTTCAATTTGTAACAAGGAAAACACAACAAAGTAACATGTTCTCTCATTTTACATTAAAAACTTCCACTACTACAAGCACAAAAACTTCACACTAACACACACGTGTGTTGAGTGCGAGATAAACAAATCCAGTGCACTTTGAGCTATCCTTCCTTGACGTTTCATATGTGCATATGAGACGATGATTAATACTGCAGTGGGACACACACACGAACTTGTTGTCGTCAGGTGACCCGAAGTCACACAGAAGAATCCCCCTGTGGAGGTGAGGTTTGCCGAGGCTGAGCCGCTCCGTCGATCACCACCCAACACTGTGCTGCCTTTTGTGGCTCAGAGACAATGGGCCGCTGCCGGGGGAAGAGAGACAGGCAACCTGAACCTGACACAGGAAGCTCTTAAAGCTACAAAAAAACAAACTGCTGAGCTCTGGCATTCCCCCCCCTCCTTCACTGAAAGACTATCTCCGCCGTCATTAAAGGTGAACTCAATCGTCTAATCTCCTCCAAAGTCACTGAGCAACCAACGCTGTCGCCCCCCCCCCCTCCCCTCACACACACACACACACACACATACACCTCATCTCTTTCCCCTCCTCCTCTTCTCCTTCCTCCCTTGTTCTCATCGTCCCTCTTTTCTCACTTGCCTCGCGAGGTGGAGGCCATCAATGAAATGCCATCAGATCTCTGGGGGGTTTGAGGTCATAGGACAAAAATGTTCCGTTGAGTGTGCTTTGTGGCGCTCTGAAAGGAAAGGCTGTGTGTTTTGTTTTGCTCTGATCGATGGAAGGTAGCTCACAGGAAGTGTTAGGCAATGTGCTGTGCTCAAGCAGATCACGCTGGTTAAGCTCCATCCATATTCCTCAACAGACGTCAGTGAAGGCCTTTTAATATTTGTTTCTTGGTGTGAAACAGAATGTTTATATAGATTTCATGCATGTATATTGTTTAACCTGGCAGAGGATTGGCATGCCACTCAACATTTGTGAAATCACAATTGCAGAATGTGTATTTTCATGTTTGAAATCCTCAGCAGGTAATCAATACCATGCCAAGAAGAGAGCGGTAAATAGCATGTCTTGTGATGTGAATTGAAAAACAACTCAACAGACTAACAGCAAACAAACAGAAAGCAATCCAACCATCACCACTGAGAATATAATGAAAACCCAGAGAATGGACATGCACATTTGCACATACAAACACATTACATTCTGTGCAACCACAATACATATCATTTTGATGTCATCCACATTTGGCTAAGGCCATTTGCACCTGACACGTAATATGCTGCCAGCTATACAAATAGCACTGTTTGGAATTCAATTATCTGTTGCCTCTTTAGATTTTTTTTTTCGAGGCACTATGAAAAGGCCTCTCTCTTCTCTCAACCAGCACTGTCATTGAGCAAAAATGGTATTCACCCCTCCTATTATCGCATCAAAATCTGCCTGGCCGCTGTGCATACTGGCTCATTACCTTGGTGAAAAAGCCACCTTAACCTCCATTACAAGCTGGCCCTGTAATTAATGACTTTTTAAGCTATTGAACCAAAAGCAATTAGGTTATAAAGGAGGGCTTGTTCAGTAACATGAATACCTTTCCTTTATTAGTCGCATCCTTGAAGAGGAGATGCTAACTGAATGTGACAGTCCCTGGAATTAAGATGCTAATGTTTCCAGTTATTTGAACTTGTCAATCAAGCCCCCCCCACCACCATTGTTGTAGGGGGGGGACATACACAAAAACAAATCTAGAGTTCAATAACATTTGAAGGTTGAAGCATTTCTGCACTGTTGAGGCGCTGCTGTGATTTTGTCTGTGTTTACATGTGTATATGCGCTTAGGTCGTGCGCGTGTGGATGCGTGTTTGTGTGCTAGCCCATGCACGTTAAGCGGAAGAGAGCAAACCAGATACAGCTTATTCCATCAGCACAGCATGAGGAGCGTAGATAAGACTTCATACAACACATTTGCTCTGTATTTGTTTTAGACTTTATCGCGTGTTCCAGTGGAGGTAGACACAGTCGAGACATGTGGTCTACATTCTAATGCCTGGAAGGGTCAGCTCGGCGGTCAACCAGCACATTACTCTATGTCCACACAGGACAGGTTAGAACGCACAAGACTAATGCTGCGGCTCATCCAAAAGGTCATCTGTGGATATTAATGTGTAACTTTAACTGAACCTGCATGAGGAACAGCGAGCCTCCTTTTCTCATGACCAGCAGGACACAGCGCTCTGCAGAAAGGGATAAATACGCCCGCGGGATGCAATGCAAAGTTTATTTGGGTCATTTCGTGCTAACCCCCGACTTTTCCAAAAGCAAACGAAGGCAAAATAACCCATTGATATTGTTGTTGTAGTTTTGCTCCAGACAGTAATCGAAGGCCTGAGTATAATTAGTCAGGCTTTTGGAAAAAAAAGTCTTTTGTGCAGATTGATTCAGCCAAATGTTCCACTGCTTCTCATTATTCAGCAACATGCAGCCTGGAAACAGCTGCCTGACAATAAACATTGAAACAAGCTGACGTTCTAAATTGATTTTTGACCTGTTGAAGCCACTGGAACAAAGACATCAAGAATAGGTAGATGGCAAATCATATCCTCCTTTTTATTTAAGGCCATGGGTGGTGACCTTATATTGGTATATTGGTTTTTGCCTTGCTCACCTCTGACTGCTGGACATCACAGTGCACAGACACATCATTATCAGGAGGATGTGAGCTGGCATATCACTAAATGATAAATAAAACCTGCTGTGACAATGCTGCACTGAGATATTAGATATATATAACAACAAAAGTGATAATAAACTGCAGAAACAAGATGATGATCCTCACACTAATGTTAAGTCTTAGTCATTTCACTCAGCTCACACTGAGTCGACCTCAGGCATTCATTCACAAGCAGGTAATTTATTCAACCATGATTGTAGCAGCTTTGAAATTGTACTGAATTTTGGAGGTTATTTGTGTGCACGTGTGTTTGAGATATAGGGAGTGTGTATGTGTGTGTGTGCACTTTGCTGCAGCACACTTCAGACCCTAATCACCCTCACCAAGTTCAACCACCATCAGCGGGAAAATGATTGATCAGCGTGGTCATTAAAAGGATACTTGAGCAGTCGTTCGGCCCTGCTTTGAAGTTCATCAAACATGGGATTCATACATGAGTAATTATCATGCCAGAATCAAATGCTTTTCTGAGAATTCGAGAGTTCATTTTCTATAGACTATATTGATTAGGGTGATTACAACAAATAGCCCTAATGACGGGACATTAAAGTATTTTGTGTTGACTTTTGCGGCTATGAAAATTCCAAATCCTCTGAATTAGCAGCATGAATAGAAAACCATTTGCCTTTAAAACTCACATTCTCCCTAGCAGCCCAGTGCTTAAAATGCATTCCATGACTCTTATGAAGCTCATTTCTTTTTCGCAGCAAATTTGTTTTAGAATTCATTATTTGCCATGAAATGTGAAAAGTCTTCTTCATTAGATAGTGTGAAATTCCTCCCTGTCTGCCTCTGCCTCTCTGAAGTCCAGCTAACCATGTTAATCCCACAGCTGCGAACTCTGTGGCATCTCCCCCAATAGACTCACAGGCCTGCTGTCTAAATAATTGCCTCATTAGTGTGTGGTGCACAGGTATGGCATGAATGCAAACTTTAGACAAGTGTGTATGCAAATCGAATTGCTTGTCCAACACTCTTTATTCATGTGATCAAAAATCAGCTGAATTATACCGGGGACCTCAGCCCTGAAATGGAAATTTAGGGATAACTAATGCATTTTCAACGAGGTGAACAGCGTGCAGGTTGTGGCTCAGAACAGATGATGTGCAAAGAGTTGACAGCCTTCAACTTTGGTGCTGAAAAGATATCCTGTATTTTTTATTTTATTTTTTTTTTGGGGGGGGGGGGGGGGGGGTTAATGAAAAAAAAAGTAATAAAAAAGAGCAATCTGTCAAAGGCCTAATCACAGTATGTTGGTAAATTGGCCTTCAAAGAACAGGAAAATATTTTAGGACCGAACTGGCTTCAGGGATTTCCTGTAGGGGAGGAAATATGGACAGAATTATTCATCATCAGCTAAATGGTATCAGTTTTAACAGGCTATGTTCCTGCAGCCAGCAGTAAATGGGTTGTTATTGGAGACAGTGAAAACAACTCTTAATGGGGCCACATCCTTTCATTTACATTTACATTTCATCAAGCTGGCTTCATAAATACAACTGATTGATTTGACACATATCTGTAATGATCAGAATCTGCAATCTGAACCCATTTATTCGTTTTTTTCTGCAGTTATGGAAACAATACTTCTCCTTTTTAAATTCAAATGAACTTTAATCTTATACAGGGCACTGAAGGGCTGATGCAGCTCTTTTTCATTAAGACGATACTGCAGTTCATCTTGGTGAATTTCATAAAATGTTACTGAGCTTGAAAAGTTTTAAATAAATATTACACTAAACATTTCATTTATGAAACTCAAATTTTAATTACCAGACTGAATGATTAAACAGCTGAGTTGCTAAATGTATTGCAGCGTATCATGGCCATACAGATTGTGTAGCGCTATAGAAAACCATCTGAATTCCCACTGGAGCCGGGGTGATGTAGCCAGACGGCTTCAACAGTCTGCTGAATGGGTGCTTACAGTAGCTTCATTTTTCTCTCTGCGATGATGCACCCACTGTTACACCTTTGGCCCCGGACCTATGGCTCAGAGCGCATCATTGCCGCAGCAAACTGCTGCCTGCATTGACCGTCTGACACAGACTTGTGAGGTTACCTTGAAATGGCACAGACCTGATGGACGAGATGACTTTTCCATGTACTGTCATGATAGGGAGACGGAGCGTTCGAGGCCAGGTGCTCGACGAAAACAAATCACACCCCGGGTTGCTGTAATTAATCTATTTTGACCATTATGCTAACAAAAACAGCATCTGTTTATTCTAAATCGCGTTTATTAATGGCAGCTATGGGGAAGCGGTAGCACTGTGATGTGTCTCAAATGTCAAGACTGGCTGTAGCATTAGCTGCTTCACCACCGTTCATCATCTTCAACATCAAGGGTATCGGTCTGCCTCTGTCTTCTTCCTTAAGTTGTTAGTATTCACACTGTCTTCTTTAGCCAGGTACAAGGGAGCATATTAAGCAGTTCAAAACAGTCATTATGCAGATTTGGAGTGAATTAGGAGAAGCCTCCTGCAACCTTGAAATCTGACAAAGCACATACACATGCATATAACAGTGCAGTCTCATTTGCAAAGCATGGTTCTGTAATACTAATTGATTTCGTCAAATATGTTTTGGAGAAAACATAAAGCTGCAAGCCTTGATATTATTTTTTATTTTTAACAATAGTTCAAATAACTTCCCCTCACCTGTAGTATTTTAGCATCTGTTAGCTTTATGCTTGGTTTAATATCTCTTGTCTTTCTTGTTTGATTTTGCCTCACTGCCTTTGTCAGCAGCCGTGGCAGGCAGCTGTTTTTTGGCAACGGCACATTTACACCAAAATCAGCGGGAATAATAGCTTTTTTTTATTTGAATGGACCCTAAGGAGTGTGTGTTTCACTCCTTTTACACTGCAAGGAGTTTGTCATTCTGTTCAGAGAGGGCAGACACACACACACACACGCACGCCCGTCGGGAGCAATGTCATCACATTTGCCAGACACTTTTATCCAAAGCTACTTAAAAGCGAGGGGCATGCATTGCAATGACATCACAGGACATGACAGTGTCTGTGTGCTCTGAAAGACGTCACAGACTCACAGCACAGAAAGGAGGGGTGGAAATTAATTTGTTCACCATTAAATTTCTGCAACAACTGCAGTCATTTGAGTGAGAAGTGAAAGCTGATTGAACTGTGCTGACAAAAGCCTGATATTAGCAGGTTTTCTGACCAGTGTAAAAAAAAAAGGGGGAGGGACTTTAGAGACTGGTTGGTAAATATAGTGGAGCATTTAGCAGCCAAAAAGCAAGGTAGGTCTATGTCCCTCAGGACTGGCTGGGGACTATGAAAGAGGAGAGTGTTTATTGGCCACAAATACATTCTAGTGAATGCTCTGGTAGCTTCATGACAGCTGGATGTGGAAATCAGCAACAGTTTGTTCAAATGTTCACCGAATAAACCACATAAGGCAGCGCTGTCTCTGTGTTTACAGCTTTTTCCCACTGCCCCCAAATGGCCAAACAATCAATTAAAGCTATTTTAATTGATGTCTGGATTATGCTCTCCTCATCCTGTGTTAAAACATGTGTTAAAAGGTCAGGGAAAGATCGTGGTTTTGCTTATAATAGCAGCAAAGTTAATATGTCCTATGTCATGCTTCAAGTCAGCATTGATTTGTTTTGATATTTAACAATGGCGATGATTATTCCCCTAACAATTGCTCTGAGCTGCTTGTACATAACATTAACTAAATAAATGATTTGTTAATCACGCTTTAATTGCCAGTAGACACTGTAGGGAAGGCTGCAGACTGGCTGTGGTGTGGATGGACATGATTATACACACACACACTGACATGCACACACAGCTAGACAGCTCAGACACAAAGCAGCAGTCTGATACTTTGTCGTTATAGAAAAAATGAATTCCTCTGTAAAGGTGACGTTGTCCTGAGACAAAAGGCTTGGTAACTTCCTCTTCACTCTTGACATAACTGCAGCCCCCTGCACATTGTAATCACATTAAGCTGTGTTTGATGTATTATGTCAAGTTTAGTGGCGACCTCCCAGGAGGGGGGAGGGGAGGGGTGCTCACTGGAGAAATTTAACATCGCTAGTCCATATGTAATTAAAAAAGTATGTTATCTCTGGCCGAATGTTATGGCTAAGCACTGGCCCGGGTCCAGCTAACGTTGATATAATCCCACCCAGCTCTGTTTCTCTGTGGATAGGGTCACTGGGTCACTAACTGCCTCCTCATGTGCTATTCAGCTGCAGCAAGACAAGAGAAGCCTCTTCAGAGAGTTTGAGTCACGGGGCTCCATATACGGCTGAATACCTCCCAGTCTGGTTTTTATATTAAAGTGCAGCAGGGAATCTATCACCTCTCCATATTTGTGCTTCTCAGACTACAGGGTGTGAAGAACAACAACAAAAAAAATGTAAAAGACACCCAAAATCCTCCTTCTCTGCTAATGTGCAGCATTGCTTAGAGAAAAATAAAGATCAAATAAGGCTTTACTCGAATCATGTCATGTGTTTGTGTTTTAAGGAGTCGTTCTAATCAGTTCCAGAGGACTACTTCACTGCACGCTGCTTATGAATACATGATAGATTATTTCATTTCACTACACGGAGGAATCCACCGCTCCCCTGTTGAAATACGGTGGTTTTACCAGGTAGTGATCGATCTCAGACTCATTAGGGAGCACGAGTACGGTTCTGCACAACTGGCCCATTTGCCGCGGTGAGCTAAGAGGAAGTTCACGGCTCAACCGGCCAAGTCTTAGCTGCAGGAGAGCTCTGAAACTCTTGACTTGTTTCAGCTCACCTTCAGAGCAGCTAATCAGCCTGTAAAACAGCTGTTCAAGCAGTAGAAAAACACCCTAAGGTATTGAGAGGGCCTGAAATTCCTTCAGACAATCTCCCACACTGCATACCAAACGCTGTATGTTGAAAAAATACGCACAGAGATGAGGCCCAGAGACACACATTTCTAACACGATGCCCTGACCAGTAACCTTTTATTCTCACACTTCACTTCCATGACTGTACAGTATATGACCCAATTACTTTTAGAATTAAGCAGAAGCGTAGCTCAGCAAGTCATCCACTGTGAGCAGCTGTTAAATCTCCAGCAGCTACGGCTAAACTACGAAGCAGATACTCTTATTTATTTTGTCCGGTTGGTTCAGAGACCTTACTGCGCGTGCAGTGGGTGGTAGATGCCCAACATGCTGGAGAGTTTGGAGAAGGAGACGGAGGAGAGCAGTTTGAGGCATAATTGCCAACTGCAGGCCTGCCAATGGCTCTCCGGCTGTGAGAGCGTGGAAGAGGTCTCGTTCTGACTGTAAAGGTCAGGAAAAAACAACTGTTGCAACAACAAGGGGGAAAGGAAAAAAAAGAGTTTTGAGAGGAACAAGTCCTGAATCTGTAATGAAATCCCATAAG
The DNA here is from genome assembly GCF_045865225.1 of Trachurus japonicus. Lineage (NCBI taxonomy): Eukaryota > Metazoa > Chordata > Actinopteri > Carangiformes > Carangidae > Trachurus > Trachurus japonicus. The sequence goes on along the minus strand of NC_140928.1, from coordinate 15,337,070 downwards.
GCATTTTGTGTCAGTATTATGCACATATATTTGTACTTTTTAAAGAAAAGAGAACATTTTCATGAGGCATACTTTCTTCTAATTTAAATCCCCTTTGAAGAGGGCTTACAGTGCTTATAGTCTTGAAAATCTTCAGTTGTAAATGATACCCGCGCTCATAGTTCTGCATGGAAAGCAGATGCTGTAATTGAGTAGAGACTTGATTTCTTGCACAGTCAAATTAGCTGAAGATGACCGAGCAGTGAACTGCAGGAGGTTTAATTCCCTGTGTTTACATCACTGGCAGAGCCTTTGTTTTGTTTGATTCACTATGCTAATATAGAGTCCTCTCAGATCACACACTGAGCACTGACACACTGCACACAAACTGATGCACGCTATCTGCCTCTTCCAACAAACTTGCTCTAAGGTGTCAAAATGAAAGGAAGGAATAAGATTGGATTACGGAGTGTGCATGTGTATGTGTGTTATAAGTGTGCGAAGGCTTTTGGCAATGCTGTAATTGACAGCACTAAAAATGGTTCTTAATGATGCTTTTAATATATTAAAAAAACATGATTAAATAGTGATTTTTGAATTTTAAATTTCATACTACATCATTTTAAAGAATCATATGTTTTTCATTTGACGTTCTTCTGCACAAATTTTATTCAACCGAAATCATAAAAATATGAGAAAAATGGTTATAGCTTAAAAGATGGTGGCAGCATGATTAGTGTGTTTTACATATTCCATCTCTTACATGTTGGATGTGACAATTTTCACAGGTGTGCCACATTTTTCTCTCTCTGGCTCAGTTACCCTCGAACAAACAGCCAGGAAAAGACATGTGACATGTCACATTGAGTCCACAAAATTAATTTATCTCTATAAACGAGCAGCAGCGCAGCATATTGTAAGGTCACATGAATGCAGCATCACCAACGCAGACAACACATGATGCAAAGATAAATATTCTCCTATTTTCTTTTTTGACAGAAAAGAGACAATGAGAGGAGAGCAACAAAACATCCACTCATGCTGAGAAAAGACAGAATTTTGAGTGTTGAGTGATTCTCCAGTTACTTTTATTTCATATCAGTGAAAAGCTCAAGCAAATCTCCATCTGTGTTGGCGTGTTTAATATAATAGACTCAATGCACACATGAGCATTCAAATAAAATCAGCAAATTCCCAGTGCATCTGACTCACTCAGCTCTGGTGTTTATATTTTACTTTTTGCGCTGCTATCTGATCTGAGCTCCACAGCGAGCCCGCACATCCTCTGGTTCCTTTGTGTTGCAGATGGAACCATTTTGCTCTACATGTTGGTTGACCTTTTATCCAAAATTAACAGAACATTTCTCTCTTGTACCAGAACATATAATGGAGTGATCAGTATCATTGAGGCAATTTTGGACAAAACTCAAGGTTGTCTACTCGTGGATCTATTGGTTTCCATTTGTGTTGTGAGCAGCCTTCCATATGCCTCCCTCCTCTGATCCAGCAAAAAGGAAAAAGAAAAAAGTTCATCCTGTTGTTACTGGCTAGCTTCCTTGGAAATGAATATGAAACACAACAGGAACATAGAGATGTTGTTTTTATTAATGCACTACCTCTAGATACAGTTATCTTTCAGACTACATCTCACCTCAGATGTTACAGATGAAAAATCCATGTTAAAGCAATAAGTGCACACAGTTAGTTGGAAAATTATATAAGGAAACATTTAAGGTGGGAAAAAAAGCATTTTCAGGAAGCAAGCTTACTGACAAAGACAGTCAAAACTGGAGGACATACGAGACCACTAGGCCACTGAGAGCAAACCAGATCAGAATACAATGTAGCTGGGCCTAACAGATTCCTGTAAAAACAAAACAAAACAAAAACAAATGGCAATTTTTAATTTCCTTTGCCACTAAACATAGTTTCTTGCCAGGAGACTTTGGGCGCATGACGTCTGTCCGACTACCCATTTCTCCGACCACCCATTTCTCCGACTCCGACCATACATTTCTTTATTTTTGCGTCATCAGTCCGACCTCCCACTTCTCCGACTTAAGTAGCCCTAACCCTTAACCTTACCCTAAACCTAACCTCAACACTGTAGAATGGGTAGTCGGAGAAATGAGCCGTCGGACTTGTGGGCAGTCGGACTGACGTATGCTCCCCGGAGACTTTCACTTGCCAAAATCTTCGGCCTTGGAGTCTCCACTGGAAAGTGACTGGGGCTAGCTGGTTAGCATGCTAACTTCAGTTCGACAAAGACGAGAGTTAACACTGGCATTTTTTTTAACTTTATTGTATTAAGTTGATGTTGTGTGCAACCACGCACTCGCAGCCCAGCTCATGTGACAGGCACCTGCGTGCAGACCTGACCTCTTGGCTTACGTGAAGAACAATAACAAACATGGCGGAAGGCGGAGCTGAGAACGAGGAGGTCGTTGCTAAACGAGGCTCCAGCATTTGAATAAATGTTGAATCTGTTCTCACATTTCAAACTTGTTTGATTTGAGTCATTACAGTTTTGCAGTACAGGTGAATTGGTATTTTTTATCGTCACTTTTACCGTTACCGAGATAAATGCCAGAAATTATCATGATACATTTTTTAGTCTATATCGCCCATCCCTATGCTTAACATGTCACACTTCCTCTCGACCAATACGTAAACAGCTGTAAATGCTAACACTGGCTATGTAGCAAAATACAAATAGCTCTATTAATCCACAAGATGAAACTCAATGATGTGATGAAATTCAGTAAGACTAAGTACTGAAGTGTTGAAGAAAGTATGATCATCATATTGCTGAGCTGTGGACAGTAGGGGGCTCACACTACTGTGCCTACTGTTCCCCCTCTCCCCAGTCTAATCCCTTTGCTGTATGTGTGACACATGTTTTTTGCACCACTGCATATTCTAAATTAAGAGTGTGTTTGAGCCACTTTTCCCTATTCAGGCCTTTTCTTTTCCTCAAAGGACCTTGGAGACTATAACACTAAATCATTAAGCACAACCTGCATAACAAGTAAATTAATATGTGGTAATAATTGTCATGGCTTTTTAAAGGGCAGGAAATAAAAAGATGGATCAACATCTGAGGAGAGCAGTGGGACTGGATATCTTTGTTATGCACAGTGACTTAAATGTGGTGGCAGATGAGGTCATATGCTAACTGCCGCTAATGTTCCTGACTGGTGCCTTTGTTCAGTGACCCTCCACGGCACAAGTTTTAAGCACACTTCCTTTGCGGAGTGTTAAGATTGTGAGATGGGACATTTCGACATTTCTTAAAATCCTAATGGGTTCGTGGCTAGGGGGAAAAGAGGGTGAAACTTAATTGGAATAGACTTTTCCACCTCTAAATTTTAATGAACTGCTGGGCTGAATGTCTCTTATTAGGTGAAATTGGCCATTAGCATTTTAAATGACCAGCTATCTTCATTATAATCAGAGTGAGATGCATTTCTGTGCTGGGGATCTATTGATTGCTTGGCAATGTCAAAGTCCGCATGAAGACATAGAAGCAGACTGCGAGCGACAGGCTTCGGCCGCAGCTGAGGGAGAGGATCAGTGCAGCCATTGGAGCAACAACCAGCAGAGGGGGAAAAGGGAATAATCCGTTTTGCACACTTTCAAATAATTACAGTAATATGAAGATAATTACAGTGGAGGCAATGCAGCTTTATCATGAGACAAACATGTCCTATACAGTAATTCAATTTATGCTTCCTGTGAAAATAATCACTCATTCCTATTACACAGAGTGGAGATGACACAGTTGTAATTGTGTTTTGTTCTTCCCTATAAGATGCATTGGTTTCAAACCTCTGCCCGCCATATTTCACTCCACAAGACCAGTGTTGTGTGTTTGAGGATTCAGCAGAAATGACGTTTATGCATATTAATTACACTCTAACAGTCTGGAGTAGTATTATTAAGCATTTTCACATAAGGGAAGCTGTGATGAGAGTGGAATGCATGCATCAAAAGCTTTTTGCTAATTACTTTGAATTTATTATGATGTATTGCCGTCTGTGTGTCACACCATACATTTAAGCGCAGCTAATATTTGACAAGGGGCTTTCTTTAATTGCTTGCCTTTGAAAAAGGAAGAAAAAGCTTAAAAATTCAGTAGCGCATAGACATCTGCTGTTTGATTTCTGTTGCCACTCAATAATAACTATAATGAAAGAAGTGCTACTTATTTCAGTCAGCTTTCAAAGCAGTAATGATAGGGAGACGATTATAATGTTATTGAATAAATATTAAATACCAATTTCATGAAAGCCTGTGTTTAATAATCACTGATGATTTATTATTAGGGTAGTTTGAGTTTTTAGACTTCTCAAAATTAGCCCGAGTTTCTCTGATAGCTTTGACAGTTTTTCAATTTTTGACTCAAAGCACCCTGAGCAAATATTTGAAAGCCTTTTCAGACTAAAGCAAACTTGAGACCAAAGTTGGCAAACATTTGCAGTGTATATCGCACAGGCCTCATATACAGCCACAATCACACGTGCCCCTAACTCATTATCAACCTCCCTGCCCAAAGTATGATCACAATAATCTCATTTTAATTTGAGTTATATTACCAAAAAAAAGGGGGGAGGGAGGGCTGAATAATCAGATTGTCCTAGTTTGAGTGGGGAGCGTTGGCCTGTGTTTGAGAATACTTCCAGATGGTGTTGAGCCGGCAGCCTGGCACTGAGGAAAAGCTGGGGACCTCCTCCCTCAAACAGCATGCCATGTCCTCACCCTTCCACCCCCTGTTTGCTCCTGTTCTCCTATCCACCATATTCTCCTTTTGCCTTTCCAATCTCATTATTCCTGCCCCTTGTTGCCCTCCTGATTTCCTTCTTCTATCTCTCTCTCTTTCCATCTCATTTTCACCTCCCTACTTGCACCTTTCCCTCCTTTCCTGGCCCTCGCCCCTCCCTCCTGTCTCTCCCTATACCTCCCCAGATCATTTTGCTCATTCGAAAGAAGGTCTTCCAGTGTGTTGCCCCACCATAAGGCCAGAGCTAAAGCAGCGCTCCCCCCTGCCCCCCTCCCAGCCTCCTCACTCTCCTACGGGGGGCGACAGAGCCCTGCCCTCCGATTACACTGGGGGCGCAGGGTTAGAATAGAGCCCTGAGGGCCGGCAGCTGTCAATTAGTGATAACTGCCGAGAAAGAGACACACACACGCGTACGCACTCTCTCACACACACACACGCACACACACACACACTCTCACCCCCTCCCTTGCTTCTTCGTTAATCAGGGGGCCATCACCTAGCAACGGTCTTGAGGAAGTCCTCAATGGGGATGCCTGGTGAGAGGCACAAACAGAAATGACGATGAGGTGGAGAGAGGGATAGAGAGAACAGGAGGAGGGAGAGAGAATGATGAGAGATAGAGGGGGTAGATGGAAAGAGGATAATGGAGCCTCTCCAGAGGACATTTTAATGTGAGACAGCCATTGTCCACGTGAAGACTTGATGTAATTTACACACTGTCCTACATATCCACAGGTGTTTGCTTTACCTGCCTTGCAGAAGATGTTAGTTACTGTTTTAATAAACTTTGACTGTTGTCACTGTGAATATGAAGCGGAGGAGTAACATGCGTGGAAATTGAATGTGTCTCAATGAGGGAGGAATCTTCAAACAGGTTCACTGAGAGAAAAGTGACGGCCCTGCTCCGTAATGCATTCACTTCACGAGCCTGCCTCATTGCCTAATTCCTCCAGGCGAGTTCAGTCTGCTTGCAAACACATTAATATGAGGAGAATATGACTGCTGCATGCCAGCAGCCCCCCACCCCCACCCCCGCCCCAGCCTACTCAGCCACCCTCCACCACCAACACCACCACCTCCATCTGACAGAGTGGCAGCACATAGAGCCATGAACAGGTGATAAATCCTTGTCAGGTTTTATTAAAACCCAGCCAGGCCAAACAGAACACCTCATATTCAGCTGTAATACCCAAGGAGACACTGTATGAGAGAGAGGGAGAGCCTTCCTGTTTGGTATGCTCTCCAGCAGTGAACTACTGTCTCTCCTCTGATGTCATTAAAGTGGAGGTGGAGGAGGAATAAATGCTCCAAGAACACACACGAATACCCACCTACAGACACTCACTCACACACACACACACATACACACACACATGGACGCCCCCTGCTGGTCTGCCAGACCATGGGGCAGGTTGTCATTACTTCCTCCTAAATCCTCACTGCTAGAAATGATAGGGCACTGAATTGGAAGCTTTATCACAGCAAAGAAAAGGCAAGGTGAACCTTTAAGTCTCAATTAAAACGAATGTCATCCTTTAAAAAGAAAAAGCTTGTACCTTTTGTGTGAGTCTGACCTAGGTACGTGCACGAAGAGTCCCTGAACTTATTACCTATAAAAAGAAAGAACAGACATTTGCAGGGCTCTCTTTTACACATACAGACACAGACACACAAACAAACACAGAAGGAAAATTTACACCTCTGGAGGCCAATTTGTGTGTTTCTTTAAATATTCTATTTTCTCTCCTCCTCCCCAAGAGATGTTTTCACAGCTGACCTCTCGGCAGGTCAACCTGCTGACTGGACAACAATAGAAATCATCACTTTGCTCATTATTTATTTACCTGGCAGAGGAGCACTTTTGAGACAATTAATCAAGTCAGTGAAAGATTTATAAGCAGCTTGACCGGAGCGCTCAGACAGTAAATGGGGCAGGTTGTCAAATACGGGGAGTGATCTGTGCAAACCAATTACTCTGTCATGTCATGACGACCCAAATAACCTGAGGCGGGGTTGTTGAAAAATATGAAGCTGAAAGTATGCCTGTGATGCCTGCAGTGTTAGTTCAGTGTCTGAGCAGCGGACTGGACACTGTCATCACTCTGCAGGGAGAAAAAACAAACCCACTCACTTGAAGAATGCTTCTCCTTGATGTGAAGAACACACATGCACGTGTGTGTGCTCCCACCTCATAGAGTCAGATGCATAAAAATCACACACTCACATATGCAGTAATGAACAATACCTTAAGTGCTGACAGTACATGTGGCTTCACAACTGAGTGCACCCACTGTATCTAAAAGCTTGTGTCATCTCAGCACATTTAAGCAGGACTGTCTGAAAGGAGATAGCCACGCTCCTTTCCTCCCTCCCTCTTCTTTTCTTTTCCCTCATTCCCCCCTTTCTCTCTCCTTCTCCCTCCTCTGTGTCTTTGTCCTTGATGACCAAGCTGTTGGGTGGTCTGTCTGACCGCGCTGACCCTTGCGCTTGGGCTGACGTAAATTCGCTAATGGTTAGCGTCTTGCTCCTCCTGTGACAGGCCTCTCTACACTCAGCTGATGCTCCTGTGGAGGTAAAGTGGACTGAGGGGAGCTGGTATGTGTGTGTATGTGCATGTCTCACTGGAGAGAAGGAATAGTTGGAATATTTGGGAATATCTCTGCAGCTGCCTGAAGACTGAGGCACGAGGGTAGAAGCGCAGGTTCATCTGCAGAGAAACACACACGCACAGATGTTGCTCAGGGGCCACTGACACACACATCAGCCTGCACACTAAGTTCCATTACAGTTTGTATGTGTGTGAGGAAAAACACTCTAATAACGTTTTTTTTTTTTTTGCCAGCAAGGTCAAAGAGCAAAAGCTGGCACGTTGCCAGATTTCTGAGGCTCAAACTTCAGTTTGATGAAACCTACAACTTCTACTTGTTTTGTTTTTTTTCTCTACAGAAAATGTTCAGTGAGTAACCTTACAAATAGTTATGTTCATCTGACTGGAACACAAAAGTTTTTTGGGCTTTGATTTCTGTTGATGGCATCAGACGATGCAGTACGCGTTCATTGTGACCTTTCCTTTTCCAAGCTGCAATATCTGGCAACAATCTGCAACTTAGCTCGGCAACGCTGTGGCTGTGCCTCAGCTCTGGAGCGCTGCTCAACTTGAGAAAAACCATGAAGGGCAGGAGCTGTAACTTCACTTTCGCCCACTATATGATAAAAGAAAGCAGGGGGGAAAAAGCTTATCTTTTATGTTGAGGACCTGGAGCTCTTATGGCAGAAACATAAGCATATGGTTAGCGGAAAGCAGAACCTGGCACTCAGAAACTCAAGTAAATCAGCCATTTCTGTGATTTTAGTAGATTCTGAGATAGCTGGTTCGTCTAGACTTTTACTTAGTGGAGATGTTATTCTGTTTTGATATCAAGCATTTAGTTAGTCCAAATGGTAAAACCACAAGATATGAGGGAAATAAATAAAAATGACGTGTCCAAATTAACTTGTTTTAAGCATGTTTTTCAATATACTAAATAGTATGTATGCAAAAAAAGTGTCTTTACCTCAAACCATTATCATTGTATCTTGTACTCACATAGTAAACACATGTAAATCCAAGGCTATAAAGCCATCGTTACATTGTCCTATTACTGTTACACTATAGCTCTCACAGCTGGAAGGTCTTAGGAAATCTTGGCACAGCCATGTTGGATGGTGTTCGCTTTCAGTTGTGAAAACTGTTTGCTCTCCACCTAAAAATAACAGAGAGAAAGAGAGAGAGGACAGGAATTGATTCTCTGTTCCTCGCTGTAATTCAGTCATCCATTTACTGTAAATATACAGCTGGAAAAAGGCAAAGCGCTGGGCAAACGATGATGTTTGGACTGCCAAATTAAAAAGAAATCTTACAGCATGGTTCCTATGACACAAGAGAGTATATCCTCCGCATGGCTCCCCCTCTCAATCTCCTCAGATGCCTCACCCTCCCTTTATAAACATCGCAATCAGCGCATCTATCATTCTTGCCATGTCTAACCCCGCAAACCAAAAACAGATCACGTAAAACTATGTTTTACAGTCGAGGGTTCAAGGAAAGAAGCACAGGGAGCCCGCTGCTTGTTTTTACGACGGTAGACGGAGAAAGTGAGGTGTGGGGAGAAAGAACTATCAGAGACCCCGGGATGGGTCAGGGTTGAAGTGCAACATGCTAACAGCGGCTGCTTGTAAACAGAGGCACACCTGCCAGTCGGCAAGTGTGTGCCTGCTGAGGAGAGGTTAGCGCTGCGGCGTCTCCCGGCCCTGTTTATGCAGTAACCAAACAGAAAGAGAGGAACCGAAGAGTGTCTTCAAAGACAACCTGACTCTCTGTAATCACTCCTGTTTGGGCTTTGATCTCAGGGAGGGGAGAGAGAAAATAATTACACGTTTCTGGGTGCCCTTTTACAATGAATGAAAGACGATGTGAGATTTGAATCGTATGGTAATGGGAGGTTGTCTGTGCGAATGTGATGGGGAGGTGTTGAATGCTACTTGAGGGAAATAAAACAAGACCCGCTGAGACATTTTCTTCCACCAGCCGCAAAAGCTTCTGGCAACCTGCCTCATTCTGCCTCCACACAGCACAGAGGAGGGGTCAGAGAACGACGTGGGGGCTGACATTAGCTAGCCCCCCGGTACACTTTGTGAGAGGGGAGGACACACACTCACTGACTGACTGACTGACTGACTGACTGACCGCTCTGCATTTCAAAGTGCCTCCACTTATTTGTGCCACGGTCCGCTTGCAGAAATGCTTTTATTTTGCACGGACCCCTTTCATGAGCGTCTCCCTATGATCTATGTGATAACAAAGCAGACCGAGAACGGTATTATAATTCTATTTTGCAGACATTTTATTTCCCCTTTCATCTTCTATCAGTATGAAAGCCACAGACATCAAGTAGTCTGGAAGCATTGAAAGAGATGTTCTTATTTTGACACAATGAATCTGAGCGCATCAGGCCGCGCTCAAGAGGTCTAGACAGCGAGATGTAGAAAGGGTGAAATGTCTGGACAGGAAGAATTGGGCTTGCATCAAACTGAAAAACATACTGAAGTGTGTTTTATTGATGTGCTCAATTTTTCATCACGGTCATCATGATGATACCTCAAGCTTGATAAAGCATCTCTTTCCATATTGAGTTTTGAGTATATGCTTCATAATAGATGAAAAGTGATTGAATGTTCTGGTCAGAAACCCAGCTTGCCTTGACTCTTATGCAATTACGAGCTAGATGTGAGGACGTGTAATCAATTGAGAAATCCATGACAGTTTCTCCATTCGGAACACATGGGGAGACAGCCAGTCATCCTTCACGTGCCCTTTGTGACTGATGCATCTACTTCCCGTCTACAACATGTATGACCATATTGCACGCACACACAACACTGGATCCTGCATAATCTATTGAGGTTGTCTAAACATGATGATGGTGAAACCAGCAATAAGTATCAGTCATCCTGCCCAGACTATGAGCTTCTGTGTTGAGTGATTGGGCTTTGAGAGGGCTCAGTCTGAGTGGTTGGAGTCTTGACTGTGACTGCATCTGCAGGCTTTGACCCCGCAAATAGAAGTGACCTCACTCAGCTATTCTCTGTAGTGTCCTGTTTGACTGTTAAAAGGATTTGAGCAGAAAAAATAAAAAACACTTACTCCTCCACAGAGTCTACCAGGATTTCAGGGACTTATACTTGTCCTCTGCTCAAAAGCTCTGACGACCTATTTTGATGTTTATTACCGAAACTGTGGGTCATGCAAATAAAGACTCAACTGGAAGCAAAAGAGGAGGAAATCTAACATTGTTACAGAACCAAAGCAACTCTTGAGGACGAGGACTGTATTGATAGGCAATAGGGGTATAGGCATATAGGGGTCAACAAGTTTAACCCTAACCCATAACCAAGTAACTGAATGGCCTAAACTTAAATAACAGATCCAGGGGAAAGTTTTAGCTTCTTATCAGAGATGATAAGGCGGGCACTTGCTGGTGTAAACAGGATGTAGATTGTAGATTGCAGTGGGTTTCTTAGTTGTCAAAAAGACTATAAACAAAGCCAAAAGTAAAACCAGAGCTGTGGTGGAGCTGTTGCTGAAAGTAACATATGGTTATAAGATGCTCACGATGGCGGGAAGTATAGCTTGGGAACTTGGTCCTGTTAATTAGGGAAAGACGCATCACTATTGTTTCCAAAAGTCTCAGTTTTGACATGTCCAAACAAAAAGACAGCCCTGGAGTTTTCAAACTAAAATGGAGGCCACCAGTGTTTCCAAAAGTCCTCTTTTTGGGGATCTTGAAAACTCTGGAGAAGTTTGTACATTAAGGGTTAACATATGGTGATGTGTTTGAAAATGAAAACATATTAATGCAGCAACATGTGTTGTTTCTTCATTTGCACCAAACTGAAATGTAAAACTACATGTGGTGGTTCTATGGGGGTTATGGGCGGTTGTATTGCTTGGCTGACTTGAGACAGAGTTGTTTCCAACCTTTACACTGTGCTAAGATGACCAGGTGCTACCAGGAGTGTAGCTTTGCTGGTAGCTAGCTTACTATAATACAACTACCTAACATCTTACTATACTATACTACTATACTTACTATAAATTATTATTTTTAAATTATTATTTTTTTTCCCAGCATGTTGATTTATTTCTTTAACAAAAAAGCTGCAGTTAAAAAATAAAAATTAAAAATTAAACAATGACTTGGGTCCTTTGTGTTTTTGGAAATCACAGCGATGAGGACATGTTGAGATTTCAGGCATGGCAGGGATGTCTATTTCCAGCAAACACAAAGAGTGTAAACATAATGTCTTCTGGCGATACATGCCAGCCCCGCAGTGTCATTCTTACCACATCCTGTGTAATACAGAGATGGCACGTTACTGTATGTAAGGTAGACCAGAACCTGAGGGAGCGTTTGCTGAGCTCTGCTGCTGTCATGCCCGTGATTGGGGCGAAGCAGGGCTGCTAGCGGGGATGGAGAGATGGAGGAGTGAAGCCAAACGGAGGAGAAGGGAGGGGAAAATAGATGCAGATGAAAGAAAAGGCAGTGACAGATTCAGGAGAGGGGCGGCGAGGGAGGGGTGGAGAGATGGAAGCAAGGAGAGAAACAGAGGCAGGGAACCCAGCAGGTGCTCCCAGCATGTCTGCCTCCTGCTCCTCTGTGGCAGGTTCTCAGCCTCAGCCAGGGGAATGACGACCCAGCTGCTGCCACACAGGCCGGAAGAGTGAAAACACCAATAACCAATCTGTTACTGTAGGGCACAGCAACTTTATATATTAAAATATATCTAACAGGGTGAGATTTCTTATTTTTAATCCAGAATGGGGAATCTGGTTTTAGAAAACAGGCTATAATCAACAACAAAAAAAAAGAACATAAATGACGTATTTATGTGTAACATATCGACATGAACACACAGCGCTGCACAGCTGGGATGATACGGATAAGGACATTTATAGAATTTGATTGAAGAGCGTTCCAGGTTAACTGACTGATGGCAGTCAAGGCCTGCTGTTCTTCTCCGTAAGCCTAATCCTGTTTCTCTGTCAGTTGGTGTGTTTTTATTGTGTCTGACACCAGGTGGATTATGTCGGTTAATTCACAATGAATCAAACAAAAGCTAATACTAATCCAGCGCGAGGCTTTGGTGTGATGTCTGACGCTCGGGATTAATTCACAACATTCCCCAACCAGCCTAATCCTTAACGAACCAGACGGAGTAGTGGTATCCTAACTGACAGTTTCTGCCTCGTTATGGCAGGGTGATATGCTTCACCTAGCTCTTCCTTCGGAAAAGCCATTCTGATGAGTGAGACAAAGGGGAAGCCATTAGAGAAAGAATAAACTGGGTAAAAACTTTCCCAACAGCTTTTCCTCTGCAGCCATTAAGCCCGTCTGGAAGCCTTTTGGAGTGTGTTCTGCTCCTCTTAAGGTTTAGGTTTTGACATTTTGAAATCAATAAGAGGCAGGGAGATTTTTTCTTCTTTTTTTTCCTTTTTTTTTTTTTTTTACAGTTTCATGAAGCCTGGGTGAAAACACTTCAATCAGACCTACAGAGGACCTGACACAGGAGACGGGGGGGATCGATCCATAATGAGTGGAGCCCTACCTGGGGTTCCACTCCAGGCTCGTCTCCTCTCAGCAAACCTCAAACCCATGCAGCAAATACAGCAGCCCTGCTACATTCACTGATTACATCAACTTGCTAAAGTTTATTTTGTACAAAAAAAAAAAAAAAAGCTTCTGGAAAGTGAACTCCCCTTGGAATTGTTCGAGCTGATTTTGCCCCTTGTTAAAACAAGTTCTGCTTTTGGAACCTTAGTGATTTATTTTTGCAATTACCTAAAGTGCAGTTACAGACTGAACAGACTACAACTGTATAACGACAGGATGGTAACCACTGATATAGATAACAGGAAAATCTGGTTTTTGCTCCTAAGCGGAACAAACTGTTCAAATGTTGAGTGCGGAAATGCTTTATAATTTGTGACATGAGCAAACTAATGAGCTATACAACATTTTCTTCACAGTCTAAAGTGACACCAGAACTATTTTGGCTCAGATGACTGAGGCTTGTCTTCCTCTGACCTCAAGTGTGTGTGCACATACAGTTTGAACATCCCAGAGCTGACCCCTTATCTTTGCCTGCCTTCCGTCTTCGTCACCACTGCAGCTCCAGCCACTGTTCCAGAAATATTGGCCATTTCAAAAGATGCTATTGTATCATCAAACCAGCCTAGTTAATTAGGCATCCAGCCGGCCTTCCTCTGTTGAATACACAGCCCCTCTGGGCCCCACAGCTGCTCCTACTATGGAGGTTAAGTGCTAAAACATGTTCCCACTCCTACATGACTCACGAAGTATAGAGCCATTTCTGGATTCGTAGTTACCTTACACTACCCTGAGTTTGTCAGAGGGTAACTAAGAGGGAAAGCTGAAAGAGGTGATGATCTGATAACATTTTTCATGAGCAAGTTTCTTTTTTTGTCAAAAAAAGAGAAGAAATCCAAGAAAAAATCTGGAGGCGGCTGCAGTGAGAACATCTAATGCCGGTTAACCACTTTCATTTGCATCAACGAACAGAAGTGTCTCTCTGTCTCTCTCTCCCGCTGACTTCAAACAGCGACATGACCTGAAAACAGCCCGTTCACCTCAAACTCCCTCTGTCTCCAGGAATCCATGTGATGTCACCAAGACCAACTGACTAATTCGCCCTAAAATATAATTTACCCACGCAGACTGTCATGTGTCAGCAGTTTGGAATGGCTTAGCCTCCTTCACATTAAAATAATCACTGACCCAGCAGTAAAAGTCATCGAGATACTAGAACCAAATCCCAAATATAGAGTGAAAAAACAGCGTGAGTAAAGAGGAATCTGGCAAAGCTGTCAGAGTGTTCCACTATGAAGCATTAAAACACTACGTAGCATTTTAGCGCCTAGTAAATCTGCAGTGTAATATAGTGATGTGAGGTTTCCCCTCTGACTGTGTCACTGTGCAAGTGTTTGTGCGAGCCTCTCGCTGGGTTTGTTATATGGCGAGTCAGTAAAGCGGCCCAATGTGAAAACCATCTTCCCAAAGTCAGAGAAATGTGATGTGGATCGACGTTGATAATAAATAGCCGCGATAACTGGGGGAGGAACCCATCATCCGGCGGTGAGATGGGTCCGTACGAGGACGAAGCAGCCATAAAAGCCTGAATGAAGAGATGTAAAACAATAAGGCCAGAGAGGATGGGAGGAAAGGAGGGGGCGGGGTTGGGAGGGGAGGGGGTGACGACCCGGCAAGCAGGCAGAGGATGGAGGAGATGGAGAGATAGACAGAGAGGAAGAGAGCAAGAGGAGAGGAGGAGGGAGAGGGTGAGTCAGCCATGTCTGCACTCCATCAAAAACTGTGTCAGTCATTCACTACCACCGACCAGCCCCACCCCAACTACCCTCTGCCCCCCCCCCCGCCCCACTCTCTCTTCAACTCGCACATTAATTCCACTTCTTTTAACTGCCAGCCAGGGGTGTCCTCGACTGAATGTCAATCCTCTGTTCAGGGTGACAGGAGAGCGAACTAGGGAGGAGAGAGCGAGCGCAGGCACGGAGGGAGTTAGGAAGGAGAGGAGGCAGTGGGAGGGAGGAGGAGGGGAGAGGAGGGGCGTCGGGGTGAAAACTGCTTGGCTTGCTCTGTAGCCGTTTTTATCTGAAGGTCTTACCCAACATGACCCGCTCCTTTCCATTTTAATTGCACTCTTTTTAATATTACTCCTGTCTCTTGGAATGGCATTTAGAGACATTTGATAAGATACCAAGCTGTATCACAGTGTTTGACAGGCGTGAAGACAGCAGACATCTGAGGCCCAGACATCTTGACACAGACAGACAGACAGAGAGGGTGACAAGTGCACAGGCTGGCGATGTCACCATACAGCCAGCCAATGAGGGAGGAGAACGGAGCTGCATGAGATGATCAAGTTGGCAAACAGCAGAGCCAACCAACAGCTGATGTGAATTATGGGAGTTATTTCCCAGTGCTGAAAATTTGAATTAATCAATCAAATCAGATATGTACTGAAATTTATGTCCCTGCAGGTTCTGGCTGAGGGCGATGATTTCTTTTATTTATCTACCTGCAGCAGCCCAAAAAGGAATCAGGTCAATGTTGATACATGTATGTAAGTATGTAATGGTGTGTGTGTGTGTGTGTGTGTGTGTGTGTGTGTGTGTGTGTGTGTGAACGTGCATGCACGACCCAGCCTCAGCAACCCTCACACGGGAGGCCTGATAAATAGAATGCAAGCGGGTGTATATCTGGTCAACATGGCATGCGTGAAAAATAATTACACTTAGGCTGACACCCAAGGTCGACAAGCTCCAACAGCTGCCCAATCTTTGCTGGCTATTTTTCCTTCTCCTGTCTGGACTTGGCTGAGTATAAAAAACACATCACAGCGGGTGTTTTTCATGCTGTCACATGATAGCACATGAAGGCCTCATCCTGTATCAAGAGTTAGCTCTGAAGCAATTGCATGCTCCTTGGCAAGTGAGGGTCATATTCATTGTTGGGGATAAGATAGAGATTTAGAGCAGATAGGTTCAGAATGAAACCAGAGACCATCTTGTGATGAAATTTCACCAGCCGAGACGCCTGTCAACATGATGATGTTCTGAGCTGTGAGTACTCACTAGTCAGTACTATATTATTACATGAGTACTCAGTGTGGGTCGGCGCGAGGCCATCCTCAAACTCTGTCTTCATTTTGATGTGAACAACACAATTCTCAAACAGACACAGCACACAACACTGTCTATATGGTAGTTACAAATACTCTAGGTTTGCCATAATGACAAACATACACACGCGCACATAAACATCCACTTAGCTGTTAATGAGGGAGTTTTCTACTGGACTGCTGGTAGGTTTCCATACACCTGTTTTAAAGCACATCTTAGAAATCCATTATATTAGGAGTTCAGGAGGAAAAGCTGAAAATGTATAACAGATTTTTTTTTTTCAAATACACATACAAGCCAACAAATAATGAATGAAAAAGCGGTGTAAGGGTTGTATCTGATTACAACATCTCTGGGCAGAGTCCAGGTGGGGACCTCTTTTAACAGCAGATGATAAAATCACCACATGGATAAGAAGAAACAACTTTGTTTCCTGGACAAAAACAAATGCCAGAGAGATATTCTGACATGTTGTATGTAGTTACACACTGGTTTCAGCAGTAAAGGTGTATGTTAGTGCTCATTAGACTGTGCCCGTGTCCACTCGAGCTTTCACCAGTTGATGCATTTTCACCATCCACAAACTTTCACTCATCAGGTTTAGCTCTCTGACACAAATGGCCTGCTGCTGACATGTCAGAGAGAATGAGCCTGCCTCCGTGCTGGATATTTGTTACGGACTGGAAGAGCCAGGAGAGTATTTTGGTGAAACAAGGTGGTCCCTAAACACTCGGCTCACTGTGCCATGGCCCCACACTTCCAGCAGCCCACAGCGCACTCTCCCCTAAGAGTGAGAAATGGGCATGGGGAGATGGGGAGGCAGTCCTGGGTGAAATTCAAGGCCAAAGCACTCATGTCTCCTCCATCTCACACCTCCCACCTCAGGCGCAACGCATTACCTCTCTCCTAGATATAATCACACCCAGCGAGAAGCAAGGTTTGGCTGCACAATATATGAGCAAGTGAAGGTGTGTTTCTATTTATGTGTATGACTACATGTGTGTTAGCAGCATATCTGCATGTCTTGTAGCAGTTGGTGTGTGTGGGTGTGTTTTTCTGTATGTGATTGCTGAAGGAAATGCAGTGGGAATTACACAGAGCACAGAGCACACGTGTCCCCTCATAAGGGTCCCTCTCTAGCTTATTCTCTTTTATTAGCACCTCCTCTTTTTCATTAACTGAAAGGTTACTGGTGCATTTGTAATACCCCCACATGAATCGCATGTACCCCGCCTGCCCACGGTTGAGGCAAGGCCCCAAACCCTTTCTTCTAAAGCCCCCACCCCACCCCAAGACACACGCATGCACACACACACACACCCTCCTTGGTCTCCATCAGTGGCAAGAGGACATTTCAATGGCATTGTCCTCCCCTCTGCCTCCCAAACACAGGTGGGGAAATATCACCCAGGGAATAAATAACTCGGCCAGGTTAATTATTTGGCAGACGCGTCCGTAGATTAATAACAGAATAAAAATGCAGCGGTGGACGGAGGTACTCTGAAAGGTGTGGGGAGGGAGGGTGGTGGTGGTTGGTGGAGGAGGAGGAGGAGGAGGAATGATGGGCAATTGAGTGGAGTTATTGGAGAGCAACAGTGCATGTGCTGGCTTCAGATAGATGTAGGAGCGGGGTCTAGCCCCAAGGCTGTGAATATGCTGTCTGGGAGGAGAGAGATTAACTAAGGCAGCTCGGTGACATCATGCCTGCAGAGACAGTTATGAGGAGTATCCATCACAGGCATTGTCTGCGAGAAATGGAAGAAGTGGAAAAAAAAAACAGAATTATATCTGAAAATGATATAGAAAAAATAAAATATGCAAGGTAATAGGAGGGTGAGTAAATCTGAATGGAAGGTACTAGTTCATCTCAATATTATAATCGCGGCTGCATGCTTCTTGTTATTCAGATTCTTTTTTCTTTTTTTTTTTCACAAATGACTCCTGTGGCAGACCCATGCAAATCATGATTTCCAGCTGAGTGTGTGATTGTGGTGTTAATTTTCTTTACGGCAGAAGTTACACTCCAGCTTTTAATCTTTCCTGAAACTCTGCAACTAACTAAATAAATAAATAAAAGTAGACATGAAACCTGGCAAATCCACAAGGGGTGTTGATCTGTTCAATAAAATGAGAGGCAACCCCATGTGGAGTTATTATCATCACAAATGCACAAACAACCCAAATACCCTTAATCTAGTCAAGGGGTAAAGCCTGTATTGACCTAGTGGTGTCGTGTGTGGGTGTGTGTGTGTGTGTGTGCATGTCTCAGTTTCTGACCTAGTCTGCTCGCTGCAGTGACTGAATCCCTGAACCCTGTTCACCTGAGGAGGGCAGACTGGGGCAATTTTCCTGTCTTTGAACAGAAAGAGAGAGGGAGAGAGAGAGGGAGGTGGGGTCAAGAGAGAGAGAGAGGAAGAGGTGGATTTCCAGTGGAACTCTATTTCTTTTTCCCACCGAGCAAATCTCCATTTATGTTACACAACCAGCCTCTTTGCTCATTTGTGTTTATGTAGCTGGTGAGATTTCTTATTTAGAGATAACACGGAGAAACACTCTTCATTACTGCTTCCTGATACCATTAATAAATATATAAGTACACCAAACATCACATGGTGTTACATGTGCCGTGTTAAACACAGTTTTATTTATTTACATTTGATTTGAGAGCATAATCTATGTCTTTGCCAAACAGAGCAGAAAAGCAGGGAGAACTCATTTAACTCAACCGACTGCTGTGTTGCTAGCTCTATTGATTAGTAGCTAGATATCAGGTCTTACACTTTGCAAGCCAAACTCTTTTTTTCTAAGGGGCAGGGAGATAGAGGGAGAAGCAATAGAGATAAAAAAAGACAGATTGAGAGAGAGAAAGAGAGGCATAGAGAGAAATCATAGACTCCACAGAGGCCACAGACCCTGGTCATTTTCATGCAGGCCCTTTTGCCTCTCCCTTCCCCCCATCCATCCATCTATCTGCCCTCCACCCACCCATCTCCCCTCTCACCCCTCTCGCCCTGCAGGGCAGGCCCTGCCTTCCATCTGTTGTCTGTCCCAGCTAGGAGCAGCCCTGTTCCCCCTCCGCTCGCATTTACAATTCAATTAAAAGCAACAAGCCCCTTCCTTCTCCTCCCTCTACTCCTCTTCCTCCTCCTCCTCCTCCTCATCTCTTTTTTTAGCCGTGGATGGATGAGCACAGCAGAAAGGCCCATACCACATGTAGAGATGCAGTCATGACACACACTTACTGGGGCACTGCTAAGCAATACAGAGCCCACAGATGATGCAAACACACACTGACACATAAATACACAGAGTGTTTGCAAAAGAGCAAGGGAGAGGGACACACGGAGATGAACACACTCACGCACACAATGATTTTTATCCTCATTTTGACATAGTGAATAGAAAACAGGGTTGGTGGGACTAAGCCCAGGAACAATACAACTGAAGAAAGTGGGTCACACTTTGCATTAGAATAACGTATGTAACGATGATGTAACAGACCAACAACTGAAAAAATAGGTTCATATGACAGATTAGTCCCATTATTGGACTTTTAGTATTACTTAAAGACAGCAAATTTACAAAAAGCAGAGCACAACACCTTGTGCTAAGTGTGGCATGTGTCACTACTTACTTGCTCACCTACTGTGGTTTGTAGAGTTAATGATTCTGCTCCAGAAAGTTTGTACAGGGGAATAATGACGCTTCCCCTGTCAACACAGTTTATCACCTCTTTACAATTTACACGGCTTCCCCATAAACAGTTTTTTTTCATCATCTCTTATGATATAATCTATGGGTAAAAAAGCATTATGAAAGCTTGGGATTCTAAATTAAGTCCCTCATAAATTTCTTTCCCTCGCTGCTGTAATGTGAAAGCAATATCCACAGGCATCCCTTCTCCTGGAAAAAAAGAGGGGAAAAAATGAGAGTCTTTAATATTTAATTATGGTAGTGCCAACATGCAACTTTTATCACTTTCTTGTGTCATTTGCATCGCAGGCGAGCCCAGAAGATATACACAAAGAGCGAGCAAGAGAGACAGGGAGAGAGGGGGGGTTAGAGAAATAAAGAGAGACTATAGAGTCTGAAGGAGAGAGAGAGAGAGAGAGAGAGAGAGAGAGAGGGAGAGAAGAAGAAGAAGCAGAGCAATACAAGAAGAAAGGGAGGCGAAGAGGGGGAGGGAACAAACTGTCATGGGGGAACCAATATGACAGAGTGCGCTCATGAGAGATAAAGGTGGGAGATAGGGAAGGAAAAACAAAAAAAGCAAAATGGGGGCAAAATAGAGATTTAAAAACAAGGGAAAGAGAGAGAGGGAGAAAAAGACAGAGAGAAACCACAATAGATATGAGCAGGGCTCCTACTCAATGGGGCCAGTGCTTTTGTACATCTATGGTTTGTTGTATTGCAGCTTGTACGGGTGTCTGTCTGCAGCATCACCGTCTGGGCACAACTTCTGTCTATATGTCATCATATCCCTGCCCCCAATGCATACAGACCCCTACCCCCTTCAACCGTCTCCCCCTGCGCCGAGGCCCGACTCCCTGCCTGTCTCAGGCGTTGTGGCAGACTGTGTTAATGACTGATAATGTGTGTAATTACCAGCCCAACAGCCACGTGGAGCTGATGAAGAACAAGACCGGCGCTCCACTCCTCATCTAAGGCCCCTTGTTCCCCCTCATTCACTCTGAATGGTGGTGGGCTCCAAATGAAGCCTCATTGGATGCTGCTGCTTCACTTACAGGGCTGACAGTCATTAAGGCGGCCATCTAAATGAAGGGAAGGGGGGAAAACTGTCATTACCATAAGAATGCATGTCAAAGCAATTTTGATGTGGCTTTAATTTCAGTGCAGAGTGGTACTTGGAGTAATCAGTCCATTATGGTACACATAGACAGTCAGCATTCTCCACTAATTTAACAGATCATATACCTAGGCAGAGCTCCAATTCAACTCACCACCTCCAAACTGGAAGCGAATAACTGACTAATGACAGTTATTACTATGTTCGTCTTCTCCTTTCTAAACGTCTCTCTGAACTGTATTTTCCAAAGGCAGGGTATCTAAACTGCTGTAAATATTTAATACCCTGTGCACACAAACGGGACTGGAGTCCAAGACCTCCACCTGTGTAAACTCATAAAGCCTGTGCTTAGAACCTCGGGGCTGTGGAATGGTGTTTCTGCTCTTTCCCAGTTGTGGGAAGTCATGAGAGAGTCTCGGGCCATGTGGGGACGTAGGCTGACATCCAGGCCTCTCTACACTTGTGGCGCGAGCAGATGTGGAATTTACAATGCGTACAACACTCATGTTTTCCCATCATGCCATCGCTTGGTTTGCCCAGGGTCGACCAAGTCGAGCTGAATGAAATACGTTCAGCCGAGGATATAGGGAGGAAAAGGGAGCAGCGCTGTGGTGGTGGACAGGAGAGCGAGCGCTCACAGACCTCTCTGCACAGGGGGGTTTGTCTTTAACTGTGGTGCAGTGGCCAATGTTCCGTATACTCCTCTCCACACTCTCCACTGGCTCTAAGGAATAAATACTTTACTGTGTTTCCAGTCTTTTCCACAGCTGATATCCCACAAAAAGTCTGCCAGTCTGTCGTGGTGAATAATCTTCTGATGTTCTCTCATTTCAAAAGATTACATGAGACTCTAATGGGAATACATTTCAGCCACTTATTACAGGGTAGATATACAGTACCAAGGTCCAGACGAAAAACCTTGACAATTTCAAAAGCCAGCTGCAACTGCCTTGCTCAGTGAGGTTCACAAGTAAAGGACAGAAGAAAATACATTTGCTATTAGGTGACTCACTCAGTTAAATGACTCCATATTGTGCTCAGTGCAGATCTGTGGACTATATATCTTAGACTATAGGTTTTGCAAGCCCTAAAAGAGTGCTGAGCCGGTGGCTGGTGATCCTAAATCAGGACTCCTACTGTGGGAACCTTCATTAGGACCTTGGCTGTTTTCTTACCCCATAAATTATTTGACCCCACTCACTCCTGAGATCACGTCTAACCCACATACGGTCAGACGTTTCTGTGGAGGAAGTGTGGCTTTGCTTTCAGGGATTTCGTAGTGTGATGGAAAGGCTAGTCAATCCATGCTGGCACAACATGGCACAGTGCAGTGCAGGAGTGTGAAAGGGCCTTATGTTGAGACTTCATCGGTGATGAATGTGTGCACCAACTGAGCCACTGAGGGGCTGTTCGTTCAGAGGGAGACTGCCATCACACAGCACCCTGACCCCACACCCAGTGTCAGTATTGCTTGCATGCACCAAAGAGCAGCAATCAAGCCAAAGTGCTTTCAAAGTGAGATCAAACTTCTGCAAAATGCACTTGCGAAGGGAAGGGAACACACTCAGAAACCCATGAACATTTTAACATCCTAAAACCACTACAGGCTGTTTAGTGTTTGAACGGTAGCTTGATGATCTCTATTTACCTCTCTGCCTTGATTAAACTTCAACTGTGCAATTCTGCTGCTGCTAAACAGACACTCAGACAAACAAACAAGGTTTTAAATGTGTTCTTTTCAGCTTGTTAAGAGTATTCTGAAATCTCAGAAGGGCAAAATGATCAGACGAAAAATGCAAATGATTTTCTACTAAACTATGTTTTGTGGAGGCAGGTTTCTATCCTGTCACATTAAAACCTCACAATGTGTGTGGTTTGCATCCTGCACTTGATTTGACAATTCAAATGGAGGTGATCCCTGTTATAAACCGCTAAAAACTTAAAGAAAGGAAGAATGTAATACTTCTGAACAGCTAGCCATCGGACTATATCCATGAAGAATAACATAGAAAAAAACCCTAATGACTACCAGAAGTCACCTCGTCACAGTGAAGCCACAGGTTTCACATAACACAAGTCACTGGTGAGCCTGCACTTAAGATTTAGTGTAACTCTTCATTTGCTAGCAGGCTAGTTAGCGTCTTAACCCTAGACCAAGCTAGATATATCGGCCTATATCGGTTTCTCCACTGATAAAGGTTATACCAATAATAAGCTCAATACTAAAGAAAGTAATCTGATTACTACAATGCATTATTGCTTACTGGTGCACAGAAACCTGGAAGGGACAAACTATACAGGATTTTTTTTGCTTAATCATGCTACATTTGGCTTATAGCTTTGGAGTAATTGTGATGGTTTAAAGGTGTACCGAAAAGAAAAATGAATTTGATTAAAATTAGTGTAATAACTCATCTATCAGACGATATCGCCCAAACTTTGCGCAAAATTCTATTTTCGAGTAAATCTGGGATAAAGGTGGGGTAGTTTTTTTCGCATTGGATAATGCAGGCACACGAATTATGCGTCACACTGCTCACGATTCATCAGCCAGTGATATTGGATCCGTCATCCGTCATTCAAACGTCTGCGACACACACACATACACACACACACCGAGCTCGGTCTCACCTCAAGTGTTGAATATCCTGCCCGCTCGATAACGTCTAATCAAATTAGTTTGCCTTACTCGGGTAAACTCGTGGAAACTCGTAGAAGGAGGCGCGACCAACAGGACAAACGGCCATTTCTGAACACCTCTAATAACTTGTTACGGGGGAGATGGAGGCTCTCTGCCTTCCACGTAGCGTATCTTGGCTCTCGTCTCTGCGCATTGCGACACAAAAGCGCCCCGTAACCCGTGATCTCTTGTTTATGACAGATAAGAGTACACAAATACATGTCGTAACATCATATATGATATCATGATAACATTATGTACCGCTCTATTGATTGATTTCCTTACTTGAAATCAAATGCACATGGCCGAAAGGAGGGTTAGCAAAACAGCGGAAAAGCGACCAAACTTGCACAGTTTCCCTTTTAGTACGACCTTACAATCTGCCTTGTTTTTGAAGAGCAGTCACATTTTTTTCAGTCACATGGAACTAATCACTGTTACTGCTTTTCCACCACGCCAAAGTTCAAATCCTGGTTTGGAGCTGCTCCTTTGTCTTGAACCAGTTGTTTGTGTTTTAACAGCCAAAGAACAGTGAACAGGAAACTGGTTTGCCTGTGAATATTCTCATTTGTCCAGGTCATAGTTATCTCAAGGAAATTTAAATCGAACGCAACTGGACTTGGTTATTTGTCTAGGAAGATGTTTCACCTTCACCATCAGTTCATGTTCACATCTGACCAGGCTGAGTCTCAGCCTGGTCAGATGTGAACATGAACTAAACGTCTTCCTAGACAAATAACCAAGTTCAGTTGCGTTCGATTTAAATTTCCTTGAGAGGAAACTGGTTTGAGAACCACACCAGTCTTTTCTTTTTGGTCCTTAACTAAGAACTGCTCTTATGGCTGGCAATGTGATTACCATGAACAATAAGACCAACTAAGGCTTTGTGATCACTTTTAATAAACAATTTATAGTGTAGCATCTAGTTTAAAGCAGAAGTAAGCGATATTTTTGTGTTAATATAAGTCTTAAATAGTTATATTTTCCGACAGCAATCACTCACATAGAGTGTTTGGACCGAAACACGGGTCTCCCAGTCCCTTTGCTCTGCTCTGAGCTGCGGAGAAAACTTTTCTTGTATCCTACAAGTTTTATCCAATGAGGAGAGAGAACGGCATGAAGGGCTGTGTGTGCAGCATAGTGTGCAGCCAAGGGATGCGCGTGAATGTGGTGACGTAGGGACGAGGACCAATAGATCCATGACGAGGGCGGGGGCTGCTAACTCCGTCGGCTGACAAGAAGTTATGGTGCGTTCAAGGCAACTCGTAACTCGTGTTTTTTCTACCTGTGAAGTCGTACCAGTTCGATCTGGTGCGAGTTCACGGGTCGGAAAAACACGAGTGGCCGTTATAGTGCACTTTCACAGGCATCAGGTTGGAGAAAAGCGAGTTGCGGGTTGCCTGGAACGCTACAAAGTCGTAAGTCGTGACTTGAAGCTGTAACTTACGGTTTCAAAAGCCTGCCTGGAACGCAGCATTACCCAAAACGACCGGATCGCTTTCTTCTGCTTTAACTAATCCGAAGAAGAAGAAGAAAAAACAGAGCTTCATTATTGATCCAACTTGTTGATGATGTGCGAATGTTAGCGGTCACACTAGAGATGAATGATGTGACTCAACAGTGGCTCTCCCACCAAAAAGGAAAGAGGTTTGCAGGTTTGCTAGTTGAACGAGGCCTTGCATCAGCTCAGAACCAGTAGATACTAGGTTTTTGTTGGTAGAGAGGGGGTACAGTATGTGACTTCTGAATACTGCAGTAATCACTCCTGATGGGTGCTCATCTGCAAGTGTTTCACTTTTGAAAGGAAACTCTACCAATAATATTATCTTGAGTCAAAAAAAGACATTGTCACATTGAAAAAAAAGTCTCCTGAAACTATATATAGCTTCATAATGCAGCGTGCTCAGGAATGTGCATATTGGAGTTAACATTCAGCTAAGTATATACAGCTCTTAACATCTGAGGGGGAAGTGTGTTTTCCTCCATCCTGCATGTCAGTGGTTGTTTGAAGAAAGGAAACAGGCATAGCTGGCAAATCCAAAGCTCCCGGCAATGTCTGAAACGGTGTCTGTTTTCCACTCTCCCTGTACTGAGCCTTAATGCATCTGGCACTCTCAACAGCATGTTGCTGCAGCTTTAGCATAACAAACACCGGCTCTCCACACAGGAATGGACTAATGGAGTTAGAAGGCTTGCACACAGAGAGGGGGCTGGAGAGAAAGAGAGAACTATCTGTAAAACTATTGGCAGGTACCGCTTTGATACCCACCTCTTATATTGTGCAGGTGATGAAGATGAATGCATGACAGCGGATTTCCAGTCTCTACAAATCATCTGCAGAGAGAATTTTCCAGACCAAACCAGAAGCTTTGATTTCCAGTTCCACCATACAGGCCTGTATAGCTTTCCAACTAAGCTATAGAAACTACTTAAGGAAGGAAAAGTCAAACCTCATTAATTCCTGTCGCTCTCCTTGACTTTCATTCTCTACTTTTCAATGTGTTTGTTATCATTTGTATACCATCCAATCAATGGGTCAATAGATCAATACGTAACAAATGACACTGTGGGTGTTAATGACAACCCGGGATTAGGACGGATAATGCTGCCTCGTAAGATCAATCGATTAGCAGCAGTCTCCGTCGCAACACACTGCAGAGAGGTGTGCACACGCACAAGTACACACAGGATCAGGCCGAGACAGGTGGATGGAACACTCCCAGTGGGTAGTGCACCATCAAGACCCGCACATCCACACTATCTCCTTTCTAACAACGGTACCGTAACTCCCTTTCATCCCTCCCAACACAGGCTCTCAGGAGTCTGGAAAAGATTTGCCAAGAGCGCCAAGATGAGAGGGCTGGGCGAATGCTGAAATGTCAAAGCACCTTAATTAACACGGGGGGCTATAACCGTGATCAAGGCTCCCTTGAGGAGCAGGAGCAGTGTACAACCCAATCTCTCTGCCTCAGCCGAGCTCTTCCGGATCGATCGGAATAGATTTTCTGCTTTTGCACACACCTGAATGCTGTCAACGGGGACACGTAAATTTGGTTCTCCCTCTCTTCCCCTTTTCCGCCCCCCCACCCCCTTCCTTCCCGACCCTCATACTGTATTCCTATTGAATCCATATTTCCCCTTCACAGTGCATGGAAACCTCCGGAGCTGTTTTTGGCAGGCTGGGCTTGTTATAAAACAGAAGAGTCTGTTTATGGTGGTCTTGGTTTAAGTCTGCTCTTCCTGCCCTCAGATTGAAAGACTCCTTTGAAAACCAGGCCTTGGATGGCTTTGGTAGGATTCTGCCCTGTGAGCACTCTGTGTGCAATTCACACACACACACATGCACACACACACACAGACACAAACTCACAAGTTCACAGATGTACACGTACAGACACACGGGTCTCTCTCTCTCTCTCTCATTACTCAGCATAAGGCTTTCACGCTTGACCTGCTTTTTAACTTTCTGATCTGGATTAGCGGCAGATAATTTAGGGAGGAGAGGAGCAGGGAATGTGTGTCTGCTTGAGCTGAAGGGCTTACAGGTAGTGCGCCGTTATCATTCACAGTCCAACTGAAGACAGAGTTGACACAGCTGCCTCTGAGAATTACCACTGCTGTTTCTGTGGCAAGGAGACTGAGAGTGATGGAGAGAGACAGAGAGAGGCAATAACAGAGTGCACGAGAGAGAGAGAGAGAGAAGGGGGGGGGGGAATCCTTTGCGGACAAGCGTGAATTGAAAATATATTTACGGAAAAAGTCCCCACTTTGCCGATTCCGAGCTCTCTGAGCACCTGAGTTCCAGAGGTCTGCAATTGACTCGTTAAAGAGACTGCCAAGTTAGCAGAGTGCCACCTCGCTCGGGAGAGGAGAGCACGGGAGGAGGACGTGGGGTGGGGGGGTGGGGGGCTGGTGTTGCATGCGGGTGAGGGGGCTCAGTGATAAATCCATTTACATCCTCCCCTGTTTTATTTGCTCCCATGGACTCTGCTCGCGTCTCCCCATTCAGGCTTGTTTACCTGGCAAGCCGAGTGTGACTAAAGAAAATTCCCACAGCCTGAGGTGGGATTGGAGCTGAGGCGGAGGAGGGGTGGGTGTCGGGGCAGGATGGGAGGGTTAAGGTAGGCTGTAAGGAGACGGAGGAGGGGTTTTGGCAGGGGGTGGGGGGGAGGCGGTGGGGGTGGCGGCAGTGGTGACGGGGGCCACGGAATTACTCAAAGCTGTAAGCTGTAACCCACCTTCCCTCTCCCAGCCCCCCATGGCTTAATTATCATGTGCAGCCTAGTGGAGATGAAATAACGGAGACTCTCACATGAACACCCACACACCCACACAGGGAGGATCGGAGGACTCCTTCTACATATATACACACACACAGGCAGACACACAAATAGGAGTAGAGAGACAACATGGTCTGCTTTTAATCGAAGCTAATCGGCAAGGAAAATAAACATGCTGGCATGGCAGACATCTATCTTTGGCTGAGGCTGAGGCTGCTAGATAAGGAGGAACAGGCCTCACAGACATGTGTTCTTCTCTTTAAAACACCGCCTGCTCCTCGTTGGCAGAATTAAGCTTTAATATGGGTCTTAGGAGGAAGCATCTCCAAGGTGAAAAGGTGAAATTATGGGATGGATTTTTCCGAGACACATCAATCATGTTTAACTCGGCTCGGTTTGTCGGGGTCGGGGTTGCCCGTCTTTTAAAGGCCTTACTTGCGAGAAAATCCACAGCAAAAGGAGCTTTGAGAGGCATTACAGCATCACTCAGACTGTCTGCAACTGATCTGTCAAAGTTGCCACATCGCTTTGCATGAATCTTTAATTAGCCAAGATTAGCCCTGTAAAGAGGGCAATGGCACATCTCTTTTCACAGCACTTCGTCTTGCACGTCGTCTCAGCGCAGTCGTTGATCAACGGCGGCAAAATAAAGACAGTTCTCTCCCACTCTGAATAGATCATCCAGTCTGCGGAGAGAGAGAGAGTGGGAAAGAAAAAACACGAAGAGGGAAAATAGAAGTATAAGCACTGAGAGTGGGAATCTGTAAAAGCAACCATTACTTTTTTGTAAAATCTAGATATTTATCACTTGTGTTTTGGGACAAAATCACATTAAAGAAGCAGAGTAATAGAGAGAAACAGAGAGAGCAAAGAGAAATGCTGGGGCTTCAAAGGGAAAAGGAATGAAAGAGGGGACGAGTATCAGTCTCGGGGTAATCGTTCTATCAGTGGCCGGAGTAATGAATCCAATTTCCCGTGCAGCGCCGGTGTCATTTAGAAGCTGTGGAATGCAGATTCATGGGCTCCACAAGTCCGCATGTAGAAGCTTTTTGAACCTATAGACACATTAAAAGACATTCTAGGACAGACATCCATATTGTCACAGCCCCTATTGAATTTCCTCTGGTTGTGGCGCGGGGGATAAGTACATTTTGGAACCGATTCTGAGCCACTGAATCCTGTCTGGACACGGCGGATACAACTTTATTGTCAACTGCGAGACAAAGTGACACATGATGAAGTCTTGGAAACCTCAGACATCAAGCCATTTCCCAGGCACAGTAGTGTTGTACAACATTGAAAGAGTGAATCATGAGTCTCTTAAAAGTAAAAACAAAGAGAGAAGATTACGAACCACACAAGCCACAGATCTGTGAGTTCATGAACTTTAATGGTTTGCAGAATTCCTGCTCTAAAAATTTTAATTATCTGACCAACTGCAAGCATATGCTGCAAAAAGAGCCAGAGAGAAAGAGAGAGGGGGAAAAAAAACATCTTCACTCTTCATCCGATGGCTTTGATGTTTGACCACACAATCCTGACCGTTTTGTCAACTGTCGGAGGCTGTGGAGCAGCGGGGAAGCAGGCACACACACACACTCAGCCAGGTCCGGGGCTAATTTGCGGGGATCACTGCACTGACCCTGACCAGATAAGGTGCCAGTCGACGAAACTTCCTTCATTTCCTCTTGTTGTTGCAGTATGGGAGCGGAGGCAGCCACCGACCAGCTTAAGGACAGCGGGGCTAAAAGGTGAAAGCCACGCTCGGCTGAACTTCGGGCCTGATCAAAAGGAATGCGACCTGGGCTTGGGGAGGCAGCAGAGCTTATCAGCCCAGCAGCTAGGCTTTGGAGGAGAAGATCCTGGGCACCAGATATCTTCAGGTAAAACCAGGTTTTCCCAAAAACGAAGTAATGTCATCCCCCCTTTATTTCCTCTGTCTCACTGTCCCTTAACCTCAGAAGGAAGCAGAGAGTGAGAGTGAATTTAATGAAATCATCTCACTGGCGCTGCAAATTCACACAGTTTTCTGCTTTAATGTCAGGGGGCTTTAGAATTTAATTATTTCTGAAAGTGTGAGAGCGTTTTTATTGGCTCGAGAAGTGTGGGCGTTGTTGGACCGCACGCATGTTTACATATGTGTGAGTGTCTGCGCCTCGCTGCCGCCGCTGTGTCTGCTGCATCTGTGCTAATGTATCATTCATGATTTTAATTGCTAGTAATTAACTTGGGCCCAATTAGCAAGAGAGATAATCAATACTTGTTGATCAACACGCAGGTGCATTATCTGTGGTGCGAGGGCTAGCACATTTGTGGACTTGTGCGGGAAGAGAAGCCTGTTTACTGCAGCGCGGCTACATGTGTGATAATGTAATCAGTTTGCTCCTGTATGGGGTGCTTCCCTCCTAACAAATTATATATTGAACTCTTCTCTCTCTTTACTGCTCTAACCCATGTTCCCTCCACACTACTGTGCAATTATCTGCTGACTAAAGATTGTGCAGGCACCAGGCTGACGTTCACACCCATGGTGAGCCATCTCAGTTGGGAAAGAGGGTAAAGGTATCACGCAACGCGCTCAGGGGGAGGAACGAGGGGGGGTGGGGAGCTGGGCCTCGAATGGAGACAAATTGAAAGAGATGTAAGGGAGATGGAGGTAAAGGAAGGTAAGAAGTGAATACTGCTGAGTAGGAGCTTTTCTCCAGGATGCAAAATGGAATGAATGAGGGATGAGGAAAGTTAAAAAAAAAAAAGAAAATCATTGGATGTCCTCCTCCTGCTTGGCCCACTAACCACACGTCCTCCAGTGCTTCGCTGAGCTGTGATCAATATTGACGTTGTCATTAAGCAGCTCTCTGGTAATGAGGGAGGGGAAGGGGGAGAAGGGGGTTCTGGGGGGAGACATTAGACCTGCACGCCATGAGTCTCACACACGCACATTCAGCCCGCGACAAAACTGATGCACTTCCTGCTCGGCACCTCAGAAAGTTTCTCACTTTGACGCAGCTTGTAATTATTGTTTTGGCTTGGTGGTGCACTTCATGGTATTTTCAGTGTGCTGCGAACATAAATTGCAGGCAAAAATGAAAAGCTGTCAATAGCATTATGGTTTGTTTGGAACGGGTTCAACCACATAAAGAGGGGTGGAAAGAGAGAGAGGGAGAAGGAGAGAAAATGCTCCGTCACTGACTGTGCAGGGGTCAGGGGTGTGTGCAACTCATCCCTCTGTGGGCCTCACTAATAGCCATGCAAACACACATTTAGCTGTGACACTAAAAAACCGTCCATCATTTGCTTGTAAGAAGAAAAAGCCTCAAACTGAAAAGGCTCAGAAAGAGAGAAACAATGAAAGAAGCGGAGCGAGGGCTGACAGATCTATTCGCAGTCTAGCTGGTGCAACAGATAAACTGTGTGTGTGTATGTATGTGTGTGTGTGTGTGTGCGTCACAAAATGGGATAAGGCACAAAACAAGATGGCAATTTGGGGTTGTGTGTTTCACTCCGGCCCACCCTGTCTCTGTCTGTGTCTGGGTAAACACCGCTGTTGCTCGGCTCAAGCGGCTGCAGCAGCGGCAGCAGCAGCAGCAGCAGCAGCTGTGGCAGCCCATGGCCACGGCCGCCCCTGAAAGCTAAGTTTACTGTGACACGTGATGGGTTGATGACAGGCAGCCAGAGCACACAGACAAGCTCAGGGACTTTAAGACTGACTTACCATCTGCAGCACTGTATAGATTCAACCCTGGGATTTCTCTGGATGATTCAGACAAAATGTTCAGCTGTGACTGCGAAGGATATTTTGTCTGGTGTTGCCAAGTATTTTATATAATAAACCCTTAACCAAGTGGGAAGTGGAAACTGTACAAGTGAGCCCAGTGAGAGTATATAAACAGCTCATTAATCCTATGCTTTACGAAGTTAAGTTACCTCAGATAACAAGCTGGTGCCAATGTTTAGAGAATCCAAAAGCAATAAATATCTTAATAGAATGTTTTTTTTTTTATCCACCATAACTTTAGAAACGGTGCTGTCCAAGTTTGTGTCTGAAGATGTGTCGTATATTTACTAAAGGTAGGAGCTGTATAAGGTCTCCATTCAGGGATATCATGAAGAGGTGAAATATGTTTTTTAAAACTTTGCTTGGAACTTCTCCAGTAATGGCCCACAGAGAGAGCTTTTTCTGTTTGCATCTTTCACATTCACCGCAGATAGCCTGACGATCCTTCGATGTGCGCACACACAGACTCATATAGGGGATGCTGCGAGGGGGGGAAAAAAGTGTGGCTGATTTCACAAAGTGACAACCACACAACGAATCTCAGGGATCAAATGCTCTGTTTACTGCTTGCCTGTGTTGCCTCTGGGTAAGAAGAAAAACAGCCTCCTCCTCATTAACACAGGCCACTTGGTAGTGTGTCTTGCTACCAGACAGTTAGCTCAGCTAGTTCTGACACATTTGACACTTCCCTGCATTTGATGTTTCCAGGGATGGAGGACACGGTACGGTATAGTAGGTGTAGTAGCCTATGCGTATTCTTTAGATTGTTCTCCCTGCTCGGCCTGAAATATTGCCGGTAGATTACAGGCTAGCAGGAATGACAGCGGCTGCATTTCATACAAATGCTGTGAATACATAATGCATAGCATTGTCTGCATGAACCCTTTCACATGCTAATGTCAACCTTTCTGCAGATGTCTCAGAGGTATGTGCCGGTGACTGTAGAGTGGTTGAGAGGGAGGAGGAAATAAAAAGAAATAATAATAAAAAAAGGAATCAAATGCACAGAAAAAAAATCAGCATCCTGGCTTGCCTTGGCCATTAGAAAATAAAAAACATATTCAAAAATAATTCACCTTCATGTGGCAAGGGGGGAAAAGAGGAACAGGGCCTTCCTAAAGGTGGTTCCAACTTGGCATCGTAGGCAGCCAGCTCCACGATCACTAGTGGAACTTTCCTAAAAATCACCAGACGTGATTTACAGTCATGCAGAGCAGGGCGCAGACCAAAGCCCTATACCAAATGTATGGCAGAGTCATCAGGATCTGTGATTAACATGTCTGAAAGTATAACCGCTGCTAAAGGAAGTGCTCTCGGCAGCACTCGGGCCAGGCACTAAATCCTGATCCAGTTAATTGTACGGTGGTACGGTAAAGGCCTACAGGCACTAAATGCTGCTGTGAGATGAATGAAATGCTCATTTAGCGTTTTACAGAAAGTTCCCACACATAATTATGTTTCGCTGTTTTCTGCATCCAAAGCAGCGCTAATGAGTTTAGACACTAATGCTGGATTTAATAGCAAATAGCTTAAAAAAAAGAAGCTTTTTAAACACTCCGGCCCTGCACAAATAAAGTTTCAATCACAACAAATGTGGTTCAATTCAAAAGGCAGAACATTCATGGTACTAATCAATACATTCCCTTAATTATTGGTCTTCTTCGTGGGTGTAGGATCATGATGGATTATTTTTGGGAGGGGGGTGCCTCACGTGTTAACCCCTTTAGGTGTGTTTTCTTTCCTTCTTTTGTTGCTCACACAAGGCTTGAGGTGAATTGTAGCTTCCACTGTTGACAGGGCCCCGGTGACCTTCCTCCCCAGTGAGTGCTACAAACACTGGACAGGCTACCACGGTCAGGGCTCTGTGTTTACCGTGTCTTTCAGACCAAGGGCTGCTGAACTGAGATCAGTAATCAGTTCCAATTCTCTGCAGTTACTCTCCCTGTGAGGTGACACACACACACATACAAACACTTAAAAAAAAAAAAAAAAGGTCTCGGGCCAGAAGTCCCGTCCTGGGATGGTCTCTGGTCTCAGGTTTCTCTGGTGCTGGTGTGCATTCCCTGTCCTTCCCACTGTTGACTTTCCAGCCTGCTGGTATGTCTAAATAAACACTGGCTGGGTTTAGGCTAGCTCTCCCATCTATCCTGTCACTACTCTTCACCCTTATCTGATGTAAACCACAGAGACCGGACTATGTGGCAAAATCTCCCACCCTGTACACACACACACACACACATACACACGCCTGCCCTTCATGTCATGACACACAGCTCTCGACAATTAAGGTAATTTTTTCAAAATATTTGTCTGGCATTCTCATATGGCCACTCAGCGCACATTTAAAAATAATAATAACGAAAATAAGTTTTCCTGAGGAACCTCTGCACTTTGACTTTTAAACCTCCAGACTAATAGAAAACAGATATTCCCCTTAGCGAACTATTCACAGTAATTCTGTTATCCAATGAATCAGATTCAGCAAATTACCTATAGAGGGATAACTGGACACAGTCATTGCATTTTTATTCCATAGTATGTACAAGTCCATTATCTGGCCTTGACCAAAACAATGGAAAATTGGATCTGTGCAGCTATTGATTTAAAATGAATTGTAAAAGAAGTTATTGATTGTTTGCAAACATGCCAATAAAGTTACTAAAGACAAATATTACCCTGAAAATTTTTCAATAATAAGGGAGACAGCCTTAGCAAATAATTTATTTTGGAACTAAGGGGCATGATAAGAAGGGGGAAGAAGGAAGAGAGAGAAAGAGAGAGTGGGAGGAAAAGAGGAGAGAAAGGGAGGGTGAAATGGCTGATCTCACAGGAATCCTCCATTGGCTTCAACCAGAGGTTCTAACACACATTTTAGTGACCTATTAAGAGCATTATGGGCCCCTCGTCCACACTGGCCCTCAGCCCTGGTAATCTGGCCTATCCTCTTAAAAGTGGAATTGATTGAAAGAATTGATCTTCTCTGGGGTTGGCAGACATAGCTCCAATAATTACCTGACGTAAATCTCTGCAATCATGTATGAAATGTCAGGATCTTCTGCTCTCAGTCCCACTCTCAGCTGCTCCTCTTCAGTAGCTGTTTTGGGGCTTAGACGACACTTGTCATTGTGGTTCATAAAGGAGGGATTGTGGAGAGAAAGAGTGAGATTGTCTAGATTTTACAAAAAAGAAAAGTAACAGCTATTCTTCTGCCAAGACAGGAAAAAGTATATGTTGAAGCTAATTGTGTAACTTCAACACAAACAAGATGTTGACATCAAGTGCTTGATTTGTGGTGGATGCAAACACATAACCGTGTCCTCTAAATCAGCACCTGCACATGTAATAATTCA
Organism: Trachurus japonicus; assembly: GCF_045865225.1. Classification (NCBI taxonomy): domain Eukaryota; kingdom Metazoa; phylum Chordata; class Actinopteri; order Carangiformes; family Carangidae; genus Trachurus; species Trachurus japonicus. The sequence continues at coordinate 15,302,162 of NC_140928.1, read as the reverse complement.
AAAGGTAATCCTGTCTGGGAATATCATCAAATAAATCTGATATACATTTAGATATATCACTTATCTACCTGTGCGTAAACCCATTAAGTCAGGGCAGGGGGTGTGTGATTACTGGCTTAGCATACATACACGTGCTGTAAACCACCATCCGAGCAGCTGACCAGCCATCTCTGATTGAATTTTATTCATAAGGCCCCTCTCTCAGCTAAACAGGCAGTGAGTATGCACAGGCAGCCATGGAGCCCTAAAAAGCAGCTGTGAAGATGGGAGGGTGCAGGATTAGGGCCTGAGCCTCACTCAGATGGGGCATTTCCATGACAGTGAGCTGCGCCACGGCTTAACAGCCTGCCCCTGTTTATGCTTTTTGGAGGAGAAGCCGGATTCCCTCCCCGTGACAGATGGCCTTTCAGCCACAAAGTGCAGTGTTTAGACTTAGCTTGCTCTGGGGCAAGACAGCAAAGCTCTGATGACACAGCATTCGGCAAACAACTCCCAAATGCAGAGGTGGTGGCCACAGAAAGCACAGAGAACTGGCTGACCCACCAAGCAAGTAACCAAATGACCATAGAAGCTGCTCAGCTTCAGCTAAATCTGCCAGCAAGGGGGGAGGCGAAACAAGGGACACCAGAGATAATGATGGGGCTTAGAAACCAAAGAAGTGGCTTGGCTTGAAGATACATGACACAACTCAATTTAGATTCGACCCAGTCCAATCTAGAGCTTTTGCTTACTTCAGAGCAAATGCCCCCGATTGAATCAATACACCCTGGAAAAAAAAAAGAAAAAAGAAAGCATCAGTTCTGCTTTTAATTAAGAGGATTGTTAAATTTGGTCAGTTGAAGTGTAAAGAGATTTCTTTATAGGCAGGCAGGGCAAAGCAGCAGATTTTGCATTTGAGGGTAAACAGTGAGTGAAAAGGACCAGCTGCTGGAGAGAATTAGCCCAGTCTCATCTGATCCAACACAAACCTAGTGCTGCTTACTCTCAGAAAAAAATCTGCCTGACCCAGTCTGACCCCTCATACAAAGCCAGAGAGGCCCTGGAGGCAGTGAATTAATTGCAGCCCACTAAGCCTGATACACCATATCTTAAACAGGAATGGGTTGCAGGCTCTGAAGTGCTGTAGCCTGGACTAGAAAAGGGCCTAAAAGGGGGAATTTTGCTCAAACGGTACACAGTAAACAAAAACAAACACTCTGGGAATGTTTTGAGGTAGACCTTTAAAAAAACAAACACTAACCAACTGAACTGGTGGTTCACACGTTTGTACGGGCCAGCTTTGACACTTACCGACACACAGGTACATCATGTGTACCTTTATGACTTTAGTAAACAACACAAGCAACTGTGGGAAACTTACCTGAGCTCCTCTAACCCCCTCCACCCACCTCCGACCCAACATCACACGCGTCTCCGAAAAAAAGCCGACGAAAAATCCCATCCCCTCACATGTCCTCGCGCTGAAATCATTTAGAGAGAGGAGGCGTTATTCTCTATGTTTACCCTGGCTGCTCACTCTTCAAACCCACACTCCTGCAGCCACCTAAATTGGCCTCTCGCACCATATAGATTTCCCATCACAGGCCGGCGTCTTAAGAAGACACAGAGTGGAGAGCGAGAGGAGAGGGGAAGCAGAGCATTCGGTAGCCCTGATAACTGACCCTATTATCTTTCTAAAAAAAAAAAGAAAAAAATACATACTCAGATTAATAGGCCCGATAACACAGAGCAACAGCTCATTGCAGTGGGGGGAAGGATGCCTTATGTGCTCCATTCACCTCACAGCGGGTGAAGATGTTATGTAGAATCAAAGCAGAAGGTTTTCGAGGCGCTACCAACATTTCTGCTGTTCAAAACCCAAAGGTGGAAGTATATTAGCCATGCTGTGTAGCATTTAGCACAGGTGGTAGAGAGTGATGCTGAGGGTCTCCTTGAATAGTAAACATTGATGGTCATGTAATGGTCCAGGCAGCATGGGAAACAAGAAATGTCATGTCTGGAGGCTTCTGACGTCAGTGGATCAATAGCGCCTGACGAGGAATTTTAAAAGATACTATCTGTCTGACTGCTGGTGGCAATAAACTGAAGATTAACCTTTACATCCCTCCCAGTCCCGGGAAGTACCCTGAAGGGCATGCTCCACTGTTTACTAATCAAAAAAAGTTGCTTTTTCGATACCGTAAGACCAGGGAATGGCTTAGTGGCTCTGCACTAGGCCCTGAAAGTTATTGACTTCTTCCCCTCCTATATGAGCATCATAAATGTGAAAGATGAACACTCCACAACATACGTATTATATATCGCTAGCAACAGCTCGGGAGATGTGTACAGACACAGCTTTGGTTTATTAAAAATAAACACCATATATTATCACTGTGCTGCAGCACAAATGTAATAATTCCTGTTGCTGTGCATAGAAACTCAGAAAATGTAATCACATGACAAGAGAAGGATGGGGTTGTTGTTAAGGGGAGTCTGCCTGCATGGCTGTGTCCTTTGTAAGCCACGGAGAAACAAGAGCTCTTTCTCTCCTCCAGAAAGCATGATCCTCTTTCACCCCGTACCTTTGAGCTGGGAGCCAAGGTTTTGAATGGCTCTGACCTCTGTGGCCTCTGCCGGGCCCCCACTGGCCTCCACCCCTCCAGCTGTTCATCCTTCCAGCCTAGCACACTGCCCAGTACCCCGAGTTTTTGCAGAGGTAAGAGGAGCAGTACGCCTCTGGGCCTAAAGAAATGACCCCCCCAGGCCAAGGCCACAACACCACAGGCATAACGTCCGAGTTCCCACACGAGCATCGGAGCATGACGAGAAGGAGGGAGAGAGATAGAAAGTCGGGAAAATTAACTGGGCTACGTGAGGTTGCAAAGACAGGAAAGAGGGGGGGTGAAGTGGAGGAGTGGGAGATGGATGTTCCTCAGACAGGGTAGGAAATCGGAAAAGAGAACAGATATATGAGGGATAAATGAAAAGAGAGAAGAGAGAGTTAAAAGGAAAAAAAAATAGGCTGATGGTGCCGGGAGTGTGGGGAAGCGTGGTCAGGCGAAGTAAGCAGCGACGAGGCAATAAGATGGTGCTGCACAGACGCAGACAGACGCCAAGGTGCAATAGAAGAGCTTGCTTCCCCTTCTGCATGGCTGGCTCCAATGACAGGACAGTATTCCCTCAGCACCAGCCGCTAACTGGATGATAGCACCAATCTCTTTCTTCTCGCTACCCTTCTCGCTTTCTGTCTGTGTCTGTCTGCTGTCATTAATTTCCTTCTTTCCTTCTTTCTCTCTCTCTAGCTTTCTTTAGTCTCTGGCTCTCTCATACCTTTATCCCCCCCCCTCGCCGATTGAAGTCATATCCAGCCAGGCCGGGCCCTTATACAGACAGCATAGCAGCAATCTAAAGCAAACATTAGCTTATAGCTTTGTTTGTTTACCTGAGGAAAAATCATCGCCTCAGGCCCATCTCTCATTAGAGCAGCCAAACAAAGACAACAGCAACTTGAGAACCCTTTAAAAATGCCTATAATTTGATGATGAGGGGTGTGTGTATGAGTGGAGGAGGGCAAGCAAGTGTGTGTGTGTGTGTGTGTGTGTGGGGTGGGTGGTGGTTGTGCACTCGTGCAGGGAGGGCGAATGGAAATCGCCTCTGTACAGGATGAAAGCCTCTGAGGACTATCCATTGACTATGAAATGTGATGAGCCCCCTTCACCTTCAGACACACAGAGAGTTCAGCTTAACATTGCCCTGGGCGCTAAACCTTGGAGCCCGCAGTGTGAAAGGACTCCAGATTGTGCTGTTAGGAACTACTTTTTTTCTTCTTCATCTCCTTTTTTTTCATATAAAACACCTGCCTCATTCTTGACATCATACATAGAGTATTTCTAAATTGCATTTTGTCTGTCACAAACTCCATAAGGGGATGGATGACTCATAGAAGTTCTGAGCGTATATTTCCATACATTTCGCAAAGGCTCATAACTGAATGATTCACTGGTTTTCTCATTGAAAAGGAGTGTATTTGAATATGAATGTGTGTGTGAAATTGTGCTGTGTATGGCTGTGCATATGGTTCTTATGTCTGTAAGTGGTGTCTGCACATGTGTGTGTGTGTGTGTGCGCTTTAGTAAATTATGTGTATCAGCACACATGCGTAGTTGGTTGGTGGGGTGTTGGCAGGGTTGTGGTACCCTGCTGGGACCAACCCTGCCCGAGCAGCCTGGTGGAGGGGACAAGCTGTGGCATGTATACACACACACAGACACACACACACAGACACAGACACACACACGCATACATACACACCCACACACAGAGCAGCTGCTCCTTCTGCAGCTGCTGCTTTCGCCCAACCCAGTACTCCCTGTTCCAAAGGAGGGTGAGAGGGGAAGGGGGTGGGAGGAAGGAGAGAAAGGAAGAGAGGAGGGGGGGGGGGGGTGCAGGAGTTAAGGAAAAGTGGGAAATATAGAAGAAATGGGAGAAAAAGAGAGAGAGAGAGGAAGAGGAAGAGAGAGCTGACAAAATAAATTGGAAAGATATGAGGAAGAGGTGAGAAATGGGAAGGAGGAAGGTAATGGAAGTGAGAGAGGAAGAAAGAGCAAAGGGGCAAATTAAAAGAGGAGAGGAGAGGAGGCTAAAGGGAGAGACGATATCTGACACACACACTCACACTCAAAGTGATCACTCAGACACACACACCAGAACCCTCTCACCTATTAACAGGTGAAAAAAATACCCACTATCACCTCCATTGCAAGCTAACACACCCTTGCAACTAACGATTCACCATCAGAAACAACCTAAATAATCATCTAATAAACAATCAATACAATCTGGCAAAAATTATTCAGTAAACCAGTTTTCAAATTATACAACAATATGATGTGAACAACTACAAAGCATACGCCCATAAAATTTCCATAGGTTAAGCACAGATTAGACTAAATCCTGGCCTATATTCCCTATGATGGAGAGGCTCCATTGAAGATAACACATTACTCTCCAACTAAGCTTAATCTGTGTCTGGGAAGGCGAACACACACTCTGTGTGACATCTACCAATCCTTTTCCTTGGGAATCAGACCCGTGATCGTGTCACTGCACTGTTGCTTTAAAAAAAACTCACACACACACATACACACACATCGGTCGATACAAACAACTCAAATCAATAACTGAAATTTGGACATCAACCCGTGATCAATAAGCTTTTGTTTTCTT